>NC_047092.1:94802667-95115953 GCF_902459505.1 Geotrypetes seraphini
CGCTTACTTGCCAATTTGATCCGACCTCCTAGAGCCCGACATGTCATCACTCATATCAAGGATGGGGCGGGGAGGGTGCATACTCAGCAACAGGCAATTACAAACCAATTTCTTCAATTTTACCAAAGGTTTTATACCGAACAGCCGCCTGATGACAGAGCGCGAGATGCCTTTTTCTGCAATCTGTCCATGCCCACGGTCTCTGAACAACAGAAGACTGCGCTTAACCAACCGATTAGTGGGGAAGAGTTGCAATTAGCTATTCGAAAATTCAAGCAGGCTAAAATTCCTGGGCCAGACGGCTTTGGCCCGGAGTTTTATAAGCTCCTGCCCCCACCGGCCTTGGGTTCTCTGCAAGCTTATTTTATGGGACTTCGGTCGGAAACACCTCCCGGTAACACTCATAATAGCGCTCACATTATCATCTTGCCAAAACCGGGGAGACCCACGGACCAACTGGGTTCATATCACCCCATATCACTTCTGAATCAGGATGTTAAAATCCTTGCCGGGATATTGGCGTCACGCCTTAATACGATCCTACCGAACCTGATCCACGAGGATCAGTTGGGCTTTGTTCCAGGGAGGCATGCCTCCATGAATTTACTTAAAGTGCTCACGGTATTGCAGCTTCCTTACCATGCCTCCGATAGGGCTTTAATAACCAGTCTCGACGTAGAGAAGGCGTTCGATATGGTTTCCTGGCGACACCTCTTTTGGATCCTTGACCACTATGGCATTTCCGGGGACTTTGTCGCCTGGGTAGCAGCATTATACACTAGCCCTAAATCTCAGCTGATGATCAATGGGGGGATCTCTGAACCTTTTTTTCTGGGTCGGGGCACACGGCAAGGCTGCCCATTGTCCCCTCTGCTATTCCTTCTTTCTCTTGAACCCCTGGCCATTCGAATCCGTCAGGACCGGGATCTTCAAGGCTTGGGCATCGGGGGACACGAATTTCGTATTAGTATGTTCGCTGATGATATGCTGCTTTACGTTCGGCATGCCGATGTTAACCTTCCTCGCTTGATGGATATTATTAATTCGTTCGGACTGTTTACTGGTTTAAAGATCAATTATGAAAAAACTGAAGCCTTACTGTTGCATGATTCCCCGGGTGATCTTTGGTTCAAGAGGTTGGGAGTGGGCATTGCACCTGGGAAATTGAAATATTTAGGGATTTATCTTTACCAGGATCCAAAAAAGCTATATGAAGCCAATATAACGGCGGCGATTGGTAGGATCCACTCCTTATGTCATAAATGGCGATCCCTTCCCTTATCCCTGATGGGCCGGGTAGCCCTGGTGAAGATGGTTCTCTTCCCGAAACTTTTGTACGCGGTACAGTCGGTGCCCTTCTGGGTTAGTCGTGAAGACGAATGCCACTATAACTTTATTGTCCGTAAATTTATTTGGAATGCCAAACAGGCGCGCATTGGATTCCTCAAACTGTCTCGAGCTAAGGGGCAGGGGGGGCTTGGACTGCCAGACATTCGCCTCTACAATGTCGCATCTCTCTTTCGCTGGATCCATGAACATTTGACATTGCATAGGCGCTATTCCCCTCTGGGCCTTCTGGCTACTTGCTGTTCTCCAGTGTCTTTTGTTTCATTCATGCACCAGCCTCTTTGAGGTACCCCTCGTTACATTACCTATATGCCTTTCAGAGAGCTTGGGCGTGGTGGCGGAAACTTCAGCACAAAGTACCTCACCCGTCCCCCTTTCTATCTCTGATTGGCAACCCTAATTTTGTACCTGGTTTTCGGGGTTTGCCTGGTTTTCGGGGTCATGCTGAGCGTGAGTCCACCATACGCGATCTATTATATTTGGGGGGCGGACGTTTCCCTTCTTTTTCTTTAATTTGTACCCATTGGGGGCTCCCCACCAACCAGTCTTATCTCTATATCCAAATTAAACATTATTATGACTCTCTGACCCATATTTCTCCTACCACTTGGGATTGTGGATCTTTGGATGAAAGGGCTCGCGATGTGCCACCCCCACAAGAACAAGATTGCTACCTGGTACGCGGAGGGTAGGGAGGGTCAGGGAACGCAGTGTCTTCAGCCCATAGTATCGGACTGGATTAGGGACTTGGGATTGACAGTGTCTCTTCATGATATACATGTTTTCTTTCAGAATATATACTTGTTTGTTAAATCTGTCTCTTTACAAGAAACCCAATTTTGCATACTGCACAGAGCATATCTTACCAGATCTAGAGGTTTTCACATGGGGCTGTGGCCTGATAATTTATGTGTTAATTGTCATCTCTCCCCAGGCACCTATTTGCACTCCTTTTTTCTCTGCCCGCAGCTTACCTTCTGGGTCCAGGTCCACCGGTGCTTGGAGGATGTCCTAGGCTGCACCATCCACTGGAATCCACCTGCCTTACTGATGGGCGATGTGCAGGACTTATCTCAACAGAACCTCAATGCGTCCTCACAGAAATTTGTTCTCCATGCCATCTTGGTAGGGAAAAAGCTCATTTTG
Organism: Geotrypetes seraphini; assembly: GCF_902459505.1. Taxonomy (NCBI): domain Eukaryota; kingdom Metazoa; phylum Chordata; class Amphibia; order Gymnophiona; family Dermophiidae; genus Geotrypetes; species Geotrypetes seraphini. Next base: position 94,805,161 of record NC_047092.1, read on the forward strand.
CAACACTGGGCTTCCCCGGAGGTACCCTCCTTTTCTGTATGGTCCAGTCGCATGGACACTTTGGCTTCATTTGAGCTGCAAACTTACTCTCAGCGCTCGCAGGCTCACTGGAAGGACTATTGTGCACTTTGGGATACCTTTTTGAAGCACTGTTCTGCATCTACTTCATAACTATTGCCTCTCTGGTGTTTCATAGACTTGCCTCCCTACTTGCATCTGCATTTTATTATGGTTTAGCCTTTGACTTTGACATTGCCTTTGTCTTGACAGATGATTGTGTCTCTTTCAACAATATATATCACCATTGGTACTGATTTATGAGAGTTCTCTTCTTCAACCTGTCTTAGCCGTCGGGCACGGTGTCCCTAGTAGTCTGCTTGGTGAATGTGAGTCTGTTTGGGGGGGGGGAGTGCAGGTTGTTTAGGTGTGTGCTGTATGGATGGTGATGGTATGTATGGGGGGGTGTCTGCGGGTTATTTCCTATGCGTCAAGGTTATAGTTTCTTCTATAAAACACTGGGTGTTTGAGATGACAGCATTCCGGCCACTTATCAGAGTGCTTTCTTCTCCATATTTTGCTATTTTGCTACTTGTTTGATATTCATGACACTTTTATATTGCAATTGTTGTTTGCTGTTTATGCTGTTATCTTACTTTACCCAATAAAGATGATTATACAAACACCTTGACGCTGATATTTGCCTGCTTCCTTTGAGGAAGCACAGAAATTAACAGGGGGTTGGGTCCAGTACTGTTTTGCTGCGCCAGCTCAGGGAAAGAAAAATGGAGTCATAACCCTGCTGAAAAGATCCCTCAATTTCCAGCTCTCCTCGCATAAGTTTGATCCTAATGGCAGGTGTTCCCTTGTTGAGGGTTCTATTGCGGGTCAAACTTTGAATCTTTTCAATATATATGCCCCTAACGCTGATGATCCCTCCTTTTTTCAGTCATTTCACACGGTCAGTACAACCTCTTTGTCGTCCCACACCATATTTGCAGGGGATTTCAACTTCCCCATTGACCCCTTCATTGATAGCTCCTCCACCTGTCATCCAGCTAAGCTTGGGGTTTGCACTGCAATTCTTCAACTAATGGATCTATATGGATGGTCTGACATATGGAGAATTCTTCACCCTTCTACAAGAGACTATACTTTCTATTTCGCACCACACAAATCCCACTCCAGGATTGACTATATTTTGGGTTCTAAAGATTTAGTGAGACTCGTCTCTTCTTCGCAGATCCATGACATCACTCTCTTGGATCATGCAGCTGTATCCTGTAAAATTCAGTGGTCTACCTCCTCTTCTTCTCGTCAATGGCAACTGAACAACTTCCTATTACACGATGAGGCCTTCCTTTCCCTTATTAAGATGGACTCGCTGGCCTTTTTTGACAATAATCTTTCTTCAGTCTCAGACTTCTCTCTCGCTTGGGAATCCTACAAAGCTTGGCTTAGAGGAGAGGTGATCAGCTATTCGGCTTTTCAACTCAAGAAGCGCAAATCTACTTTGCATCAGCTGGAAACGGACATTCATGTTCATGAGACGCAGCTCTACCACCGTCATGATCCTTCTTTATACAAAAAACTACAATTACTAAAATTCCAGTACAATGAAATCTTCAGCTCCATGGCCTCAGCCTCCATCTTCAGACAATCAGCCTCCTCCTCTAATAAATCTGGCCGCTTACTTGCCACCTACCTCAAAGGCTGGCGTTCTAAACAAAGGATAACTCACATCAAATCAGCTAATGGTCATATGCACACCTCCACTAAAGATATTCTTGAAGACTTTTGTATCTTCTACAACAAACTCTATTCCTCTGAATCCTCATCTGATGACAGCTCCATTTCGGACTTTCTTCATCCATTAAATTTGCCTTCTCTATCCGAGCTTCAACAGCAATCTCTGCAACGGCCAATCTCATCAGAAGAAATTGTTCATGCTATCTCCTCCCTGCCCTCTGCTAAAGCTCCTGGCCCTGACGGTTTAACTTCAGAATTCTTCAAATCATTCTCTTCCTTTTTGACACCGCATTTACTATCATACTATCAGAGTCTGATATCCAATCCACAAGGTCTCCGTCGATTTCTAGAAGCAAACATTATTGTTCTGCCAAAACCGGACAGAGACCCCCAACTTGTGAAAAACTACCGCCCCATCTCTTTGCTCAATCTGGACTACAAAATTTTCACTAAATTGCTGGTGTTCCGCCTAGAGAAAGTTATGCCTCATCTGATTCACAGGGACCAGGTTGGCTTCATGAAGGGCCGTTTTGGAGCTGACAACACCAGATTGTTATGTCATGTGCTCCACTCCGCCTTGTCGAACTCCAAATCCAATGTCCTTGTTTCACTGGACGCCGAGAAGGCGTTCGATAGGGTGGAGTGGAAATATCTCTTTGCTGTTCTCTCTGCGTTTGGACTGCCTCCTATGTTTATCCATATGATATCTCTTCTTTACAATAATCCCACTGCTCAGATAATTGTAAATGACGCTTCCTCATCCCCTTTCACATTACACAGAGGTACTCGCCAGGGTTGCCCCATGTCCCCCCTGCTGTTTAACATGGCTCTAGAACCCCTTCTTGTAGCTATTAGGCAATCTCCAGACATCAAGGGATATCCATAGCTAACATCAAATTCAAAATCTCTGCTTATGCAGATGACGTATTACATTATCTCTCCGACCCAGAACCCTCTTTAACCTCCCTAATACAACTAATTTCCTCTTTTTCTTTGATCTCGGGCTACAAAATTAACTGGGACAAAACTGAGCTTATGCCTCTTAACGATTCGTGTCTTCCTTTCACTATCTCATCCCAGCCTTTCACATGGGTCACCACCGGGATTAAATACCTAGGTTTGCCCTTTGATAGGGATTCCCGCTTGTCCATGCAATTGATTTCTACCAAACTCCTTACGCAGTTATCATCTACCTTTTCCAAATGGTCGCCCCTCCATCTCTCTTGGTAGGGTCTGCTGGACACCTTAAAAATGATGGTGGTTCCTGAAACGAACAGGATCCGTTTCTTGGTCCCGAAATCGTCCTGCAAAACATTCTATCATCTATTTCAAACGTCTGGAGGCAATTCCCCTTAGAAAGAAAGATACGCAGACAGAGTTCTAAAGGGATAGCCTGTTTTTTTATTAGTCTGCATTCATTATATATCTTCAGTGGTATTAGCAGATGACGTAAGTACAGACCATATCTAGTGACAGGATACATAGGCTTCAAAGAAGTAATCAAAAAGGAGCAGGATATGTACTTCATTGTTTAAAGCTAAAAGGTGTAAAAAGCTTCCTTTATCTATCTCAACCGGTACATAGTAGTGGGGGGTCGAGCCTTCATTGTCTGAGAGTTAACTTCGTTAACATAAATTAAATGACCTCTTCCCAAACCATTAAGAGAGTAAACACCCAACATTCTACATTTGATTACTTCCAGCATGGACAGAGACAGAAAACTTATCCATTAAAATGTGTCCTTTCATAGACAGAGACAGAAAACCTATCCTTTCCTTTCAATCCCCTCTTACGTCATGAAAATGATGTCATAAATGCACAGCATGAGCGTGGAGGGAGAGATATTCTAGATATGTCTCTTGAGGAGGAGTTTTAGGGGCTGTAATATGAGTCAAACAGCGCAGGAACAGTCTAAAAATTATATAAGCAACAAGAGTGCAGATAATAATAAAGATTATAACAATAAGAAGGCCTTTCACCCACCCCTGCATCCAAATAAAATACAGATCCCAAGGATTAGATAAACCAGAATTATGTTTAAGTTCAACATTCTTATTGATAGTAATAAGGGACTCAAACCTAGCCTTAACCTGGTCTCGAGCCTTGAATTCATCTGGGACCCCTATCTCATCTATGTATAGCTAAAGTGCACTGGCCTATCTACTGGCTGAGTAGTTTAACACGGAGCCGGAGGTCTCCACAGAGCCAGTAAATATCACCTAAAGCAAAATCTAATGCGGCAACAGTGAAGCATACCTATAATTTCCAAAAAAGAATACTAGGCTGTAGTTAAATTTCCAGTATGCCTCGGACAATAGTTTCTGATTAATACATTAACACATTTTAGCTAATCATGATTTAATCAGGACTACTTGAAACCGTCTTCCTGCCCTCAGGGTCTATCTGCATCCCCATGCCAGAGTCAGATTGTTACAATTTCCCATAGGCCTTTGGTGACACCAGCTATGCCAACCGAAAATGCTGAACGCCTGCAACGGCTATGCTGACATCTTCCATATTCTTTGAAATGAAAGCAAACTTGTGGTACCCTTAGCCAGCTTGCCTCGCTTATGCCTTGCCAATCTCTAACAGTATATCATAGCTGTCCTCCAAGCTATGAAGATGAACAGTTCCCATTATGAGTTCAAACCTCTGTCTTAGGTTGCATAGGTCGTATCTATATCTTACCCGTCGTTGAGCGAATGAACGGTGCATAAGAGGTGCAGGAAACTTTCTCAGGAGGCCCAGGCAAAAAGGTACAAGGATGTCATAAGAGAGTATGTAAGTATGGGATATAGGATAATATTATCTCTGACCCTGGTAATGGTAATGCAATAGGCCATGCCAAATTAAAACCAAATTAGAACCAAATTAGCAAGTTGTCAGAGAAGATACTGGAAATTCATGTATAACTGCCTTAAAAGCTAGAAGGAACTTTGTGAGAAAAGAAATGTACACGTGTTTCACTCTACAGCAAAGGAGAATCATAACAATACATAGCAAAATTTGTAGAATAGTTAAGATAGGATGAATTAAAACATTAAATACATGGTTTGCAGTGGGCGAATACCCAAAGAAAAGTTCCCAAACTGAGACATGAGCGTCTCGTAGCAAATTTTCTATAGTTTGTGCAATCTGTCCATTTTCAAAAGTGATAGTATGATTCACTTCTTTGGAGGTTTTCTTAAATTGTTCAATGTAAGTATAGAGTTCAGTAAAGTTCAGCAGCTTTTGGAATGTCTCATTCCCCATTCCAAGAAGTAGTGGATGTACAGCATATGAAATAAAGTCTGAAATGTCCATAGAATAGGTTAAATAGGAGGAATTGTACAGCAAAGCGTTCTTAGGAAGGTGGTTATCTCCGATGAACAGGAAACATTGTGTACAGCATGTTTGCACAGGATCTTTCAGTCACTGCAAATTAGTGGTATTCACCCTTGAGATGGAATGATGTCTGTGCATACAGGGAGGGATTTGAAAAGAGTCCCGATATCATTCCAGTGTGATCCAAATAAGAGATAGAAAATGGAGGAGAAACCATGTTGCCTGTACTGAATGTAGAGAGAGAGAGAGAGAGAGAGACCAGGTTGCCTGTACTGAATGTGGCAACATGTGACAATATTAATACATTTACTTGTTATAGTTATGGCAAAAGAGAGACAATATTCAAGTACTTAAGGTTCTTAATCAGACATTCCAAAAAGATATGTTTTTGTGTGCCGCATGGCTTACCATACAGGTGAAGGAAGCCATAAAAGAAAAGAAGGACTCTTTCAAAAAATGGAAATGCATAAAGACAACCGAAGCCTGGAACAAACATAAAGATGATCAGAAGAAATGTCACAAGGCGGTGAGGGATGCAAAACAGGAATATGAGGAAAAAATAGCCCAGGAGGCCAAAAACTTCAAGCCCTTCTTTAGATACGTGAAAGGGAAAAAACCTGCAAAAGAGGCAGTGGGACCCCTGGACGACCAGGGAAGAAAAGGGTACATCAAGGAAGATAAACAAATCGCAGACAAACTAAATTCCTTCTTTGCGACCGTCTTTACGAAGGAGGACACCTCAACAATACCTGAAGCGGAGAAAGTGTTTGCAGGAGAAATAGAAGACAGCCTCACCACAGTTGAAGTGGACTTAGACCAGATATACTATCAGATCGACAAACTTAAAAGTGACAAATCCCCTGGACCGGATGGAATTCACCCGAGAGTATTAAAAGAATTGAAGGTTGAAATCGGAGAGTTATTGCAAAAACTTGCAAACCTGACAATCAGAACTGGACAGATACCGGACGACTGGAGGATAGCGAACGTCACCCCAATTTTCAAAAAAGGATCGAGAGGGGAACCGGGCAACTATAGACCTGTGAGTCTTACGTCTGTCCCCGGCAAGATGGTTGAAGCACTGATCAAGGATAGCATAGTCCGGCACTTGGACGCACACGACTTGATGAAACCCAGTCAACATGGATTCAGGAAAGGGAAATCGTGTTTGACGAATTTACTCCAATTTTTTGAGACCGTGAACGAGCAAATTGATAGTGGGAAGCCGGTGGACATAATATACTTGGACTTCCAGAAAGCGTTCGACAAAGTTCCACACGAAAGACTTCTCAGGAAACTACAAAGCCATGGCATAGAGGGGGATATACAAAGATGGATAGGCAAATGGCTGGAAAACCGAAAGCAGAGAGTGGGCATAAATGGGAAGTTCTCCGACTGGGAGAAAGTGACTAGTGGTGTACCCCAGGGCTCGGTACTTGGGCCGATCCTTTTTAATATTTATATCAATGACCTGGAGGAAGGAACATCCAGTGAGATCATCAAGTTTGCAGACGATACAAAACTATGCCGGGCGATCAGATCGCAGGAGGATAGAGAGAAACTCCAGAGCGACTTGTGTCGGTTAGAAACATGGGCGGAGAAATGGCAGATGAAGTTCAATGTGGAGAAATGCAAGGTAATGCATTTAGGCAATAAGAATAAGGAATACGAGTATACAATGTCAGGTGCAACTCTGGGGAAGAGTGAACAAGAAAAGGACCTGGGTGTACTGATAGATAGGACCCTGAAGCCGTCGGCACAATGCGCGGCAGCGGCAAAGAAGGCAAATAGAATGTTAGGCATGATGAAGAAAGGAATCTCGAGTAGATCGGAGAAAGTTATAATGCCGCTTTATAGGGCAATGGTCAGACCACACTTGGAATACTGCGTCCAACATTGGTCTCCCTACCTAAAGAAGGATATAAAACTGCTGGAGAGGGTGCAGAGACGAGCAACAAAACTGGTGAAGGGTATGGAGAAACTGGAATACGAGGACAGACTTATAACACTAGGATTGTTCTCCCTTGAGAAAAGGAGACTGCGTGGGGATATGATCGAGACCTTCAAAATATTGAAAGGAATCGACAAAATAGAGCAGAGAAGATTATTTACATTGTCCAATTTGACACGGACTAGAGGACATGTAATGAAGCTAAGGGGGGACAGGTTCAGGACTAATGTCAGGAAGTTCTGCTTCACTCAGAGAGTGGTTGACACCTGGAATGCCCTCCCAGAGGAGATTATTGCGGAATCAACCGTCCTAGGCTTCAAGAGCAAACTAGATGCATATCTCCTTAAGAGAGGCATATAAGGATATGGTGGACTATAAATTACGCCAGGTGTACACCTGGCAGGGCCTCCGCGTGTGCGGATCGCCGGACTTGATGGACCGAAGGTCTGATCCGGAGATGGCAGTTCTTATGTTCTTATGTTCTTATGTTCTTATTATGGCAATTCAGAGAGACCATAATTCTGTACTGAATGTATTTAAAAAAAATTATGTCAGTCAGAAATGTGTACTGAATGATTCATATCAAGTGAGCACCATAGAATAAACACTGTATAGATATAGAATAAAACCTTTTCTTAAAAATATAACCCCTAACTAAGCTACATTTAGCATATGCAAATTATAGGGAAAAAAGAACATTGCGCATTTGGGCTAGTAAAAAGTGGGAAAAGAGCTAGCTCTAGAAATGGCCAATATTATATATCCTGGGGTACCCCTCAAACCAAAACAAGTAGACAAAACACAGACCACATGGCACAGACAAGACACAAAACACATAGCTCTAGGCTTCAAACTATTCTTCCATCGGTCAAGTGTTCAGAGCTGAACTTATCTCTGGAAATAAACACATTGTTATAGAAAAACAAAACAGAGATGAACACATGAGTAAAGTATATGGACAAATAATGCATATCATAACCATCTCATATTTAGAAAAGCTAATGTCTCTTTGGATCGTCTTTATCTCTGCAGTGACAAAGAGGATCCCTGGAAAACACCAGAAATATCCTAGTGCCAAAACTGGGATGGGCATGCATATATCGGAACCGCTGCTAAGAAAAAGAAAAGAAAAACACATTTTAATTTTGCAACATCCTAATTTCAGCTAAAACAATAGGAAGGAATTTTTTTCCAAATCACAAATGTGCCAGCTGTGGCTTTCCAGATTTTATCTTTAATAGTCCTGTTCATGCGTTCGACAATACCGTAACTCTGTGGGTGATATGGGAGATGAAATTTCCACTCAATGCGGAATGTGATAGCTAAATCTTTGCATACTCTGGCAGTGAAAGCAGGACCATTATCTGAGTTGATGTGTGTGGGACATCCCCACCTAGGGATGATTTCGCGAAGTAAAATGTTCACCATAGTCTGAGCAGTTTCATTTGTAGTGGGAAAAAACTTCAGGTTATCGGGAGAACATGTCAACAATAACAAGGGCAGTTGGTATACAGAGTTTCCCCTCTTTGCACCAAAGTCCGTCCGAAGGGTGGCTTTGGGCACCGGCCAGATGGGCATTGATTAAGCCAGTGACCAAGGTCTCCGCAATTAAAACATCCAGTACTTCTAGATGGATTATTACCATCTCAATCGGAAACAGGGGCCCGCCCGCTATGAAACCCGTGACCCCCTCTTCCGCGAGGAGCGGACAGGCGCAGTCCCCATGTAGGTAGCTGGCCCTAATAATGCAGGATTTCCCGAGGCTTAGAGATCTCAAAGCGTAGGAGAGTGTTGCGTAGTGGTTAGCGCTACAGCCTAAGGAACCTGAGGCTTGGGGGTTCAAACCCCGCACTGCTCCTTTTTTCAATCTGAAATTATGCACGAGAACTAGTGGGCCATTCTGAAATCATTTGTTTGACCAGAATCTGCAAAGGAGAACGGAGGTTAGAAAGGAAAGTCTGAAGTAGGGAATCCATATTTGCATGGGCACTAAGTCCTGCCTCTTGGGTCCAGGTTTCATTAAACCTCTTCCACACCTATCAAGCTCTGTCTGCAATCCTAATCGAATCACATTGGATTCCTGTTACTCATCGCATTACCTTTAAAATCCTACTTTTAGTTTTTAAAACACTGTCTTTGAACGAACCCCAATTCATTAATAACTATTTACTCCCCATAATATATCACTTTCTTTAAGATCCATTAATCAAAAACTCTTAACAATTCCATCACTGAAAGTTATCGGAACTCATCATCATGATATCTTCTCTGTAATGGCCCCACAATTATGGAACACCTTACCTCAGCATTTAAGAGAAGAAAATGACCTAAACCATTTTAAAGGCAATCTGAAGAGCTTCCTTTTTAAAGACGCCTTTAATTTATTTATTCCCTATTCCTATTGTTTTCACCATTCATGTCTTCTTTTGTGCTTTATTAATACAATTGTAGTTCTGCCCTTTTTTCCTTTTTTATCTGTTAGTTTGTATGTCAATATGTCAAACTCATGTAATTTACTATAAATAAGCATATGTGTACACCTTTTGTTTTTTATTTGTAAATCGCTTAGCAAATTAAATTAAGCTATTCAATAAGTTAAAAATAAACTTGAAACTTGAATCTCACAAATTTCCATATTTTTCTTGCTCTATCTGTAAATCTAATTCTGGCCCCTGTATTAATTAAAGTTAATTTATCCTGACCCTCTTTAAGACACATTGGCACCATGCATACTAATATCTTTTCTGTGACGGCCCCTATCGTCTGGAACTCAGCACCAAACTATATAAGAGAAAGTTCATCACTTGATAAATTTAAAACTAGCTTGAAGGCCTTTCTTTTTAAAGACGCATTTGGAGTATAATAGTCCTTTTAAGGACTGTAATGGGACTTTGCTCCTTGCTTTTCTTATTCATTTTAATCTTTTCTACAAAGTGCTAGATTATTTATTTTTTGTTTCCTCCCTTTTGTTTTGATCCTTCTCCCTCTCTTTTTCATTATAATTTGTTTTGTTTTGTTTTATTTATTTATTTTTATTTTTTATTTTTTTAATTAATATATGCCTTTCTGACTATCTGTTTTAATAATTACACAAATGTATTTCTACCCTTTATCATTTTGTTTCGGTAAGTTCCCCAAACAAACCTGAAACCTACTTACAGGGAGCTCTTCTACGTTTAAAAGTTTTAGAAACCATATTCGTTCTGTCCACTGAATATACATTAACATTTTATAACATTTCCAATATTCTTTTATCATTCTTAAAAACTTATTTCAGACAATTTATCTATGTATCAAACAAGCTGCTGAAAAGTTCTCAGCCGGCCTACAAACAGTGCTGAAAACTAGTCAGCCTGCTTGTCACTACAACAAAGGAGAAGGAGGGGCTGTCCTCCTCCTCTTCCCGCCAAAGACTGCCACAGAATCAGAATCAGATCTCCGACTCCAACTCAACCACTTCACCCATACCACACATCCACAACCTGGTTCACTCACATTCAATTCATATTAAGCCCTACAGGGTTCACCACTTTCACCTACCCTATTCAACATTTACATATCCTCTCTAGGACACCCACTGCAAAAACCAAACCTGATCTATTACATATATGCAGACGACATCTCCATCCTAATCCCAGTGAATAGCATAACAAATGAAACCTCAAAATACATTACTCATATAATGACCGAAATAGAACATTGGACAAGCAACTTCAAACTGAAATTTAACACAGAAAAAAACAAAAATCTTCCTTGCAAGCCCAACGGATAAAATTACCAGTTCAACGCTACATATAAAAGACCATGATTACCCAATTACCAACACAATAAAAATATTGGGAGTCACATTGGACACACACACCTCACTATGATTGAACACACGAATATTGTGGCAACAAAATGTTTCACGATGCTATGGAGATTAAAGACCATCAAAAAATACTTTGACCCACTTTCGTTTAGATTACTAGTGCAATCACTAGTGCTTTCTACCCTGGACTATTGTAATATCGTTTATTTGGGTATCATTCAGAACTCAGCTGTCCGCTTGATATATGGATTAAAAAAGAATTACCATGTCACCCCCCACCACAAACCACTGCACTGGCTGTCAGTCGAGGCAAGAATATTATTCAAGTTCTCCTGCATATGTTTCAAGCTAGTTTGGGGACTAGCACCTACGTACCTGCAAACACACTTGTATTCTACAACCCAATAAGACAAACCAGAAACAGCTATCTTTTTGTATACCCAAGCATAACCAATTGTAAATACAAAACCTTTCTGGACAGAACTTTCATGCACCAAGCAAACAAACAACAACATTGGCTAGACAGTCACATTAATAAAGCCGAACTGACCTACAATGCCTTTTAGAAAACTCATAAAAACTACCCTATTTGACAGATACATCACCTAAACAGAACCTCACCAAGCACTCTTTCTTTTCACAATGCTCTCTGAAATCCTAATTCGTGCTGTTTCTGAATCTCTAAACAAACTGTACATTGTAATTTTTTCCCTTTTTTTTCAGGAAAGCTGTGATTTTTCTTTACAGGTCAGCTCCGAAATTCTTAGCAAACATTATATTTTGTAATTTTGATTCCTAATAGTCTCTATACTCTATACTCCCTCCACATATTGTAAATCGCTGAATGTCCAGCTCTCTTAAATGTAAACTGCCTAGAAGTCGCAAGATTGTGGCGGTATAGAAGAATAAAGTTATTACCATTATTATTATTATTACTGAAGCGAACAAAGTCTCATCTGTCTAGGAGGTGGAGAATCCTAAGTGCCTTTATGACCCATTAGAAAAACAATATCACAATGCAGGAATTTTTTTCAATAACAAAAACAATATAACAATGCAGAAATTTTTGCTTACCTTACCTTATAAGCGAGATACATTAATAATATACAATATAATCTTATACTCTATAAAATCTTATCTAAGCGATAGAAGAGAAAAGCGCATGCAAAGAATGGTACAGATGACAGAATGAGCAGACGTTTCTATAAATCCACAATAGAGACTTTCCAAAAGTCTTCACTTAATTTCATTCTTCCCGAAAGAATGGCAACTGCTTATTTTCGCGGCGGGAGCTTACCGAAAACTCCACATTAATATTTGTCCTTGCCAAAAGGACAGTAACCGCGGCGGGTTTACCAAAAACCCTACAATTTAAATAAAGGGTTGGAACATGATGCCAATACCTGTGAGTATTAAAGAACAGAATTCAAAATTCAGAAATACTCACAAAATATTGGTAATGTCAAGTCCATCCCGGACGTAGCCCCCAAATTGAAACGAACAGGATCCGTTTCTTGGTCCCGAAATCGTCCTGCAAAACATTCTATCATCTATTTCAGACGTCTGGAGGCAATTCCCCTTACCATTAAGAGAGTAAATACCCAACATTCTACATTTGATTACTTCCAGCATGGACAGAGACAGAAAACTTATCCATTAAAATGTGTCCTTTCATAGACAGAGACAGAAAACCTATCCTTCCCTTTCAGTTCCTAAACTCACCTATATCTTCAACATGTTTCCCCTGCTGTTTCCGCCCTCCTTATATAAGCAATTGGAATTGAAAATGTCGAGATTCCTTTGGAATGACAAACCTCATAGGATCTCACTACAAAAGCTGAAAGCTTCTACCCAACAGGGTGGTATTAACTTTCCAGATCTCTACTGTTATCATAAGGCCTTTATTTTAAGACAGGGAGCTGAATGGCTCTCTTCTCCTTTTTCTTCTGATATGCCTAACTGGTTAAGGTTGGAATCCTCTTTTATGAGCCCTTTTCCCCTTCTTCGATTGTTGGGCACCAAGAACTTACCCAACCTCCTTAAAAACCCTATCATATCTGCGACTCACAAAATTCTCACAGATCTCGACACTCATCTTGACATCCCCTGGAATCAATCTCTATTTTGTCATAAGAACATAAGCATTGCCTCTGCCGGGTCAGACCAGGGGTCCATCGTGCCCAGCAGTCCGCTCCCGCGGCAGCCCTCCAGGTCCATGACCTGAAAGTTTTCCCTACCTAACCTAAAATGTCCATACCCTATTCGCTCAATGTCCTGTAAGGTAAACCTCTATCTGTACCCTATAATCCCCTTCGCTTCCAGGAAGTCATCCAGTCCCTTTTTGAACCCCAGAATTGTACTCTATCTTATCACCTCTCCGGGAAGCGCGTTCCAGGTGTCTACCACCCGTTGAGTGAAGAAGAACTTCCTTGCATTTGTTATGAATCTGTCTCCTCTCAGTTTTTCTGAATGACCTCTTGTTTTAGTTGTCCCTGCTAGTCTAAAGAATCTTGTCCTTTATGGTTTAACAAGCTCCTCTTGATAGATAAGAAGCCTATATCCTAGCCCCCCTGGTTTAACCAAGGCATCTGGGACATTGGATCCTTGTGCCACCCCAATGGGACCCTACTCACGTTCAATGAGTTAATGAACTCCTTCTCCATCAACGCTTCACTCTTTTATAGGTGGCTTCAGTTAAGGTCCTCAATCAAAAAGTCAGGCCTCCACCCGGTTCCTTTCAACTCTGCTCCCTCTCTGTATACTCTCTCGCAGCAATTTTTATCACTAGGTCATACTGCCTCACACTTTTACAAACTTCTTAAATCTTTCCTCCCCACTTCTCAGACCCATCTACAATCCTCAAGGGAGAATGATTTGGAGGTCTCCATTTCCGAGGAGGCATGGTCTCATATCTATTATTCCACTTTCCATATTTCTCGCTCAGCCTCGAATCTCCAACAAATGGTCTTCTTGCTGCATAGAGCGACATGGACCCCTGTCAAATCACATAAAATTAATCCCTCTTACTCCAACCAATGCTGGACCTGCCATTCCGAGGTGGGCTCTCTAAAACATCTTCTTTTCTCCTGCTCTGCCATTTCCTCATTCTGGACTTCCATTTGGGATACTATTTGTTCCATTTTTCATATCAATATTCCCTTGACATATCAAATGCTGTTACTGAAATCCTTTACTGTATCCACCCTAATCTCCGATTCAGATGGTTTTCTATTTGACATGTTACTTTCCTTGGCCCTAAAGATTCTCCTTACGTGTTGGAAAGACTTATCTAAGGCCTCTTACTCTCAATGGTGGAATCTGGTATGCCTCACCTACTGGACTGAAGTTTATCTGGCTAAATCCTCCAACAGATTCCCACAATTTCAATTGAAATGGGTCTTATTGACGTCTTATTTACACTCCATCTCTTCTCAGTGAGAGATTTGCTCAATTATAACATTCACACCATTCATACCTTTTCACTCCTTTTCCTCTCCTTCTCTATCTCTTACTGTATTCCTTCTTTTATGTTTCTCTTGAATTCATGCTTGCACACATATAGGTAGGACACCCTGTTCTCTTCTTGTTACTGTTTTTGTTGAATGATTTAGTTTCTTTTGCTATATTAAGCAGCTCTGAGAGTTATTTGTTCAATGTTATGCATATCTCATACTGTTTGATACATGTACCTTTCCTTACTTTGTACTTTAAAAAATTTAATAAACAAACCTTGACTAAAAAAAAAAAAAATTGTTATTTCTGCTTAACAAAAGTGTCTGGATCTTCTTCAAAAACAGAGTCAAATTCAATATCCTAATCTTGAATCTGCAATACAACCTGTGCCTCATGATGACAATCTTCTAATTCCGAAACCACCTGGAACTTATACATTGTATTTGGAAGAAATCTTTGAAGCATGTGCTAATGGAACTGGAATCCGAAAATGATCCTGAGTTCTTGATTTCAAGCTCAGCTGAGCCTCACTTAATAACTCAGGCAGAATTAAATGACATAATTCAAAATCTTACTTTATCTAAGAGACAAGTCGAACTTATAGGCTCCAGGCTTTGTCAGTGGAATCTCTTGGCACCTGAGACCAACATCTCTGTGTTCCGAAATTGTCACAAGGCCCTTATTTTAGGGGTCAGGTTTTACTACAAGCAATATAAAATAGACTATATAATAATAATTAAAAGGTAAGCTAGATATGTAAACTTTAAAACTAGAAAATATAAACTGGAGATCCAGGTTGGCTGCTATCCATAGGTTACAACAATAAATGTTGGGCAACTTCCTGTCTGTACTACGCCAATAGGGCTACAAAGAAAATATAACAGGAATGAATGAGGGTGGCAAAGATTGCAAGCCAAGAAAAGAAAGGAGCACTCCATACCTCAATTCAGCCCTCAGGAGAAACAGTCCATGATCAAGTTATGCCGCACTATGGTACTCATGTCATGTGATCCAGAAGCAGGTGGGGCAATGTCCATGTCCACCTTGGCTGGGATCTGAACTTGTCAGTCTAGAAGAGGTATGCAGGCAAACTGATAGACTTAAGAGCGATAAATCCCCGGGACCGCATGGTATCCATCCGAGGGTCATCAAGGAACTGGTTATTAGCTTCAGCTAATAACCAATCTGTCGATCAAATTGGGAAAGATTCCGGGAGATTGGAAGGTGGCAAATGTTACGCCGATCTTCAAAAAAGATTTGAGGGGAGACCCGGGGAACTACAGACCGGTGAGTCTGACCTTGGTACCGGGGAAGACGGTAGAGGCGCTGATAAATGACCGCATCATTGATCACCTTGATGGACACGGCCTGATGAGGACTAGCCTGCACGGTTTCAGCAAAGGCAGATCTTGTTTGACGAACTTGCTGCACTTCTTCAAGGGAGTAAACAGGCAGATAGACAAGGGCGACCTGGTCGACATTGTATATCTGGATTTTCAGAAGGCATTTGACAAGGTTCTACATGAACGACTACTTTGAAAAATTGCAAGCCATGGAATCGAGGGTGAAATACTCACGTGGATTAAAAACTGGCTGGGGCAAAGGAAACAGAGAGTGAGGGTAAATGGACAATACTCGGACTGGAAGAGCATCACCAGTGGGGTGCCGCAGGGCTCGGTGCTTGGACCCGTGCTCTTCAACATCTTTATAAACGATCTAGACATAGGTACGACGAGTAAGGTGATTAAATTTGCAGACGATACAAAGTTATTCAGAGCAGTAAAGACACTGGGGATTGCGAAGATCTGCAACGTGACATAATCAGGCTTGAGGAATGGGCATTGACATGGCAGATGGGGTTCAACATAGATAAGTGTAAAGTGATGCATGTCGGTAACAAAAATCTCATGCACGAATACAGGATGGCCGGGGCAGTACTTGGAGATACCTCCCAGGAAAGAGACTTGGGAGTTCTGATCGACAAGTCGATGAAGTCGTCCGCGTAATGTGCTGTGGCGGCGAAAAGGACAAACAGAATGTTAGGAATGATAAAGAAGGGCATCACGAACAGATCGGAAAAGGTTATCATGCTGCTGTACTGGGCCTTGGTGCACCCTCACCTGGAGTACTGTGTACAGCACTGGTCACCGTACATGAAGAAAGACACAGTACTACTCGAAACTAAGATGGTTAAGGGGTTGGAGGAGTTGCCGTACAGCGAAAGATTAGAGAAACTGGGCCTTTTCTCCCTTGAGCAGAGGAGATTGAGAGGGGACATGATCGAAACATTCAAGGTGCTGAAGGGAATAGACTTAGTAGATAAGGACAGGTTGTTCACCCTCTCCAAGGTAGGGAGAACAAGAGGGCACTCTCTAAAATTGAAAGGGGATAGATTCAGTACGAACATAAGGAAGTTCTTCTTCACCCAGAGAATGGTGGAAAACTGGAATGCTCTTCCGGAATCTGTCATAGGGGAAAACACCCTTCAGGGATTCAAGACAAAGTTAGACAAGTTTCTGTTGAACCAGAACGTACGCAGGTAGGGCTAGTCTGAGTTAGTGTGATTGTCTTTGATCAGAGGGCCGCTGCGTGAGCGGAGTGCTGGGCATGATGGACCACTGGTCTGACCCAGCACTGGCAATTCTTATGTTCTTATGATGACATCAAAGGAAGGACGAGGCTGGTGCGAGCAGCATGTAGGACAGCCTGCCCATTGCCGGCAAAGTTGTAAAGAGGTATGGGGGCAGAGTGATGTCAGGGCAATGAGGACAAGCAGGGAGCAAAGAGGAGAGGTGGCAACACACCACAAAGTTGATGCCGGGGATGGCCCAACTCCCTCCCCCCGCCCCTTTCCCTTTGTACACCAGTGGGTCAGGGGATACTAAGATTTTCCAGATTCAAATCTTGAGGAAGTCAGCTAAGTACTTAGTACCTGTCATAAGAACATGGGAATTTGCCTCCGCTGGGTCAGACCAGGGATCCATCGAGCCCAGCGGTCCGCTCCCGCGGCGGCCCATCAGGTCCATGACCTGTATGTGATCTTTTGTCTAACCCTTTGATTCCTACTCCCTTATATCCTGAAAACCCTCTTTTTCCCTTTTATAAATGCCCTTTCCTTCCTTAATGTCCTGTACGGTGGTCTGAAATTTAGAGAAGCAATCGTCAATGACTGCAGACAATATTTTTGCAAGCTCCTTAACCTCTTCATCCTGAAGTGTGAAGATCGGTGGTGAGGACGTAGGCACCAATGCTATCATTTCTGTGCTTTCCTGACGCTTCTCTTTGACTGGTTCTTGTGGGCAGTCCTCCGACATCCGGGCTGTGATTCTATTTAAACAAGATTTCAATCGTCCAAATCGTAACCTGTTAACTGTATGTTATCTATATTATCATTTACCTTGACTTCCAAAAAGCCTTCGACAAGGTACCTCACGAACGACTGCTTAAGAAGCTGTGGAGCCACGGGGTGCAGGGGGATGTCCACCGATGGATCAAACACTGGCTGGCAGGCAGGAAACAGAGGGTTGGAGTAAAGGGCCATTATTCAAACTGGCAATGGGTCACGAGCGGAGTTCCACAGGGGTCAGTGCTGGGACCGCTCCTGTTCAATATATTTATTAATGACCTGGAGACGGGGATGAAATGTGAGGTTATTAAATTTGCTGATGACACCAAACTCTGCAGCAGAGTTAGAACCACGGAAGACTGTGAAGACCTGCAAAGGGACCTAACAAGACTGGAAGAGTGGGCAAAAAAGTGGCAAATGAGTTTTAACAAAGAGAAATGCAAGGTCATGCATGTAGGGAAAAATAACCTGATGTTCAGCTACAAAATGGGGGGACCATTGCTAGGGGTGAGCAATCTTGAAAGAGACCTGGGGATGATGGTGGACACAATACTGAAAGCATCAGCACAGTGTGCGACAGCCTCAAAGAAAGCGAACAGAATGTTGGGTATCATTAAAAAGGGTATCACAACCAGGACGAAGGAAGTCATCATGCCGCTATATCGTGCAATGGTGTGCCCACATCTGGAGTACTGTGTCCAGTACTGGTCGCCGTACCTCAAGAAGGACATGGCAGTACTTGAGGGGGTCCAGAGAAGAGCGACTAAACTGATAAAAGGTATGGAAAACTTTTCATACGCTGACAGGTTGAAAATGCTGGGGCTGTTCTCCCTGGAAAAGCGGAGACTTAGAGGAGACATGATAGAAACCTTCAAAATCCTGAAGGGCATAGAGAGGGTAGACAGGGACAGATTCATCAGACTGTGGGGAACCACAAGTACAAGGGGTCACTCGGAGAAATTGAGAGGGGACAGGTTTAGAACAAATGCTAGGAAGTTCTTTTTTACCCAGAGGGTGGTTGACACATGGAACGCGCTTCCGGAGGTTGTGATAGGCCAGAGCACATTACAAGGGTTCAAAGAAGGTTTAGATAGATTCCTAAAGGATAAGGGAATTGAGGGGTACAGATAGGAGTAGAGGTAGGTTATGTTTCAATCATTTTTATTAAACACCACAAAGGTAATACAGAACGCAACAAATCGCATTTTCATAACAGAATACAACTCCAATCCCTACCCTCCCAGCCATCCACCCTCCCACCCTCCACCCCACCCAGGCAGCAGCGGTATCAGAACTCAAATAAAGTAAAAGTAATATAAGATGTAGACTGATTAATTTTTCCAAATTTGGTTTTGAACGTAAGGAGTGAAAGTCAAACTAAAAGGGTACCAACAGTGACAAAACAATCGTCCAGCTTTGGTCGACATATCCACAATATCTCGTCGTTCCAATAGCATTTGATGTAACATTAATGCTCTCCATTGAGAGATGGTTGGAGGTTGTGGCGAAAGCCACTGCAGTAGGATACATTTCCGTCCCAGCAACACAGTTTTTCGAAGGAAGGCTGCAAAACCTGGTCTAGGTGGGTGAAAACGAATCTGTAAAGTGAAAAGAAAACTGGGGTGCAGTCTCCAAGAGCAACTCCAAAGCCGCGCCACCCAAGACACCAAGTGTATCCAAAAGGAAGATACCAGGGGGCAAGTCCAGAACATATGTCCAAAAGATGCCATAGGATAAGCACACTTCCCACAACAATGTCCCGCACTGATCCCCATCACATGCGCTCTCCTTGGTGTGCAAAATGCACGCAACAGGAACTTGTAATTTCTCTCTCTCTCCACCGAAGACACAGCGGAGGCATTTCCCAGACGAATACCTTTACGGATCATATCAGCTGAAATAAGCAGCTGGAGATCTATTGACCACTTCTGAGCCAAAGTGGAAAAGTCCAAGTCACCAGCACGTTCCTTTAACCACTTATGATAAAATCTGAGCGGTATGGGCTCCTGAGCCGTGAGGGAAATCGCCTCCCGCAATCTGTCCTGAACATCCTCTCGTAGCATCGTCGGAGTCAAGGTCTGTAAATAGTGTTGAAGTTGTCGGTACGCAAACCAGTCTGTAGGCAATAGACGAAACTTCGTTTGCAGGTCAGTGAAAGAGACAGGGGAATCAGTATGTTGCACAGCCTGTGAAACATAGTGCAGGCCCACATCGGACCAACGCCGGAACACTGTAGAATCCAAGCCAGGTAAGAAGTCCCCGTTGCCAGCTATGGGAAGGCAAGGTGTTCTGCGTGAAGAAATCTGTAACATCTTACACAACATCTTCCAGGCTTTGCGCATAGCAGGTAAAAGCGGGTGAGACTGCAACTGGGGCAAGTCTGGCAACTGGTGAGCATGCAGAAGATAGCTGAAATGGTATGGCTGAAAATGAAAACATTCGATCTCAGGTAGTGAAAAATCAGCAGTATTACAAAACCAATCATGAATGTGGCGTAATTGACATGCAAGGTTAAACCTAGATATACATAAAAGTCCTAACCCCCCCTGAGCAATTGGAAGCATCAACTTGGCCAAAGAAATCCTAGCTCGTTTACTCTGCCACAGATATGCTGATATGTAGTGATAAATGGTGTGTAGTTAACATAATAGGAAGCATTTGTAGTATATATAGCCATTGGGGCAGTATCATCATGTTATAAAGAGCTATACGGCCAGAGAGAGATATAGGGAATTTCCGCCAGCCATGTAACAGACTTGAAGTTCGACGGAGCAAGGGCAAGATATTAGCTGTATAGAGCCTATTTAGATTTTGGGGAATAATCACTCCTAAGTATGTCAAATGAGAGGGGGCCCACTGTAATGGAAACTCTCCAGGCCAAGTCAGTCGCACCTCGGATAAGGTAGGAAGCGCCAAAGACTTCTGCCTGTTGAGGACTAGTCCTGAATAAATGTGAAATTCATCCAATATTTCTAATGCTCGCTGCAACGATCTATGAGGATTGCCCAATGTAAGCAAGAGGTCGTCTGCAAAAGCTAGTACCCTTAACTGCGAAACACCCTCAGATAAGCCCATAATCTCATCATCTCTTTGTAAGGTACGTAACAGGGGATCTAAATATAAAAGAAAAAGTAGGGGTGATAGCGGACAGCCCTGTCTTGTCCCCTTACCAATGGAAAAGGAAGAAGATCTCACTCCATTGACCAACACCGAGGCCGTTGGTCCAGTGTATAACGCCTGTACCGATGTCAAATAACTGACGGGAATCCCCACATATTGCAAAACCTGAAATAAGTAGTGCCAATGAACCTTATCAAAGGCTTTTGCCGCATCTAACCCAACAAGTAGACCAGGACAGTGTTCCAGTTGCGCACGGGAAAAAGCTAAAAGAAGCCGTCTAACATTAAGTACCGATTGTCGATTCCGAACAAAACCCACCTGCTCAGGTACAATAAGAGAAGGCAGAATGGGTGCTAACCGATCGGCCAAAATTCTAGCAAATATTTTAATATCAACATTCAGTAATGATATCGGTCGATAGGATTCCATGTCAGCTGGAGGTTTAGATGGTTTCGGAATTAATGTAATCAGGGCGTCATTAGAATAACGGGGGAATACCCCTTGTTCCTGAATAGTCAAATAGTAGTCTAAAAGAGAGCCACCTATGGAGAAGGATAAGATCTTGTAAAACTCAGGTGAGTAACCGTCCGGTCCCGGTGCTGTGCAAGGCCTCAATTTCTGTATTGCCTGTAGCACCTCCTGTAAATGTAAAGGCCTATCTAACATGGATATCTGGGTCGCCGTCAGGCGGGGTAACCCCGCATCCTCCAGGTAATCACACACATCAGGACCCGTGTAAGGACCTGGGGACGCGTAAAAGGCCTCAAAATAATTCCGAAAGCCAGCCGAGATATCCACCGAAGATGTTAAAGTCTTCCCCGAGCTCTCCTGTATCATAGATACATATCTAGATCCCTTCCAACTTTTAGTTATAGACGCTAGTAATTTCCCGGCTTTATTACCATATTTGTAAAAATGGAATTTACGATAAAACAACAGTTTCTTAGTACGTTCATGAATAAGAGAGTTTAACGCTACCAACACCGCCTTATACGCCTCACTATTAGCCTCTGAAGGATCCCGCAATAGTTCCCGTTTCAACAACACTAACTGTCGTTCAAGCTGTACTATGCGATGTGCTATTCGACGAGTTCTAGTAGCGACATAAGCGATGATATCTCCATGTAATACCGCTTTGGCTGCATCCCAGAACAAGGTTGGTTGGTCTACGTGTTGGGCATTGTTAGAGCAATAAGCCTCCCACTTCTCAATCAAGAATTTCTGAAAATGGGCATCTTTATGTAAATAGGAGGGAAATCTCCAACCAGACCCCGGGCCTACTGGGCCACCCAGTGCTACATCAATCCAAATCATGTTATGATCCGATATTTCAAGGGGGCCTATTGTGGCCTCCGAGACCCGAGCAAACAATGTTTCTGAGATTAAGGTGTAATCAAGCCTAGAAAAGGAGCCATGCGCTCTAGACTGGTGGGTATAATCTCGTTCAGTAGGATGAAGCAATCTCCAGGGCTCCACTAACCCCAAAGCTCGACAAAGATAAGGAATACCCTTAGTCTGCTTCACCGTCACCACTCCAGATGACCCAGAGCGGTCCATATTTGGGTTTAGTACTTGATTCAGGTCGCCCACCAATATTAATGGGCAATCGGAGTCTTGTAAACAAATATTAACCAAATTTTGAAAAAAGGGATGCTGATAACCATTAGGGCCATATCCCACTAATAGTCTAAAGGTCCCATCAGGTCCCACCACTCTCACCAAAAGATAACGGCCCTGGGGGTCACGTCGTAAGACCTGTACTTTACATGTGAAGCCCTTTCGAATCAGTATGGCCACCCCTGCCCTCTTCCCGGGTGAGGATGCGTAGTATAAGTCTCCAACCCAACCTCTCTGAAGTTTCTGATGTTCAAGATAATAACCAATCTGGTTTCAGACCCGGCTTCAGCACTGAAACTATATGGCCTCTCTTCTAAACCATCTACATTCCCTTCTCAGTCAAGGCTCCAATGCAATGATTCTCCAACTGGACCTAAGCTGTGCCGTCGACCTAGTTGACCACTCCATCTTGCTGAACTGTCTTGAATCAATAGGCATCATAGGAAACACTCACAATTGGTTCCAGGGTTTTCTCGAACTCAGATCCTATCAAGTATTCAAAGAAGACAAATTCTCTTTCAACTGGAATAACAACTGCGGACTACCCCAGGGCTCCCCGTTGTCACCGACCCTTTTCAACATCTACCTGATCTCATTGGGACACCTGCTACAGAGCTTAAATCTCAACTTCCACGTTTACGCTGACGATATCACTGTTGTGCTACCACTATCTGATCTGTCGCCGGACTTCATTAATCTCCTATCCAATACCCTAAATCAAATAGAACTTTGGATGAAGGCCTTCAAAATAAACTGAACACAGAAAAAACTAAATTTTTCCTGTAGGCAAGCTATGTCTGCAGAATGATGTTTCAATTGTGATAATATTTTTGTGCGTTTTGCAGGGGATGTAATTCCCGATACATTCCAGGAAAGTATACGTATCTTTCGGTCACCCATAGGGATCCTCACCCCGCATGTTAAAGCAAATAAGCCACCTAAAATTAAGTGTCCCAGGGCGCCCAGCCTCACCCCAAGACATCACAATCACACACCAGTCAAAACATCCACTCAGCTGTGTATAAATCAACTTAAAACAGAAAGCATTATAGATCATAAAATAACAATACCATACCGCTGTTGCCCCCAAAGAATCCCTTACCCCCCTGTGCCCCCCAACAAACCCAAGAACCCCCATCCCGTGGGAGAAATAGAGGTCACAAAAGATATCTCCCCCAGGGCCACCCTGACCATCAAAATATCGTGCCCTCAAAAGGGGCCAATGAGACACCCTTCCCTCGAGTGTGTACAGCCACTAGTGTCCCAAATCAGCAACAAACCCCTCTAGGTGTGTCTCAAATCAAGCAGTCAATCCGCTCCAGAACCGGGGCTCGCTAGTTGCTTTATATATTCATCTGCTGCCTCCGGGGTCTGAAAAGATTTCCAGACTCCGTTACATTGAATCCGCAGTATGGCCGGATAATTAAATTGAAAGCGTTGTTTCAGTTCAGATAGTCGTGCACAGAGAGGGTAATAAGGTCTCCTCCGCTCCTGTAGCGCCACAGAAAAATCTTGACTAAGGCGGACCGGGTTTCCATCATATTTCAATCCATCTTTCCTGGCTCGGTACTGTTGCAGTAATTCCACTTTATGTCGAAAATTTAAGAGTTTCAAGATGACCACTCGCGGGCGTGTTTCTAAACCAGGTCGGGGGCCCAAACGATGTGCTCGCTCAAGGCGCAAAGGCCCCACAGAGGGCTGCAGAGGGAATTCATCTTGCAGCCAACTTTCCAACCTCTCCAGCAATAATCGCTCAGACAGCGTTTCAGGGATGCCCATCAGGCGCAGGTTAGAGCGACGAGATCGATTCTCCAGATCATCGAGTTTTTCAGCCTGAGCCCTAACCTGCGCCTGCAGCGCGCCAAGATCCGTGCCTCGCACCGCAGAGGAGTCTTCCAAGTCAGACACTCTCTTTTCTAGCTCTGTTGTACGAGCCGTGGCTGCGGCTAGCAGTGTCTCGATGTTAGTGATTTGGGTAGTAAGAGATTCCATTTTGGGCCCCAATACTTGCGCCAGTGCCTGCTTTAATATCACTCAGTGCCGATTCAGTAAGATTGGAGACCGCCGCTGCGGGGCTCGTCGCCATCTTGGGATCCACAGGCCGCGCTCGCTCGCGTTCTTTTCGTGCTGAATTTGCCTGCATGGATTCCTGAGACCTGGTTAAATAACGGTCCATATAATTATGATATCTCACAGGGCACCACTCACGCATTAAAGATCGGGAAAGCGTCTCAAATGTGCAAAGTTAGGCAGGGCAGCCCCGGAGTGAACGAGGAGACGTCTTCACTCGTTCATGACATCACGTGACCTCCCGTAGAGGTAGGTTATAGGAATAGTCAGGGACCACTGCACAGGTGATAGGCCTGAAGGGCCGCCGCGGGAGCGGACCAATGGGTGGGATGGACCTCTGGTCTGATCCAGCGGAGGCAACTTCTTATGTTCTCAGTGCAATATTATGCAGCACGCAGCAAACCCCCACACTCTCCAGGGACTATACTGTAGAGATCCTCCAGAGAGATGTATGCAGCGGAAGTGACTCTTCAGTAGCCCAAAAGCACGCTCAGCAATATACCTGGTTGAGAGGTGTGCCTTGTTGTAGTTTTCTCTGCATCAGAGTGTGGCATCAGCAGCGGAGTCATCAACCACGGCTTACATGCATAACCACCATCCCCATCAACGTTGACAATCTATGACTCCTGACATCCTCTCTATGTAAAGACATTTCAAACCAAAAGGGTCTTCTTCGGGGGATCCTAAACATAAGTTGCCTTTCTGACAATACTGGCGTTTAGCTCCAAAGTATTCCCTAATCAATGCCGATGCAAAAATATATGCAAAGGTCCTGGCATACCGACTCCAGTTGTTGTTACCCAAGCTAATAAGAAAAGAACAAAA
The DNA here is from genome assembly GCF_902459505.1 of Geotrypetes seraphini. Lineage (NCBI taxonomy): Eukaryota > Metazoa > Chordata > Amphibia > Gymnophiona > Dermophiidae > Geotrypetes > Geotrypetes seraphini. The sequence goes on from NC_047092.1 coordinate 94,830,424, forward strand.
TGGATTCATGCCTGGACACCTAGCAAGTGGCAATGCTAGGATGTTTACGAATGTAATAGCCTTAGCTCCAGAAAAGGATTGGATCCTTAAACTGTTCTTCAAGAATAGATCTAAAGACTTCCAGGGGTGCCATATTCAAATATTCCCTGATGTCTCAAGGCAGACTCAGAAAAAGAAGAAAATTCCTGATTTTAAAGCCTGGGGTTACTCAGCTAGGGGGTATATTTTTTCTTACATACTCTTGCAATTGTGTTGTTAGATATCACTCTATGAAATATGTTTTTGTAGATCCGACACATTTAGTAAGTTTTCTCTCCTTAAAGCATCTTGAGAATGTAGGAATACCATTGACGACTGCATACGATTAGAAATTAGCTCTATGTTCAGCAGCAGATTATTAGTATACCTATTATTATGTTCTTAATTTAATTACTCTTTTTTCTTAAATCTTGGATCCATTTTATTGAGGACTTGAGTGTGATTAAGTTAAATAGTTTCCTAATAATATTTTTATGTCTTGATCACACTTTCTGTACAAGATGTTATAACTGGAATATTTTTTTGAAATCTTATAAATAAATGAAACAAACACCCATGCTATTATACTCATCAAACAGAAAAAAAAAATCAACCAGAAAGAAAAAACCCTAACAACGTAAAACTGTTCTGTAATGTTGCCTGTTTGCTTTTCCTTCCCCAAAACTGCTTCCAACAGCTCCATCCAACAGCACCAAAAGAAGGAAAGAAGGAAAATCTCTAATGGCTGTGTTATAAAGCACTTTGTGACAACAATGCTTTACGGTTGACACCTTCAACGCGCATCAATGATGTACGCATGTGACGCGCTACAATAATCCACGCCTATGTCTGATGTAGCAAACCTGGCACTTGAGTACATTGTCGCTGTAACAACTGGACCATTCTGCGCACGTGAGAGTCACTCTCACAGCGATCAATCTGACGGGAGAGATGGGGATTACGACAAACCTCTGCGCAAATCATGAGTTAGTACATCAATAGATTTTTGGTAATCAACCAAAAATTTGGATCACTGCAGACCCAAGCAGTATTACCAACCCAGTTTAGTGCATCTGGTCCTCAGTCAACAAAGAAGATAAATTGTTTTGCCAGCATCATCCCCTTCATTACAAATTTGTGGATATATTTGACTAGATCACTATCAACTCTTATCCATGCTGGAGATTAAGGATGCGTAGTGCGCATCGCGCCTCAACATACAGGATATTTCATACACAGACATGTAATTTAATCAAAATAATATTTATTCAATTTTATATCCAGTTAAGCTTAAGGTTAAAATTAAATTAAGATTATATTGCCAATTAATTATATGCTTTACATAAATTGCCAACTCCGTAAAACATTCGTATCCGTCTCTCCCAATGCTAACTGGCACATATGGAGAGAGGAATCTGCCCCCTAAGCAGAAGCTGGTGCTTGCTTATGTACTCTCGCAATGACCAGTGATACATCATCAGCACATCACTGAACAAGGCTGAACTTATATAAACAAAGGAATTCCTCTTAGCTCTTATAGATACTAGGCTTTAAAGAAAAGTTCTAAAGAATTATATATTTGTTTACAGCAATTTCTGAATATGCATAAACCATTATAATATACCCAAAGAAAACTCTATTACCTAGTATCTTTAAGAATTTGAATCAAAAATAGTTCTCTGATCAAGTTGTCTGCAAAGCTGACAGCCTCAGATTTCACAGACACACAAAAGAAAGCCCAAGCCCCCCTTAATGAGAATTCCTATACTGAGCAGAAAAGCCCCCCCCCTTCACAATACAGAGATGTTTTTAGAAGTAAACCAACACAATTAAAGAGACTTCTTGCATTTCTACTTTGTTTCACTTGCTTAATTATTATGAAGAAGAAAAACCAAAGATTATTCTTCCCAAGACCTAATACAGGATTATAAAATTAAGGAAAGTTACAATACTCAGAATAAGAACAATCCAACCCCTTCCCATATTTCTAAACCAGAAGTCAAACTAGCTGACATTTCTATATTCTGGGCCTCTCAAAGACTGGCATTTCCATGGTAACAGTGTCCCTGGCTTTAACTTAACAATTTCCATATGTTGCCTCTCAAAAGTGTTTGAATCTTATAAATGTAAAAGTTTTAAGTCAATTACAATCATACTATCACATTCAAGCTCCATTCTCTCTCTGGGATCCCATACTTCAATCACACACAACACATCATATCTTATCACATATATGATACTTATCAAAGTACAATTAAGAGATCAAACTCTCTTTCTCTACCAAGCAATGATATGCCAGATCACACTTTCTCTGAGCCAGCCAGCCAAGAGGAATGTGAAATCGAATAATCTCTAGGCTAGCCAGGCCAGAAACCATTTGGTATTAATTAAAATCATGAGGCTTCAAACATGCGAAAACAGAACAAAGAAACAAAGAGAGAGAAGATAGAGAAAGAGCGCTTATAATTGCAATACCTCTACAAATGTGTTATATATGCATCCTATTATAATTTTTCTTATCCAGCAATTAATTTACATAAATACTGACTTCCCATTTTCCTACGCTATACATCATTTCCTAGTCTTTTGTTAAATATCCTGACTTTTCAAAGTTTTAAATGTGTTTGCATATAAGACCCTCTGACCAGAACTTAGAAAGGTCTCTGTCATGCCCCGCTACTCATTCTACGCTGTTCACGCCAGACAGCGCCTTGCTCAAGATCTGTAGATCAGGGGTGCCCACACTTTTTTGGCTTGCGAGCTACTTTTAAAATGACCAAGTCAAAATGATCTACCAACAATAAAAATTTAAAAAACACAAAGCACACTGTACGCAGAGAAAATGTTAATTATCATTTATATTCGGGATTTTTTCAAAGAAGTCAAGGCAGATGACTTTAAAATATGCAATCAGTAACAACTACAGAAAAAATAGACAAATATAGAGGAAATTATAGACAGCAGATATAAATTCTCAAAACTGACACTTTTTGATCATTAAATTGAAAATAAAATCATTTTCCTACCTTTGTTTCATGAGTCTCTGGTTGCACTTCCTTCTTCTGACTGTAAATCCAATATTTATTTCATTTTTTTCTTTCTTTCTTTCTGCCTCCTGCAAGCTTCCTCTCCTCCAGACTAGAGAATGACACGGTGGATGTTACCTGCGGCTAGATGCAAGTAGCTGTAGGTAACCTGCCAAAATGGTGGAGGGAGGAAAGGTGCTCACTACAAGTACAGGGATAAGGCCATCCACCACCCCTTGGAGCAGTGAATGGCCTTGTCTCGCAGTTAAAGGAAGGAACGCGCGCAGTCACCGATCGCGAGCAGCCCCCTCTCTCCTTCCTACCTACCTGAATCTATCTATCTACCTCCCCCTTACCTTTGTAGTGCGTTTTAAGGTTTGAGACTTGTTGAAAGCCACCGGAGTGTTCGTGGAGTCGCGTGCGTGTGTGGGCGGAAGCTTCTCCTCTGACGCAAGTTTCCGCCTACACACGCATGCAACTACACGAACACTCCGACGGCTTTCAACAAGCTACTCAAACCTTAAAACACGCCGCGAAGGTAAGGGGGAGGGAGGGAGATGCACGGACAGCGCGAGGGGTGCCAAAGGGCAGTGAGATGGCGAGAGGGAAGGGTGGATGCTACAGGGACGGGGTGGTGAAGGGAATGGCGGGGATGGAGCGGTGAAGGGGATGGTGGTCCGGTGACGGGGACAGATTTTTTTCCCCAAGTCATTCTCTACTCCAGACCTCATTCCATTCCCCAACCAACATCTCTCTCTGTCCCTCCAGGAGTCCAACCTTTCTTCCTCTCTCATCCCCCAAAGATCAAATGCAACATTTTTCTCCACTGCCCATCAGTCTCATGCCCATTTCTCCTTCTATCACCCCTCTCCAACACCATGCCACATCTCTCCCTTCATCACTATGCCCAACATTCCTCCCCCTTGCATTCCCTTCAATCAATCCCTCTGTTCCCTCTCCACTACCATATCCAACATTTCTCCTCTCATGCATCTTTCTCTCCTCTTTCTCTCTATGCCCAATTTTCCTCTTTCTTCCTTTCCCTCACTCACAAACTGATGCCCAATAATCCTTCCTTTCTATTCCCTCCCTCCTAAGTCCCAAGTTAGTGCCCCCTTCCTCCTTCCCTCGTGCCTCATGTTCATGCTCCCTCCCCTTCCCTTCTGTGTACTGAGTTCATGCCCCTTCCCCCTCACTGCCTTCCAGCCTTTGTCCCACCCCCCCAAAGTCGACCCATGCCAAAGCCTGCCTGCCCCCCCCCTCCTGGCACCTCCATTAATCATCCCCCTCCGCAACTCTGGGCAAGAAAGAGCCAGACATGTGCAGGAATTGCACACCGCCGGCCCACAAGCCTTCCCTCCAATGTCAATTCTAACGTCGGAGAGAAGGTCTGGGCCAGCCAAGCAGCGATTGGCTGGCCCGAAACCTTCTCTCCATCAGAATTGACATCGGGGAGAATGTTTGTGAGCCAGCAGCATACAATCGCTGCACGCGCCTGGCCCTTCCTTGCCCGGAGCTGCAGCGGTGGTAGGGGATGATTTAATGGAGCTGTCGGGTTATAGCGGTGGTGACGGGGAGAAGAAATTGGGTGGTGGTGTTTTTATGTTGCGTGGTCTCTCGGTGATCGACTTGCGTTGCCATTTTATGTTGCGCGGTCTTTCAGTGATCGACTTGCGTTGCCATTGCAATTGACCGGTAGATAGCGATTGATGTGGGCACCCCTGCGATAGATCATTCCCATCATCATGTTATATTTCACAGAACAAATCTTTCTGTGTCAGTGGTAATAAATAACTTAAATGAACTGAATCAATGGTGGTACATAATCTTCATAAATGTTCTGAAATCTGAAGGAACATTAAGTAAAGCTACTTAACAGATTGCACCATAGTGACTCATAGATACACTTAATGGAGAACCCTTAAATCTCAACACAGCATGTAGTTTTGTAACCTTATGAGAGTGCTTGTAAGCAGAGGCTTATATAAAAAAAATCATGAATCCTCACCTTTACCATAAAGGTGAAATCTGTCAGGGCTGGAGAGTAAACGGCTCCACCTGCACAAGGGCCCATGATGAGGGAGATCTGAGGAACAACTCCTGATGCCAGAACATTGCGCTAAGGAGAAGCAGAAACTGATTATTAATAAAACACTGACTACCCTAAGATCCAGTTAGAGTGCAGATAATGTATTTCATTCTCAAATCTGCTATTTACTGTATACAGGAAAGAACAAGGATATGGAAGAAAAAGCAAGCATTAGCAGGTCATTATTTAGCCAGTACTATCAGTACTTTTATTAAATACTGGCCACAATAGACAAAAAATATCAAGATATTCAGCACTACTATGTAAATAATGCAGTCAGTATCAGAACTTATCCAGAATGGTAATATTCAGTTCATTATCTGGATAACTCTAGCTCTGCTCATGCTCCATCTGGGAGTATCTAGATCAGGGGTGTCGAACTCAATCAGAGAAGGGGCCAAAATCTAAAATCCAGCCTAAATCGTGGGCCGAATGGTTTACTGAACAGTCATAAACTGACAATGTTAACCAGAAATGTGAATTTAAAATGAGTGGAACAATCTTTTCCTTAACAGTGCTGTTAACCAACTCACATGCTATCAAGCAAAACAGTAATATTGGTATCAAGCAAAACAGTAATATTGGAATGTACCTAAAATGCTCATTGTTTTGTTTTCTGGCTAGATGTCTGACACCGTTTTCCCCGTATCAATGAGTCAATGTTCAGTTTTATTTCTTGGGCTGTAGCAACCCGCAAAACAGCATGGAGGTTGTCATCGGTAATGCGTGATCTGTGCTTGTTTTTGTTCAGATTCATTATTGAAAACATCTGTTCACAAAGATAGGTGCTCCCGAACATGGATAGAACACAGGCAGCATGAAGTCGGAGCTCTGGCATTGAGTCAGGGGGCAGTAGAGGGTAGAAGTCCTCAATTTCAACATCCTGAAACCTTGATTTCAGGCCACTGTCAGACTGAAGCTCGATTATCTCCATCTGAAGGTGATGGGGCACATTGTTGACATCAACTGTAAAAGGATTGGCAAAGATGTCAAAGCCTGAGTGCTGTGTTCTAAAGTCAGAGAAGCGCCGCTCAAATTCACTTAGTAAACGGCTAACTTTGGTAGCCAGCCGACTGCAAGGAAAAGTACCAGAAATAGTGGTTGAGATACTCAAACAAACGGGAAAGTGGGCAAGATTGTCCTGTTCCAGTTGGGACTTCCATAGTTGAAGTTTACGCTGGAATGCTGTGATCATGTCAGACATCTTCGTGATGACTTGTTTGCGTCTCTGCAGCTTCAGATTCAGTTGGGCGAGATGCTCGCGTATGTCACACATCATAGCAAAATCACATAGCCAGGCGGGATCCAACAGTTCAGGCAAGGGCTTTCCTTTACTTTCCATGAAAAGAGCAATTTGTTCTCTGAGCTCAAAAAATCTTTTGAGGACTGCACTCTTGCTCAGCCATCTTACTTCTGTGTGGTATGGCACGTCTCCATGCTCTGCACCCACCTCCTGTAAAAACTGCTGGAACTGGCGATGATTCAGGCCACGTGCCCTTATAAAGTTAATAGTTTTAATGACTGTGGTCATTATGTCATTCATGTCCAGAACTTTTCCACACATAGCCTCTTGGTGGATAATGCAATGATAAGTAATCAAGGGTGTGTGGCAGTGACTTTTTTGCATTCTTTCCTTCATTAGTCCAACCAAGCCTTTCTTTTCTCCGCACATTGAAGGTGCGCCATCGGTAGTTAGCCCCACCAACTTTTCCCAGAGTAATTTAAAATTATTTATAGATTTCTCCACAGCCTCAAATATATCTCTACCAGTCGTCGTCCCATGCATGGCAGCTACATCCAAAAGTTCCTCAGTGACAGAGAGGTCGGTCTTCGTAGCACGTATAAAGATGGACAGCTGCGCTGTATCAGTGTTGTATGTGCTTTCATCGATAGCAAGTGAAAAAGCGAGATAACTGCATGCCTGTTCGGCCAGCTGTGATGATAGATTTCCTGAAAGTTCTTGAACTCTGTCTGCAATGGTGTTTCTTGACAAACTGACAGTTTGAAAACTCTGTATCTGGTTTTTTTTACATAGTTCCCCCCCCCCCCGACATCCGATTCACCCCAAGCAGGACCGCTCGCACGCACCTGCACCCCCACTCCGAAGGACAGCCGACTCCCCGACTCCCAACACGATCGGGGCAAGAGGGAGCTCAAGCCCTCTTGCCCCCCCGACTCCCCGACACGATCGGGGCAAAAAGGAACCCAAGCCCTCTTGCCCCGCCGATTCCCCAACTCCCCGACAATATCGGGCCAGGAGGGAGCCCAAGTCCTCCTGGCTCTGGCGCCCCCCCCCCGCTAGTTGTTCGGGCCAGGAGGGAGCCCAAACCCTCCTGACCACGGTGACCCCTTACCCCCACCCCGCACTACATTACGGGCAGGAGGGATCCCAGGCCCTCCTGCCCTCGACGCAAACCCCCCTCCCCCCATCGACCGCCCCCCCCAAGAACCTCCGACCCCCCTGGCCGACCCCCACGACGCCCCCACCCCCCTTCCCCGTACCTTTCTGTAGTTGGCCGGACAGACCGGAGCCAAACCCGCCTGTCCGGCAGGCAGCCAACGACGGAATGAGGCCGGATTGGTCCATCCGTCTCAAAGCTCCGCCTACTGGTGGGACCTAAGGCTCCCGGGTCTATTCTGATTGGCCCAGGCGCCTTAGGCCCCACCAGTAGGCGGAGCTTTGAGACGGATGGGCCAATCCGGCCTCATTCCGTCGTTGGCTGCCTGCCAGACAGGCGGGTTTGGCTCCCGTCTGTCCGGCCAACTACAGAAAGGTATGGGGAAGGGGGGTGGGGGTGTCGTGGGGGTCGGCCAGGGGGGGTCGCGGGTCGGCTGGGGGGGCGGTCGGCAGTGTTCCCTCTAAGCGGGCGGGTGTTGTGAGCAAACTTTTTTCACCGTGAGCCAAAAATATCGGGCGCCAGCAAGTTATGAGCCAACTCGCCCGATTCTCCTCTCGCCGCCCTGCCATCTGCCGTACGCCTCTTCCGATCGTGCGCTGTGACGAGAAATGTGTGCGCTGCGATGTAATATTTTGTGCGCCAGCGCACGCCAGCGCAGCTTAGCGGGAACACTGGTTCAAATGGTTTTATTTATTTCCCCAAATTTATTTTTGTTATACGCATTGAAAATATTTGATATTGCGTTTAAATCAAAATCTCAATAAACTTGAAACGAGTGCCCGTGAGATTGTGGGAGGGTTAAATACTCAAAACTTAGAAGTTTTTGCTACGCCAGCTTTCTGGTATCTTTACATACAGTGGCGTACCTAGCATATGTAACATCCAGGGCCCATCATTTTTTGGCACCCCCCCCCCCCATCTGTAAGAAAAACATGATTTTTAGTAACAAACCACACGTCACACATGAGTACCTAGGAAAAGGCAGCATCTTACATATTGCAGTGAGTACATCAATACACCCATTGTAAAACTAAACAAGCCAGACCAGCACAGATCAATCCTACACCGTCAATCCTAACAGAAAACCATGTCTTTCGAACACACAGAACACAGAAAACACCTTCGCCTAGTAAGGAATATGTAATCACAAACTAACCCCTCCCTCTTTTACAAAACTGTAGTGTGGATTTTAGCTACGGAGGTAACAGCTCTGATGCTCATAAAATTCTGAGCATCAGAGCTGCTACCACCAAGGCTGGTGCTAAAAACGCTTCACAGTTTTGTAAAAGGGGGGATAAAATAAAAATACATAGACAAAGGTTAAATTGAACCAGCAAGAAGCTGGACTCTGCATACAATGCTTCACAGAAACAGTGACACATGTCTCCTAAAGCAATAAATAAATAGAAATTTTTTTCTACCTTTGTCTTCTGTGGTTTCTCCTTTCCTCATCTTCTTGTAACTCTCTTCCTTCCATCCACTGTCTGCCGTCTCTCTTCCCCTATATGGCATCTTCTCTCCTTCTATGCCCCTTCCAGAAACTGTATGCCTCCCCCTTCCATCTCTCCTTTCACCCCATTGGTCTGGCATCTCTCTCCTCGCCTTCCCTCTCCCACACCTCTCCTCATAGTCTGGTATCTCCCCTTCCCTGATTCTCTGGCATCTCTCTCCTTTCCTTTTCTTCCATCTTTCGCTCCCCCTCCATGCTCTCACATCTCCCCCTTCCTTTTCCCTTAGACTGGCATACCTTCCTCCTACGCTCCAAGCCCTGGCATCTCCTTTAATTCCCTCCCTCATCTTCCTTCTCCCTCCAGCTGGGTACCGCAACACTCTTCCCTGCAGCTCTGCACTTCCCCACAATTGCCATGCTTCGGTTCCTCTTCTTCCTTCCTTCCTCCCCCCCCCCCCCCCCGCGGGACCCTGCGGCACCATCAACTCTTACTCCCTCTAATGTCGGCCCTGCAGCTCCAGACTTCCTCGCACCTTCTCCCCTCCCCCTTTGGATCGCTATTATTTTAAATGTTATAGCCGCGGAGCTGTATCCATCAGTGGAGATGTCTAACCTCGGCCTGCCCCGGAACTCTTACTGCAGCAGCCGCCCGTCTAGGCAGGAACAGGAAGTCACTGTTGCAGTAAGAGTTCCGGGGCAGGCCGAGGTTAGACATCTCCACTGATGGATACAGCTCCGCGGCTATAACATTTAAAATAATAGCGATCCAAAGGGGGAGGGGAGAAGGTGCGAGGAAGTCTGGAGCTGCAGGGCCGACATTAGAGGGAGTAAGAGTTGATGGTGCCGCAGGGTCCCGCGGGGGGGGGGAGGAAGGAAGGAAGAAGAGGAACCGAAGCATGGCAATTGTGGGGAAGTGCAATCCCCCCAATGCGTCCCCTTACCTTACCGACGCGTGTGTGCGCTGTGAAGAGAAACTTTGCGCTGCGATGTAATATTTTGTGCGCGAACGCAGGCCAACGCAGCTTAGCGGGAACACTGGCGGTCGGAGGTTATTGGGGGGGGCGGTCGATGGGGGGAGATAGATAGCAAGTACGGCCGGCGAGATCACAAGCCTCCTATGTCACCGCGCGTCATTGTGATGGAACGCAGCGGCGTGCAGTGATGACAGCGCGGTGCGGGCCACATTGCAAGGCCTGGCGGGCCGGATTTGGCCCGCGGGCCTTGTGTTTGACACATGTGATCTAGATAATATTAAGGACAATTTTGGTACATTCAGTACAGTGCCTCTGAATATCCTGGTTAGCAGCATTTATCCAGATGAGTTACTACTACTATTTATAGTTTTATGTTGTTCTGTTCATTTTACTTTTAATTTTTACCCTGTGCAAGTCAAAAAATCACTAACATTTTTGAATGTAGGAGTTTGACAGTTATAGAACCTAAAGGCCTTGGACTGTTAATCTTTAGCCGAGGCCTTTCCTACCTGCGGCCTCAACGCCAGTGGGTAGGATTGGAGTTCTTTTGTGGAGTGTCCATATTCGTTCATCTGGTGGGGTCAGAGAGTTGCCGAGGTGATGGAGGTCAGATGGGGAGATCGATATTCGGCTAGCTGGGGTGAGAGTGGCGCACTGTGAGCGTCAATGGAGGAGGCGGCCTGCAAGGGCGTCCTACGTGCTAGCACTCCTGTTAAAAGCCGTGAAGACCAACGACAACTGAGCCGGAGATAGGGGTTTCAGAAGCAGCATCTTGTGGCGAATCAACCCTGTCAGAGGTAGCTGACTGAAGAGTCCTCCTTCTCTCCTCGACCTGCTGCCTTCGGCCGTTGGGCCCCTCCTGCCTCTGTGTGAACTTCTTCAGTTATCCTGCCTTCAGCTGCTCCTGGACCTGGGCATCATGATTGCAGAAGTTGTCCTGCTGTGGAGACCAAGCTGCCTTAATAACATATTTTAAATTACTCCCCGATATTTATTATACTTGTTTTTGTTATTATTTATTTATTGATCTGTCCAGTTTATGAGAAAATCTTATTAATATTTTATTTATCTATTTTTCCCTATGCTATGATTCTCCTTCTGCTCTTATTCTCCTCTCTTTCAATTTGAACTCAAGATTGTCTGTTCTTTTTTCTCTTATTTGTACAAAGTTCTCATTATTATTATTTAATATAATTCAGAATATAAACCACTGAAGTCGGTATTTGATATAATTTAGAATGTAAACCGCTGAGGTCTGTAATATGGTGATGCATTATAACAAATGATAAACAAACAAACATAATCACTTCTATAGTACTACTAGACATACATAGCGCTGTACATTGTGACAGGAATCCCACTAGCCCTACTAGAAACAGGGGGGAAGATCCTTAAGCTCCATTAGAAACCCAGGCAGCAGCAGAGCTTTAGGCAAGAGCCTGTCCCTTCAAGAAAGCCTAGAGTTTAAACTGACAGGAGGAGTGCAGGGCCCTTTAAGAACTGGTCTGTCTCTGCTAGGAGGGAGCGTGGCTGGATGCCAAGGTTGCCATTTCTTGAGCCTCCCTCATCAGACAGGGGAGGGAGACAGCTGAACAGGCAGCTGACCAAAGGTGGGAAGGAAGCCTGTCCTTCCAGCAGAGTAGTTCCCCCACAGAGAATTCTGACTGGGAGATGGAGGAACTAGCTGAAAGCCATGCTGAGCCAGTTACAGAGACCAGCAAGAGGAATGTCCAATGGACAACATGAAGGATTTTGTTTTGCCTGACCTTAATGAGGAGTGAATGGTCTGTGAGTAGGCTGTAAAGCCAAACAGTTTATTTTTCATTGAAGTTTTCATTTTGATATTTTTATCCAAATACTGCCTAAGGGCTAGATTCACTAACCTTCCAATCCATGTTCGATCTGTGCGTTATTGGAAGCAGGCCGACTGATTCACCAACCATCTTCATGCAAATGGGGGTGATCGGAGGCACGCCCCCAACCGACTGCACGGATCGTATTGAGTTGGGAAGAGCCCCGACAGTAGTGACAGGAGAAGCAGCCTCCTATCACTCCTGTCAGGACTTTTGCCGGCTTTTTTTCCCCCCATTTTTTTTTTTTTTTTAATAGGCTGCAAAATATCAGGCTTATAAAAAAAAAAAAAAAGGCCTCATTAGAACATAAGAATTGCCGCTGCTAGGTTAGACCAGTGGTCCATCGTGCCCAGCAGTCTGCTCACATGGCGGCCCTTAGGTCACAGACCAGTGCCCTATTTGAGTCTAGCGTTACCTGTGTACGTTCTGGTTCAGCATGAACTTATCTAAACTTTTCTTGAATCCCTGGAGGGTGCTTTCCCCTATAACAGCCTCTGGAAGAGTGTTCCAGATTTCTACCACTCTCTGGCTCAGTCCAAGGAAGTCCCTGATTGGCTCAGGCACCTCAGGCCCCTTCCAAGGGGGGAGGATCCAAGGCAACTGAGCAAATCAGGGCCTTAGGCTCCTCCCTGTACATCACATGATGCAATGGGATGGGGCCTAAGACCCACATTCGCATCAGGCAGGGTGGAGGACACGGAGCAGGAGGACTTTGCAGTTTCTCCTGTTCTCACTGCTGGAAGCCTACGGAGCAGGAGGGACTGAGCATCCCTCCTTCTCCCAACTTTTAGGATCGGGGGGGTGTCAGGTTGGGCCAGGCCGGGGAGGTGGGCAATTTTTGACTCTCCTGCTCTCTGCCGCTCTTCAGCCATGCTTTAAAACTACAGGCTCACGCTGCAGGGAAGGACTGCAGAGAGGAGAGTCAGGGGAGCCAGAGAGAGTCAGGGTAGGCAGAGAGCAAGTCGTGGCAGAAAGCAGGAGAGTTGGGGGAGGCATACAGAGTCAGGGCAGGCAGAGAGCAGGAGAGTCGGGGGAGGCAGAGAGAACAGAAGAACTGGGGAGTCAGAGAGAGAAGTCAAGGCAGGCAGTACTCCAAGTGGAGCCTCACCAAAGACAGAGCAGTTTTTTACAGAAGCGACTGGTCCTTACCAGTCACTTGTTCTTGATCAGCCAGTCGGTGTGGCAGTAAAAAACTAAACTAAACTAAACTAAACCTTAAGTTTATATACTGCATCATCTCCACGGAAGTAGAGCTCGGCACGGTTTACAAGAACTTAAAAATGAGAAAGGGTAGGAAAAGGTTTACATAAGTTTATAAATCGAGTGGAAAAGTAAGGGAAAAGAAATTACATGTTAGAGAAGAGCCAGGTTTTTAGTTGCTTGCGGAATAAATGGAGGGAGCTCAGGTTCCGCAGCGGGATAGTAAGGTCATTCCAGAGACCTGTGATTTTGAAAAGAAGTGATTTTCCCAGTTTACCTGCGTGGAGAATATCATGTAGGGAGGGGAAGGATAGTTTTAATTTATGGGCGGTCCTGGTGGAGTCAGGGCACGAGGAGTTGAAAGTAAGTGGGATTAGGGAAGGAAGGATGCCGTGAATAATCTTAAAAGCAAGAGCATTTGAACTGGACTCTGGAAATCACTGGGAGCCAATGAAGATTGGCCAGGAGTGGAGAGACGTGGTCAGATTTACGTTTTGCAAAAATCAGCTTGGCTGCCGTGTTCTGAATAAGCTGGAGTCTTTGGAGGCTTTTTTTTGTTAAGCATAGGTAAATGGCATTACAATAGTCAAGTTTGGAGAGGTTGATGGATTGGACAAGGACGGCGAAATGTTCTTGGCGGAAGAAGGGTCTTGCTTTCCTTAGCATGTGGAGGCTGAAAAAGCATGATTTTGTCAAGGAGTTGAGGTGGTCGTTGAGAGAGAGAGAGGAATCAATAATGATGCCAAGGACCTTGCTTGAGAACTCAAGGTGTAAGGCAGTGCCTGAGGGCAGTGCGAAGAGGGTGGGCAGGTGTTCTAACTTTGGGCTGAGCCAGAGTAATTTTGTTTTTGATTCATTTAGTTTCATCTGTACCGAGAGGGACCAGGAGTAGAGTCTCATTATGCAGGATGTTATGTTATCGTGGAGGTTGGTGAGGTTCTGGTCTGTTTCAAGAAGGACAAGGATATCATCGGCGTATGTGTAGATTGTTTCAAGGGGGGAAAGCTGGAAGAGCTTCAATGAGGACATATAGATATTAAAAAGGATAGGGGAAAGGGGTGATCCCTGAGGGACACCGCAAGAAGGAGACCAAGGAGTGGACATGGTGCCATTAGAGTTGACAGTGTAGGAGCGAGAGCGAAGGAAGTTTGAAAACCAATTAAGAACGGTGGAATCAATTCCTATCTCGGAAAGTTGATAAAGTAGTATGTCGTGGTGGACGACATCAAAAGCAGCAGAGAGGTCGAATTGTAACAGAACAGCGAATTTGTTTCGAGAATGTAGTTGTTGCACCTTTGATATTAGGGAGACAAGGAGGGACTCGGTGCTGAAGCTGGGTCTAAAGCCATATTGATAGGGGGAGAGAATGGAGAATCTCTCTAGATAAGAAGATAGCTGGGTAGCGACTATGGACTCAAGCAGTTTGGTTAGGAGGGGGATATTTGCTATGGGGCGGTAGTTCGATGGTGAGGAGGGGTCGAGATCAGCTTTTTTCAAAAGAGGGGATAAGGCAATGTGTCCCATTTCTGTAGAGAACAGGCCAGATAGTAGGGCAGTGTTTACAAGATTGGTGAGGGAGGAGATGGCCTGCGCAGGAATGTTATCGTAAAGGTAGGATGGGAAAGGATCCAGGATACATTTGCAGGATTTCAATTTAAGACAAAGTTTAGAGATCTGGGATTCGGAGGCTATTTCGAAGGCAGTCCAGGATCTATCAGCAGGGATAGGGTTGGAGTCGTTGGGAGGTAGAGAATTGTAGGAGATAGTTGGGGGAAAGAGCTTCTTATGGTAATTATCTTATCATTAAAAAATTTGGCTAGGTCGTTAGCAGATGGTGGAGAGAGGGGGGAGGTGGAGTCATTTTTTTAGATTAAATTACGCCAGATGTTGAACAGTGTTTGGTTTTTTGATCTGGTGATTTTGTCACCATAGAAATTTTTTCTTGCTTTTGTCAATACCGTGTTGTAGAACTTGATATTGTCTCTCCAGGATTGTCTGTCAGAAGGGGATTTCGATTTTTTCCATTTACGCTCGACATTTCTGCTTCAATTCCCTATGATATGGAAGATACCAGGGAGCTTTGCGGGAGTGGGAGATAGGTTTAGTACAGAGGGGAGCAAGAGTGCGGTAAGTGGATTCAGAAAGGGTTACCCAGTTGGAGTCAGAGTCGGTATGGTCAGGAGAAGGAGGGAGTTGGTTGAGAAATTGGGACCAGAACTGTTCACTCATGATTTTTTTGTGGTAGGTGATATAGTTTGTGGCTCGGGGAGGAGTGCCCAGATGGGACATGAAAATGGGAAGGCAGACGGAGCCAAGAAGGTGATCAGACCGGGGGACATGTTCCCAACTAGCTTCTTCAACAGAAGTTTTGTGTTCCATCAGATCGAGGAAGCTGATGATATCTAGAGTATGCCCCTTATCATGGGTAGGGGTGGGCGGAGGGGCAGTGAAACCGAGGGAGGTGAGGAAGTCGTTGAAATCGGTTGCATCCTTGTTGGTGATATCGTCTAGGTGGAGGTTAATATCGCCAATGATCAATAGTCTCTGGAATTTTAGGAAGGCCCTTGTTATGGTCTCTAGGATGAGTTCGGAAGATTTGTTCCAGGTAGTGGGTGGGCGGTAAAGTAGCAGGATACCTAATGGGTAGGGATGGAGTTCGTCGTTTACTGAGGCTAGCAAAAATTCTAGTGATGTATGGCTGCCCTTTTCAAGGAGCTGGACATTTGAAAAATGATTTGTAAAGCAGGGCCAGGCCTCCTCCCCTCCGGTTGGTTCTGGGTGAGAAGAGACCATAGTAGCCAGGGGGGCAGAGTTCGTTTTGTGTGAAAGAGTCATCTCTTTCGATCCATGTTTCTGTGATGCACAGGAAACCAGGGTCAAAATTTCTGAGTAAGTCTTTTAGTATTTGGGTTTTGTTTTGGGCTGATCTGGCGTTACAGTAGAGAATTGGGACTGGGGTGAGAGAGTCCAAGGTATGATTGGGTAGGTTGGCAGGAGAAACAGGTTTTAAGGATGAGTGATTGACTCCACGGTGTTTTGTGAAAGGATGGGATCTGGTTCGTACTAGTATGGGAATTTTAAGGCCAGGGCAGGTGCTGTTGGAGTATGTGGAGTCGGGGAGGTGGGGGGGAGGGGTTTTAGGCAGTGAGAAGAGCTGGTGAGTAGAGAGCTGCACGGGAACGGGGACGACGGGAATCCCGCGGGACCCGCGGGCATCCCGCGGGTTCCCCCTTTGGGTCACGGGGATCCCGTGGGGACGCCCCCTAGGGTCGCGGGGATCCCATGGGGACGCCCCCTAGGGTCGCGGGGATCCCGTGGGGACGCCTCCGAGGGTCGCGGGGTTCCTGCGGGGCTGGATGTACTCAGTCGCGCGGCTCTTCTCCCTACCTTCTCTGCTTGCAGCACAGAGCCGAACGGAAGTCTTCCCGACGTCAGCGCTGACGTCGGAGGGGAGGGAGGGCTTAAACAAAGCCCTCCCTCCCTCCCTCCGACGTCAGCGCTGACGTCGGGAAGACTTCTGTTTGGCTCTGTGCTGCAGGCAGTGCAGGTAAGGAGGAGAGTAGCCTCGCGGTTCGAGTGGCTACCAAGGGAGGGGGCGGTCCGCCCCGCCACACCCCGCCCCGGTTGCAGCACAGCCGGCCAGGTCCCCTTACTTTTGTGGCACTTCCCCGACCGACCGACAACAGCCCCGGTCCGACAATCCTCCCTGCCCTGTAGCCGCGAATCTAAATTATCTTCTTACAGCAGCTGTAATAAGGTAATTTAGATTCGCAGTTAAGGGCAGGGAGGTTTGTCGGACCGGGGCTGTTGTCAGTCGGTCGGGGAAGTGCCACAAAAGTAAGGGGACCTGGCCGGCTGTACTGCACCCGGGGCGGTAGAGAAGGAGTGGGGAGAAGGACGCTGAAAGCACATGGGGAATACAAAGGGGTGGAGAAGGACGCTGAAAGGACATGGGGAAGACAAAGGGGTGGAGAAGGACGCTGAAAGGACATGGGGAAGACAAAGGGGTGGAGAAGGACGCTGAAAGGCCATGGGAAGTGCGGGGGGGGAAGGATTCTGAAAGCACTTGTGGAAGACAGAGGGGGGAGAAGGATGCTGAAAGCACATGGGGAAGACAAAGGGGTGGAGAAGGACGCTGAAAGGACATGGGGAAGACAAAGGGGTGGAGAAGGACGCTGAAAGGCCATGGGAAGTGCGGGGGGGGGGGGAAGGACTCTGAAAGCACTTGTGGAAGACAGAGGGGGGAGAAGGATGCTGAAAGCACATGGGGAAGACAAAGGGGTGGAGAAGGATGCTGAAAGCACATGGGGAAGACAAAGGGGTGGAGAAGGACACTGAAAGGACATGGGGAAGACGGGGGGGGGGGTGGAGAAGGACGCTGAAAGGCCATGGGGAAGACAGAGAGGGAGAAGGACGCTGAAAGGACATGGGGAAGCAGAGGGGGGAGAAGGACACTGAAAGCACATGTGGAAGACAGAGGGGGGAGAAGGACGCTGACAGGACATGGGGAAGCAGAGGGGGGAGAAGGACACTGAAAGCACATGTGGAAGACAGAGGGGGGAGAAGGACGCTGAAAGGAAATGGGGAAGAGAGAGTAGGGAGAAGACACTGGCAGGGAAGAAGACAGATGCCAGATTATGGGGGAGCAGAGAGAAGAAGATGGGTGCCAGACCAATTTGGAAGGGGGAAGAAAGGGAGAGGCACAGTAACAGAGCAAATGGAAGATGCAGAAGGAAGAGAGACAGTGGATGGAAGGAATTGAATGAGAACATGAGGAAAGCAGAAACCAGACAACAAAGGTAGGAAAAGAATTATATTTCTTTTTTTTTATTTTGCTTCAGGATAAAGTAGTATATTAGTTGTGTTGATAAAAATTTATAAACATTAGAGGCTCTGGTAGAAACCCATTTGCAAAGTATGTATTCTTCCCAATTAATATTTTCAAATTAATAAAGTCTTTTTGCTTATTTGTAAATGGGTTTCTACCAGAGCCTTTAATTCAGTAGCATAATTAAATGAAATAACTATTTCTGAAGTTTATATGGACAGGCGGGGACGGAGGGGATTCCTCGCGGGGACGGGTGGGGACGGGTGGGGACGGAGGGATTCCTCACGGGGACGGGTGGGGACGGGTGGGACTTTGGCGGGGACGGGTGGGATTTCTGTCCCCGCGCAACTCTCTACTGGTGAGTGAGCATAGTAGGAGAAGGAGGAGCCAGAAAGGTGATTTCATGTTGGGAAATGAGGAGAAACCCACGAGTGGGGGTTGGGTTTGCCAGGCAGGTGGGGGAGAGTTTGGTCGGGTGAGGACTGAGGGAAATAGGAGAGGGACGAAAACTGAGGGAGAATTTGCACGCAATTGGAAAGCTGATGAGGTACTGACGGTGTGGGGTTAACAGTAGCTAGTAGTGAGATACAGACTGAGGTGGGGCTAAGCATATGAACTAGTAAGATAGACACAGGGATGATGTTTAGATGGGAGACAGTGATAACAAGTCTGTGCAAGCAGTAGTAGACTATACTATACATGCAGTAACAAATTTTACAAGCAATAGCAGGCTATAAATGCAATAACGGGTTATAGAAACAGATTGTGCAGGACATAACAGGCTATGGTGCAGATCATAACAATTTATAATGTGCAGTACATGCAATTTATAGAACGTGCAGATTATGGTACATGCAATTTATAGTGCCTGCAATGGGTAGAACAGGCAGATGATGGTATTCGCAAGACGTATCTGCGAGCCCATTCACTTGGTGTGATTTGTGGTTTGCTGACCCGGGGGGAGGGGCGGAGCTGGTTCACACGCCCGGCTGCAAGGGGGCAGTTTGAAAATGCTGCCGAATGCAGCAAGAAGAGAGATCCGACGAGCACTGTGAGGGAGCTAGAAAGAAAAGGAATTGGGCAGTACTTAGCAAGTTAAACAAATTGAACTAAAATAAAATTGTGTAGAACTTAAACGGAGTCAAAGGGTAGTGAATCGTGTCCTTCCTGCTTTGCATGCACGGATTGGGATGGGATCGCTACACAGGTTAGTGAATCGCGTCGGAGGGGAATCGGGTTGCGAAGGACTCGCAAACCGATCGGTACATGATCGGTTTGCTTTGTGAATCTTGCCCTGTGTTTATGCTGGTTACATTGTGGGGTGTGTCCAGCCATCCAAGGAAACTGTGCTACAAAAGCTGTATTTGGGGGGGAGGGTTGGGAACAGTGTGCTCAGGGCTTTGCTGTGGGAGTGTAAAACCTGTGCCTGTCTTTTTGGGGAGGGCGGCAACAACTGTGGTGTACAGGCTGGTTCTCTACAGCCTGCTTGGGCACACAAGGGCATCGATTCACTAAGCAAACCGATCGTGTACCGATTGGTTTGTGACCCCTTTACGACCCTGACCCGATTCATTAACCTTCTGGCCTATCCTGTCCGAAACCAATCCGCGCATGCAAATGAGGGAAATGGCATAAAAATCTAGCAAGGCAACGATTCACCAACATTTTTCAGGCACACTGACTGGGCTGGTCGATCTGAAACCAAGCAATTGGTGAGGACCAGTCGCTCACTCCTTTCCTGCTCTTTCCCACGCTGAAATATCAGCCCTGCTGCCCTGAAACTGAAACTCCCTGCTTGCAGCTGACCATGGATACGAGAAACTCCACTTTTTTTGTGTAGTGTGGGGCAGCTGTGTGCACACTACGTGGAGGAGCCAGACCACCGTATTCCTTTTTTTAAGCAAGAGCAGCAGCAGAAACAACAGTCCTTGAGCTTAGTGACCAGGAGTGCCTGGAGCGATACCGCTTCGACAAGGCCACCATCCAGGATCTCTGCCTCCAATTGCAGCCCCTGCTACAGGACCGCACTCGGCGGAATTACCCAATTCCAGTGCATTTAAAAGTAACAGCAGCCCTCACTTTCCTGGCAACTGGGAGCTTCCAGTCTGTTCTGGCAGCCAACCCTGGATTCACTCAGCCTGCCATTTCCAACTGCCTCATCCAATTTCTTAATGCCTTCCTAACCCACACCCATGACTACATCTCCCTCCCTACCACTTCCCAGGCCCTACAGGGCAGTATGAGGCAGTTCTACAATGTGGCACAATTCCCCTCCGTCATCGGAGTGGTAGACTGCACACATATTGCCCTCAGACCCCCTCGGGTAGATGAGGCCAATTACCGGAATAGGAAAGCGTTCCACTCAATGAATATGCAGGTGGTGTGCAATGCACAGGGAGATATCCTGGATGTGTGTGCCAGATACCCTGGCTCCACACACGACGCCTATATAGTGCAGCATTGTGGTCTCCACAGGAGAGCAACCCAAGGGCAATTCAATGGCGCTTGGCTTCTTGGTAAGCACCTCAGGGACACAGCTACCCTGTTTCCCCCATCCCAACACTCTCTTCCTGCAACTGCAAATCCCTGTCACTCATCATTGTTCTCTCTCTCTCTCTTTTTCTCTATGTCTCATAGGTGACAGGGGGTATCCTCAGCGAGTCTGGCTGATGACTCCAATTGTCCACCCTCACACTGCATCTGAGGAGGAATACAATCGCCATCACAGAGCCACCAGGAGCATCATCGAGAAAATATTTGGCCAGTTAAAAAACCGCTTTAGATGCCTGGATCAATCGGGGGGGCCAGCTGCTGTACAGGCCTCAGAAGGTGGCTCAGATCTTGGTGGCATGCTGCATGTTGCATAACCTTGCAGTATGCAAACACCAGCCACTGCCAGATCCCCCACAGCAACAACTTCAGCAGCCACCTGATGCAATGATGAATAGCCTCCCCCACCCCCACAGCACAGAGCTGAGCAGAGTGCCAGCCAGGAAGGGGTCAACGCCAAGCACCGTCTAATACAGACCCACTTCCTGTGAAATGGACGCTGTACCCTAGCCACTTGACAGTATATCAGTCCAGTGCCATATAACTGGACTACACAACCAGCCCAGGCTGTCAACTTCAGTGCCATATAACCAAGGCTTTACAACCCCACCCCATCAGTCCGGACTGCACAACCAGCCCAGGCTAATGTCAGCTTCAGTGCCATATAACTGAGGCTTTACAACCCCACCAACCCTTCCATCAGTCCAGTGCCATTTAACTGGACTGCACAACCAGCCCAGGCTAATGTCAGCTTCAGTGTATATAAGCTGAAGCTTGTAAACAGCACGGACAATAGTCAGCTTCAGTGTACATAAGCTGAAGCTTGTAAACAGCACGGACAATAGGTTCTTTTAAAGAAATACCTTTATTTTCCCACATTTTGTGCAACACACCACCCTTATATACACACATCCTCACCAACTCCCACCCCCACCCACGTACACGACCAACACCAGCCCCTTACCTACCTCCCCTTCCCCTTCCCTCGCCCACGTTGTTTTCCACGGCCCCTGGCAGCCCTCCCAGCTCCACCTCTAGCTCTAGGTAGAGATGAAGCTTCTGGACCAACTGGGGCCACATCAGTGTCTGAGCTGACTGCTGGAGTCAGTGTGCTGCTGTCCAAAAGCTGGCCACGTAACCTGAGTGGAGGAAAGCAGGCGTGAACAGGCCCCAACATCTGGGGGTGCTTTCTTTTCTCTGTGGCTTTGCGTCCTGTTGCCACTGAGCCAGTGGTGGGGGGTGGTGCAGGCACCTGATCAGTGTGCTGGCTTGTGGAGGGAGTATGGTTTGTAGCTCTCAGCTCACTGTGGAGGCCTTCCAGCTTTGCAACGATTGCAGTGTTGGCATGCAAAAGCTGCCTCAGAAGTTCATTCGTCTCCTGTTGGGCCTCCAGTGACTGCTTTTTTACCTCCAGTGACTGCTGTCTTGCCTCCACACCCTCTCTCAGCAGCTGGAGCTTCTGCTGCCGATATCCCTCCAGGGTCAGATTGTGCCCCAGTAGCTTCTAGGCCAGTCGTAGTAGGTGGCGACGCTGGTGACTGGGTGCCCTCCAGCAGCCAGGCTGTGCTCCCTCACTGCCCCCCTCAGTATCCGCAGCCACATTGGCAAACTGCTCAGGCGGTGGGGGAATTGGCAGGTCCTCATCTCCATTGGCATGCTCCTGGGGTTGGGTGTCCTGGGACTCGTCAGGCTCCTGCTGGCTGAGTGTTGCAGCTGCCCCATCCTGCTGTCCCTGCACAGTCAGTGTGTCGATGGCACTGCATCCGGCCTCATCCTCGTCAGAGCTGGCATCTACATAGGGAAAAAGCACATATGAATGTCACAGCATACCACAGGTAACATGTATCCCAAAGGTGTGTGACTACATACCCAGCTACCATAGGGCGCTGTGTTGGTGACATTATGAAGGAGATGAAAGCAGTGTATGTGCAGACACCTTACGTAAGCACACCTACTGATCATAGCAAATGTTCCAAATTGTCAGTATAAGGGAGTAGGAATCTAATTCCATGCTCTGCCATCAGCACATGGAGAGTACCAAACAGGTGTTATGTAAAGGTTTGAAGAGCAGGTGTACTCACTGGCCCATTAAAGGAGTAGAAGAAGGATGAATGAGAGCTCTCTCAGAATATGGCACATAGCTGTGAGACTGGGGATTCAAACAAGTACATACCAGAAGGCTGTGCAGGTGCAGCAGCTGATGTGTCCTGTGTGCCCACACCATAGGTGGAGGTTGCTGACACAAAGGTGAGCACTTGCTGCTCCATGAGGCTGAGGTCTGCCATGTCACAATCTGGAGGCCGGTTGCCCACCTTAGCTCGGACCTCCCTTTTGATGGCTCTCCAT
Organism: Geotrypetes seraphini; assembly: GCF_902459505.1. Taxonomy (NCBI): domain Eukaryota; kingdom Metazoa; phylum Chordata; class Amphibia; order Gymnophiona; family Dermophiidae; genus Geotrypetes; species Geotrypetes seraphini. The sequence continues at coordinate 94,853,157 of NC_047092.1, forward strand.
TTCTTCTTGCAGTCTTCCACATCTCGCTTATGGCAGTGGACTGCATTCATGCGCTGAGCTATTTCTGTCCAGACTTTGCTCTTTGAGTATGCCCCGAGTCTTTCTCCTTTGGGTGAGAAGAGCTGCTGGTGGTGTGTGTGCACCTCCTGCACCAGCATTTCTCTCAGCCTGAGAGAAGTTAGGCTTTCGGGACAGAGCTTTGATCGGTTTGGGAGCCATGGTGTCAAATGGTACGTTTAAATCCAGGGGGCCGGGATACGTCTACATCAGCACGAACGTCCGTCTCCTATCTGTTCGGAGACACTGTCCTATCTACTGATGCAATCCTAACTCGTTTGCTGGATGTGACAGATTACATGGTCTGCCTTTTCAAGCCTGTGGCTGTATTCAGGTAAGCAAGTATTCCTGCTTCATCTATATCTTACATGCGTATAGAAATGTCTGGGCCTCACGTTGCTGGTTACCCTCTGGAAAGCCTGTTTGAAACAGCGTTTAGAAGAACAAGGGGGGGGAGCAATCTATATAGGGGCCATAACAGGGTAAGGGCAAAGACTGGGTGAGCTTCCTGGAACACACCTCTTCACTCTCCCCATTCTCCATCCTTGCCTTGGGGGGGGGGGGGGAGGTTCCTTATCCCACAATGCCACCTCCTTCCTCCAATGATTGCTTCACCTTAACCCCCCCTCCCCTCCCCCTCCCCTGGGATTCGTTCCTTACACACCCTTGATCCTGGCCACAGGTGTATGTGTGGCCTTGTTGGTGGCTCAGCTGTTACAGCTTTTTGGTGTCATTGGGAGGGGGGGGAATACCCTCTCAGTTGACACTGGTCTGCTTCCTAGTGCCTCACCTCGCACATGTGTAGCTCTTATGGGATCTAACTGATTGCATATGACTGGCAGCATTGCACAGCAGTCAGCAGCTCTCTTTTACATGAGTCCTCAATCATAATATGTCCCTTCAGTCGAGGGTTAGCAGAGGCCTCTAGAAAGAGGGGGAGCTATTCAGACAGTCAGGTGTTACATCCATTGCAAATCATGGAACTCACAAGTCTACAACTCTCCCCTTTTTCTTGAACTGTTACTAACACAACCTCTGTCTCAGGTCCTGCATGTGACATGGTCCTGGTCTCATCCAGATCTTACTTACAAGATGGCCACGTTCCCACTTTCAGTTGGCTGCCTGCCTGCCCTTTTGTTAGGTGCAGGTCAGTGACATGATATCAAGGGATCACACATGACACCCAGTTTAGAGATAGATATCTGGTATTTATTTTGGTCTGTTTTTGTAGTCAAGATTCAAATATAAATGCATACACTTTTGCTGAGGTAGACATGAATGGTAGAACACCTGGTCACAAAAGACAGTCATAGAACAATTGCCATACAAATATGTACGCATTATGAGAACATACAATATCATACTTATGGTAACAACATGGCACATGCCTGTCCAATTGCACCAACATGCCTAACACTGCTCCAACCTGTGCAAAGTAAGCGAGCAGTTCTGAGCCTCACATACCTTTTCATTTGTAAGGGTCAGCAAATATCTGTGAGGGCTGTCCTGCTGCAGCAGCCTCTGTCTCCAGAGGTTGTGGCTTCTAATCTCAATGGTGCTCCCTGTACCCCTGGCCTGGTTACATCATCATCCATTGGCCCATAGGTTATAGAAGCTATTTGTGACCTCAGAAATGCAGCCTAGCATTCCCACTTTTGCTGTGTCAATCTTTATGGCCTCCTCACCACATCCCATCTGATGGTAGGGTCTTTTCATTTCACTGCATACCTCTTTTCCACTGATATGGGGAAGGTACCCTTTATTGCGTATAACACTGTCCCACCATATGCATGTCTTCCTACCCTAGGCATGGGATTGGAACACACCTTTAGTGCAACTATTGCATCTGTACATCACATCTCAACACTTGCAATCATTGGCAGAGAATATGGTGACAGCATTGTACACGACAGCCAGTAACATCAAGTAAGTTAACATCCAAGTATGTCCCAATGAGATACAGTAGGTAAAGTCTCCTGAATATGTGAAGGAGAGGCCGTGTAATGTCCTTTCAGTCATTGGCTTTCTGGCTGCTACTTGTGAGCTGTCAGGGACACTATTGGTAACATGATTGGGGCCTCAATGGCCCATTGGCAGTTTGCCCCTCAGGTTTGCCCCTTCACCCCCTAAACCGGCTCCTTAAATATCTGAACAAGCTGGCGCAAAAGGCTCACGATCTCCTGCAGGATCTGCATTGTTTCGCGCCTCCCCTCCTGCAGTTCAGTGCGCATTTGGCCCACAAAGTTCAGCAGCTCTCCATATGCCTCAGGAGGGGGGGGCAACTATTGGGGCCGCTGGCTGCACATCATGGTGTGGGGCTGGGGCTGCTGCCTCCAAAACCACCTCCTCATCGCCTTCAAGAGGGGGCATGTCTGCATATACATCAGGGACCTCCCATGCTCCCTCCTCCTCGACCACATGCTGCTCGTCCACCACCTGTGCCTCCACCTCCACCTCTACCACCTGGGCCTCGTCCTCCACATCTGACACCTCCATGACATCCACAGGTGGCAGACTTTCCTCGGAGGCAGAGTAGCCTTCCACCTCCTGTTCTGCCTCTGCCTCCCTGGCTGCCTGTAGGCACATGTCCTGCACCACCTCCTGGGCTATGCCCTCAGCAGCATGCTGTGCGCGACCTGTGTGCAGTAAGAATATGAAGTTAGGGTTACCATAGCGTGCATTGGTTGTATACTACATACACAATTACCTGTCAACCCCCCCCCCACCCAACCCAGTGAGTCTAAGTGGGAGAAAGGTCAGGGCAGTGTGTGAACACATATGTAAAACTACTTTCTGTGTACAGTTACACCAGTATACATCTAAACAAAAGGTGGCCGGCATATGCAGGTGACACTGAATGGCACTGATGTATTTGTTGACACAGTGGACTGACCAGTATCTCATCACTCACATTTTGGGTGGCAATAGGTTGCATACCAGAACAGCTGCCAAGGAAGAGCACATTCACAAGAAGGTGAGATTTGAGAGGTAGCAGACATGATATGACATAGGACAGAGGGTGACAGGTGCAACTATGAATGACACACTATGCTTAGAATCGGATAGTTTCTCTCTGAATCCTTGCTCTGCAATGAACTGCATTGTCAAGGAGGCATAACTGAACAAGGGATATATGCCTCCACAACAGCAGGCCTGACATTGGTCTGGAGCTATGAAGGTGATCTCCAGACCAACATGTGGCCGGCAGCTTTTGAGGCGTATATCCCTTGTTCAGTTATGCCTCCTTGACAATGCAGTTCATTACAGAGAAGGGGTTCAGAGAATGAGCACTCAGTATGCTGCCAGCGCCGATATCAACTGGAGAGATATTCATTGATGTGACAATCACCTCCTGTTCCTCCATTATAGCTTTTTAGTATCTGATAGTCATCTACATGTTTCAGGGTTTCTGGTATGTCTTACAAGGCAGCTGCCATACCTATGCTACTGATTGTGTTGGGGGGGGGGGCTGCCACTTACGTCCAGCTCCGAGGCGGTGTCTGCTGGCGCCGGATGAGGGCTGGATTTTCCCGATGGACCCTGCACCACCTGCGCCTCAGGGACTCAAGGTCCCGGTACACCATAACGCCTGCAAGAAAGATATGGTGGAGAATAGGGTCAGGTGACAGTCCTTTGCATCCCCCTTTTCATACATATGCAGGGTTATGAGGGCACTGAGCACATCAAATCTGTCATGTATATTCTGATGAGGTAGGGACATATCCAGAAATGAAACTTCTGCCTGCCAAGATATTGTTATCCTTCTTTATCTATCTATCTATCTATGCTTCCTTTATATACTGTATATATCTATTTATCTATATCTGTATATTTTTATAGAACACACAATAAGCAAACTGGTCCTTGAAAGATAGGGGTGGAAGCAATAGGTGACAGGTTTAAAGACTAGGACACACTGGCTACATAGTGATAGGTACTGGGAGGTTCTCACCTATGCAGGGTGTCACGTATTCTTGACCAGGCCATCATGGCGACATTGCGGGGTGGTCTTCTGGCATTGTGGCCAAGCACCCTTGTCTCATACTGGAGGCACAGCTCCACCAGGGACTCGGTCTCCCCTAGGGAGTAGTTTGGCTCCCTTCTTTCCACCATCACACCCGCACGCACTCACACAAGCTCTCACACACACACTCACACACCCTCTCACACACTCACCCTGGTGGCCATACACTCTTCCTAGCACGCCCTTCCTCACTCCCACAATCACTCCCACTGGCTCTCCTGTCTGTCACCCTTACAATCTTTCTCACTTGCTCTCACAGACACACTTACAGAATCACTCTCCAAAAAACTCAATCCCACTCAGTAATCGATCTATCTAACCTCTCCACCAACTAACTCCTAACTATCTCCTAACTCCTCGCACAATGCCTACTACACACACAAGGGTCGCACTTCCACATGGTGGTTTATATATGGGCAAGCCGGACGTTATTGGGGACAGTGTGACATCAGTAGGACATGTGCAAGGACAACTAATAGATAAAGAGCGCTATACGACTAGCAAGTCGTCCAGCGGAATGCGGCGAAAATAGTTGTACGTTTTGTTTGGACGATTGCCATTTTGGTAGGTAAACTTGGACGCTTCAATATAGCGCATGTGGACGTGTTTATGCTGGACGTCTTTCATGCCGATAATCAAATGACTTGGACATCTTTCCATTATCGACACATTTCCCTGGACGTCTTACGCCGCAGACGCATAGAGCTTTTATAGGACCTATTGATTATGCCCCTCCACGTCTACTGCCAATTGCCATATCATGATGTAGTTTAGTGCTGGTGTGATATTGTGACTCATCATGTGCCTGCTGTACCATACTTTTACTTGCAGCTCTAGTTTGTTTTCTCTGTCAGCTGGTTCTCCCTATTGCAGCCCTTGCTGTCTGCTTTCTTGTACCTATGTCTGACTCTGCTTCTTTTCCCTTTTCTGCAGATGTAACTTTTATTTCAACAATTTCAGCAGTATACTATAAACGGCCCCCTATGTCACTTTCTGATCTATCTTCGCAGGCACTTTTTCTCGTGTTTCTTCATTGAAGCTATTTTTTTTCTTTTATTTTCATAGTAACATAGTAATATAGTAGATGACGGCAGATAAAGACCCGAATAGTCCATCCAGTATGCCCAACCTGATTCAATTTTAATTTTTTTATTTTTTCTTCTTAGCTATTTCTGGGCAAGAATCCAAAGCTTTACCCAGTACTGTGCTTGGGTTCCAACTGCATAACATATAAATTAAGTCTGCTGACTTTCAAATCTCTTCTTTATAAAACTCCCGCCTTTATTCATAGATTATTGATTCCCCATACTTCTACAAGATTACTCAGGTCTAACGACCAACATCTATTAATAGTTCCCTCACTCAAAAACATTAATACATGGTGGCAATTCATTTTTTCTGTCACAGCTCCCCTCACTCAAAAACATCAAGTTCTACATCTACGCTGACGAGATCACCTTAGTGTTTCTCCTATCCTTCATATCTCCGGAGACAACAAACCACCTGGCATCCACACTAAAACAAATTGAGCTGTGGATGACCGATTTCAAATTAAAACTCAACTCTGAAAAAACTAAATTCTTCCTGGTGAGTCCAAACGACAAAATCAAAGATTATACAATCTCCTTAAACGGACAAGCCTTTCCTATCACAGATTCCATAAAAATTCTGGGAGTAACACTAGACCGCAACCTCACCCTTGAAACTCACACCGACTTACTGGTCAGAAAAGGCTTCTCCGTCTTATGGAAACTGAAAACCATCAGAAAGTACTTCGATACAATCTCTTTCCGACTACTGGTACAATCATACATCCTAAGCCTACTCGACAACTGCAACATTATCTACCTGGGGTCCTTCAAAAAACCATTCAAAGACTCGGTATCATCCAAAATTCGGCAATCCGACTGATCTTCGGGCTGAAAAAATGGGAACACATATCTCCCTACTACCAAAAACTCCACTGGCTACCCATGGAAGCAAGAATCCAGTTCAAGTTTGCCTGTATCTGTTTCAAATCCATTCTTGGTAAGGCCCCCTTATACCTGGTTCCCCATTTCTCCTTAAACTGCCCTTCCAGGCCCACCCGCAGAGCCCACTCTTCAACCACCCAACTCTAAAGGCCTGCCGATACAAAAGTCACATAAACAGAACACTTGCCTTCCAAGCAGGTCATCTAAATGACTGGCTGAGCAGAATTATCTCACACTCCTCATCCTACCTAAACTTCATGAAATTATTAAAAACTAGCCTATTCAACTGAACTATAACCTAGCCCTCTCTCCCTACCACGCTCCCCAAGTTCTCTTTCTCAACCCTTCGCCCTGCCCACCTTACTATTGTCCCTCATATTTTACCCGTTCCCCGCACACACATATTTATTTTATCTGTATTCGCTGATTGTAACTATTCGCTGACTGCCATGCCCTTCTCTGTTGTAAACCGTATTCGCTGATTCTCTGTTGTATCTGTATTCTCTGATTGTAACTATTCGCTGATCGCCCTGCCCTTCTCTGTTGTAAACCGTATTTGCTGATTCTCTGTTGTATCTGTATTCACTGATTGTAACCATTCGCTGATTGTCCAGCCCTTCATTATTGTGAACCGCCTCAAACTACTACGGCTTTGGCGGTATATAAGAAATAAATAATAATAATAATACATGGCGGCAATTCATCTTTTCTGTCACAGCCCCCCAAATATTGAATTACCTCCCTATTTACGTACGGGAAGAACACAATTTAGACAGATTCAAGAGCAAGTTAAAATGCTTTCTTTTTAAAGATGCATTTGACAGCTAGAAATCTAGATTAGGAGCCTCAATTAAATCTTAGTTTCAAATTTTTTTAAAACCCACTGCTCTCCCCCCTCCAATTGGTTTTTTCCTTACTCGTCTCATTTACTATCAATAACTTCCATTTCTTTCCCCATTTTTTCCTTTTGTATTATATGTCTTGTCAGGTTAGTCATATTTATTTGGTTGGTTTCCCCCAGAAACTTGTAATTTTACTGGTTTTGTACATCGCTTAGAATTTTGAATAAGTGATTAATCAAATCAATAATAAACTTGAAACTTGAAGAGCTAAGGCCAGAGCGCCTTTGCGAAGGGCCTTATGGGACAAGTCACTGCAAAGTAGAGCAGAACGGCAACCGCAGCACACACAGAGGACATACAAACAAGTAGGAGAGCAGAGGGCAACCGCAGCAGACACAGAGAACAACCGCAGCATCCACAGAGGACAGCTACAGCAGACCGGTCAGCTGGCAGCAATGGAAGCAGCAGACAGAAGCAGGAAGTTGAGCTACTCAGTATTCTGCACCGTCTGCCATATGTATGACTACCTCCCCTCTGGGAGGTGGTCTTATGTATGCACTCGATGTGGGGAACTGGAGAGCCTGAAGACACAAGTCAGACTCCTGGAGGGCAGAATACTGGAACTGGAAGCACTTCGAGCAGTGGAGGAGGAGGACAGGGATGCAGAGAATGTCAAGACAGAGGAAACCATCGAGGAAGAAGTCCGAGAGTTAGAGAAGTTAATCGAGGAGGCATACAGGGAGGCCGTGGAAAATCACCAGCAACAATGCCAAGATACACCTACAGAGAGTGAGAAAAGTTGACAACGCCACACTGAGAAGGAAAAAATCAATACGTGAATATGTAGCATGGGGTGCAGAGAAAAATGAAAATTATTTGATGTGAGGGTGTTGCAAGCGCCATGGATCAATAATGTGAAATTGAAGTATCATAAGAACATAAGAAGCGCCATCTCCGGATCTGACAACCAGCCAACATGGTTTCTCCAAGGGGAGATCATGCCTAACAAATTTATTGCACTTCTTCGAAAGGATTAACAAACGGATGGACAAAGGAGACCCCATAGACATCATATATCTAGATTTCCAAAAACCCTTTGACAAGGTGCCCCATGAACGTCTACTCCAGAAACTGAAGAACCATGGGGTGGAAGGAGACGTACATCTACAAGTTATTGATCCCTTATACCCAAATCAGATCACTGAGATCTATTGACCAACATCTATTAGTTACACCCTCACTTAAAGTTATTAATATACGGCGACACTTTATCTTCTCTGTTACAGCTCCTCAAACTTGGAACTCCCTCCCTATTTATCTCAGAGAAGAAAAGAACTTAGATAAATTTAAAAGTAAACTTAAGAGCTTTTTTTTTTCAAAGACGCTTATAATATTTAGGAGTCCCAGCCTATTTTTGCTTATTTTCATAAGGCTACTTCTTTTATTTCCCTCCTATTGTTTTTTACCATAATCGTCCTTCTTTCTATCATTATTATTGTATTTCATTACCCTGCCTTTCCCTTTGTTTTCCTTTTCTGTTTATTCTTTTGTCGTTAATTTAATATGTTTTGTTCAGTGTCCATCTGTCTTTTATAACCCCTGTATTATCTATAAATTGAATGATTTGTTCATCGCTTAGATATTTGAGTAAGCGATTAATCAAATACTTATTAAACTTGAAACTTAAACAGAGGGTAGGAGTGAAGGGCCACTACTCGGACTGGAGGAGGGTCACGAGTCAATGCTCTATCCAGAAATTTGTTTCAGCCGGGTGGCATGAAAAAGTAGCCGGGTGGGGCGGGACGGGGAAATTTGGTGGTTAGAATAGGGTCATTAAATCCAGTGGTGTACCTAGTATATATGACAGCCAGTGCTAATCATTTTTAACAACCCTCTCCTCTATATAAAAAAGTTATTTTTAGTAATAATCCATGAGTCACACAACAAGGGTACACCTAGGACAAGGCAGCATCTTAAACACTGCAGTGAGCACTAGAACACCAACACATGCAATGTAAAACTAAACAAACCAGATCCTGCACAATCAATTGATCCTGTATAGTCAATGCTAACAGAAAACCATGTCCTTTTCATACACACAGAACACAGATACACCCTCACCCAATATGGAATAATCACAAACTAAAAATAAAAATATGTAGACAAAAGTTAAACTGAACCACCAAGAAACCAGACTCTGCATACAATGCAACACCACAGAAACAGTGACACTTGTCCCCTAATACTGTGCAAAATATAAAGACAGTAAATGTAAATTTGAAAAAACTGATACATAACAATCGCCACTTTACAAATTAACAAATAAAAATAAAACATAAATTGAAGATAAGAATATACCATTTTATTGGGCTAATCAATTTTTCAATTAACTTTCAGATGCCATAGCCTCCTTCTTCAGGTCAATATAGTATACTGCTGTTACATTATACTGTCCTGACCTGAGAAAGGGGGTTTTGGTCTCTAAAAGTTAGTAAAAAATGTTTTAAAATAAGTCCAGTAAAAAGATTACCTTATTTTCTGATTCTAAAAGTTTTATCAATACAACTACAATACTATTTTATTCTAAAGCAACAAAAAAAATTTTCTATCTTTTGTTGTTTCTGCTTTAATCATCTTGTCTTCACTCTCTTCTTTCTAGGCAGCATCTGTCCTCTCTCTGTCTTCCATGCAGCATCAGCCCTTTCCACCAACTGTCTGCCCTCTCCCTGTTCCATATGGCATCTTCCCTCTTTCTATGCTCCTTCCATAAAATGTCTACCCTGTGCCCCGCCTCTCCTTTGTACATGATTGATTTCAGCTCTGCCACCTCTCCATTTTTCTCTCTCTGTCACCACCTCCTCTGGCATCTCTCTCTTCTCCTTTCTTTCCTTTCCACCCCATGGGCTGGCATCTCTGTCTCCTTCCCTTCCCTGATTCCCTGGCATCTCTCTCCTTTTCTTCCATCTCTCTCTCTCCCCCTCCATGCCCTGGCATCTCCTTTCATTCCTTCCTTTCCCACCCTCCCTCATCTTCCTTCTCCCTTTCTTTCTCCCTCCAGTTGCGTGCAGCAATTCTCTCCACCCTCTGCTCCCTTTCCTCCTTCTGTCACCCCCATCCCCGGTCATGAACTTCTTCGGGCAGCAGCAGCAGCATTCACAATTTGCTGCTGTTGCCGGCTTCGGGCCTTCTCTGTTGGATTCTACCTTCATGGAAACAGGAATTAGGCAGGACTCGGCAGAAAGGAAGGCCTGAAGCTGGCAACAGCAGCGAATTATAAACACTGCTCAAAGGAGTTAATGACGCTAGGCCTTGGAGCAACCAGAGCAGCCCACTTCTCCCCTCCCCCCACCCCGCTGACCCTCCTATTTCTCCCTTCCATGCGAACCCCACTGTGAGATGACTGACAAACCTCCCTCCAGCAGCAATGGCAGCCGCAGCAATGTAATGTAATGTAATGTAATTTATTTCTTATATACCGCTACATCCGTTAGGTTCTAAGCGGTTTACAGAAAATATACATTAAGATTAGAAATAAGAAAGGTACTTGGAAAATTCCCTTACTGTCCCGAAGGCTCACAATCTAACTAAAGTACCTGGAGGGTAATAGTGAAGTGAAAAGTAGAGTTAGAGGAAAAATAAAAATAAAATAAACATTTTAAAAAGACAGCATTGATCTAAATACTTTGGAAGGTAGAAGAGAGGAGAGAAAGGAATAGAAGCAGAATGGGTCAGCGTCAGTGATGAAGTGGAGCAAGTAAGTTTAGGAGGAGCGATTGACGTATCCAGAAAGGGCTTCTTGTGGCCGACAGTCCCAGGATGCCCATGTCCCCTCCCCTGCGATGTTCTCCCATCCATGCATTCCCTCCCAGACACACTGCCCGTGTCCCAGCCGCTCCAAGGAGGCTGCCCCAGATGAGGTCCACGGTGAATGCAGGATTCTCTCCTCTGCGGGAAAGCCGCCCGGAGCCGACAGTCGATCTTCTTAGCGGATTGCAGGGGGGGAAGAGTTCACACTCTTGGTAGGATCGGGTCTGAGTGCTCTCGGCGGAGCACCCAGCTAAAAGGCCCTAGGGAGAACACTGCGAGTAGTGTCCCGCAGGGCTCGGTGCTCGGGCCGCTGCTATTTAATATATTCATAAATGATCTAGAAACAGGGACGAAGTGTGAGATAATAAAATTTGCGGACGATAAGTGAGGTTACTCTCTTTTTTGCAAAGTTTTTCTTTACCCAACGTATGGTGGACACCTGGAATACGCTTCCAGAGGACGTAATAGGGCAGAGGGGTTTAAGAAAGGATTGGACAATTTCCTGCTGGAAAAGGGGATAGAGGGGTATAGACAGAGGATTACTGCACAGGTCCTGGACCTGTTGGGCCGCCGCGTGAGTAGACTGCTGGGCACGATGGACCTCAGGTCTGACCCAGTGGAGGTATTGCTTATGTTCTTATGTTCAACTAGCTGGCTGACTATATCTCTTTTACATGTATTCAGGTTGGCTGACCTTTCAAGGTCTTATCATCGCCTATAACATAAGAGCCATGGCTGCCTCAGTAACTCATTTTTGCTCTTCCTCTACTGAGGAAATTTGCAAAGTGGTGACATAGTCTTCTATCTACACCTTCACCAGTCATTACTGTTTGAAACAAAATTCTATAACAGCAACTTTGGACAAGGAGTTCTGAAAAATCTTTTTAATATCTGGATGCTAGCTTTACCCTCTGTCCATTTTCTATTCCAAACTCATGTTGTTAATTTCCAATGTTAGGCGTGACCCTGGTAGACAGAAAGTCCTATATGCAGGGCCAGATTAAAAGGTAGGACTAGTAGGCACGTGCCTTGGGCCCGAAAACATCAGGGGGGCTCACCGGTGTGGTGCTATGACCAGGGTCGACGTTATGGGGCCCTGTTGTCCAGGCATCTCTTTCCCATGTCGGGCCATCTTCCTCCATTTCCCCTCACCTTTGTGGCTCTTTTCCAAACCAGTTTGATCTCTCACAGGAGTCCTGATGTGGCAGCCATTCTTTTTTTTTTTATTTTTTTATTTTATCTTTATTGAATTTTATCAATTGTTACAACATATAACAATGTAGGTAAATTTAAACAATATAAAGAAATAAAAATCTCATAAATAAAACAATAGTAATCATCAAGTCCACATTATTGGGGGCTGGCTATTTCCTGCTGGAACTTACTAAAGCAATATTAAGCATCAACATCTTTAACTTTAAAACATTCTAAAGTCAAGCAAAATAACAATCATCATTTTCATCATTCCATCACGACCTCTGCACTAATAACAGGCAAAATGTCTAACTTAGGTTTATCTATAAGAAAATTCTCTAAATGAGTTGGATCCAAAAAGATATATTTGGTATCTTGAAATACCACCAAACATTTGCAGGGAAACTTAAGGAAAAATGAAGCACCTACACCCAAGGTTTTATCCTTAAGTTGTAGGAATTGCTTCCTCCTGTGTTGTGTTTGCCTAGAGACATCTGGAAAAACATTAATCTGTTGTCCACAGAGCACAGCATTTTTATTCAAGAAATACAATTTTAGAATGTCTTGTTTTTCCATCTCAGTCCTAAATGTGACTAATAATGTTGCTCTTTTGGCTATATAATCCTTAGATGACTCAAGAAATTGGGAAATATTCAAGCTGTCAGGAGACACTAATTGATCTTTCCCCCCTTCCTCTGAAATCTTAGTAATACTACTAGGCAAATAGTAAAGATTATCTGGGGAAAAATTTTCTAAGCCGTTATAAGATAATACATCTTTTAAATACATTTTGAGTAATTCTAAAGGTGAAAGAAAATGAGATAAAGGAAAATTCAGAAATCTGAGGTTCCTAGATCTTAAAGCATTCTCCATTTTCTCCATCTGTAAGTGTAATAAAGTATTGTCTTTAACTTGAGATACAACACACGACTGAATTACAGAAACAGATGTTTCTAATTTATCTAATTTCTTTCCCATATCTACCAATTGAGTATCATGCTCAGCCACTTTATTTGTTATTTCTGAAGAAAATTGACACAATTTGACTACTGTGCCCTGCAATGAACTTTCAATTCTATTCACTACAGTCCAGACATCTTACAATGTAATTGTCTTATTACCCTCCTCAGGCCTAAAATTAGAGCCTGTAGGCATAGAAACAGGAGACACCATGGAAAATCGTTCCCCCTTTAAAGTTTTTTTGGAATCCAACTCTAAAAGTAATGGGGAGGCTAAGTCCGATCCCGATTGGGAAATGGAGTCAGCCTTCTCTGGTAAAGGAGTTAGAGGTTGAGGTTGAGGTGGAGGCGTGGGTTCACAGGATGATAGAGAAGCAGATTGAGATCGAAAATCAGTCCTACCTTCAGATGTCACTGTTAACACTGAAAGATGACGATCCATTGGTCCAAGTACACTAGATGGTAATGAGGAAATAATTTTAGCTTTACGCTTCCCCATTATTCTTCTTCCCAAATGCTCCTCGCTCCTCCTGGCTCCGAAGGGGCACCAAAGGGGCGTATCCTGCCCCTTTGGCCAGGCCCCTTCGGTCACGCGGCCTTAGGCACGCATCCGCGGGCCGCGTTCCGCGGCACACTTAGGATTTTAAAGGGTTAGAGGACCTCTTTCCGAGTCGGCAAATGCCGGGTGGTGGCTGCAGGGGTGCCTGACTGAAGAATCGCCAGCAAGCTCAGTCAGCCCTCTTTCTCCGCGGCACACTCAGGATTTTAAAGGGTTAGAGGACCTCTTTCCGAGTCGGCAAATGCCGGGTGGTGGCTGCAGGGGTGCCTGACTGAAGAATCGCCAGCAAGCTCAGTCAGCCCTCTTTCTCCGCGGCACACTCAGGATTTTAAAGGGTTAGAGGACCTCTTTCCGAGTCAGCAAATGCCGGGTGGTGGCTGCAGGGGTGCCTGACTGAAGAATCGCCAGCAAGCTCAGTCAGCCCTCTTTCTCCGCGGCACACTCAGGATTTTAAAGGGTTAGAGGACCTCTTTCCGAGTCGACAAATGCCGGGTGGTGGCTGCAGGGGTGCCTGACTGAAGAATCGCCAGCAAGCTCAGTCAGCCCTCCGGCAGCCATTCTAACCAGAGGCACACGCACGGCTCCCCCAAAGCTTGTCCTCTGACACAATCAGGCATAAAGCATTAAGTTGTGTCAAAGGAGAAGCTTTGGGACAGCCGCGTGTAACTAGTAACATAGTAGATGACTACAGATAAAGACCTAAATGGTCCATCCAGTTTGCCCAACCAGATTCAATTTAAATATTTTTTTTTCTTCTTCTTAACTATTTCTGGGCAAGAATCCAAAGCTCTACCTGGTACTGTGCTTAGGTTCCACCTACTTAAGTCTCCGTCAAACCTAACTCCAGCCCATCTACACCATCCTAGCCACTGAAGCCCTCCCCAGCTCATCCTCAACTAAACGGCCATATACAGACACAGAACATAAGAATTGCCACTGCTGGGTCAGAGCAGTGGTCCATCGTGCACAGCAGTCCGCTCCCGCTGCAGCCCCTAGGTCAAAGACCAGTGCCCTAACTGAGACAAGCCCTACCTGCATATGTTCCGGTTCAGCAGGAACTTGTCTAACTTTGTCTTGAATCCCTTGAGGGTGTTTTCCCCTATAACAGCCTGCAGAAGAGAGTTTCAGTTTTCCACCACTCTCTGGGTGAAGAAGAACTTCCTTACATTTGTAGGAAATCTATCCCCTTTTTAACTTTAGAGAGTGCCCTCTCGTTCTCCCTACCTTGGAGAGGGTGAACAACCTGTCTTTATCTACTAAGTCTATTCCCTTCAGTATCATGTCCCCTTCTCAGTCTCCTCTTTTCAAGGGAGAAGAGGCCCAATTTCTCTAATCTTTCACTGTATGTCAACTCCTCCAGCCCCTTAACCATTTTAGTCGCTCTTCTCTGGACCCTTTTGAGTAGTACCGTGTCCTTCTTCATGTACGGTGACCAGTGCTGGACGCAGTATTCAAGGTGAGGGCATACCATGGTCCAGTACAGCGGCATGATAACCTCCTCCGATCTGTTCGTGATCCCTTTCTTAATCATTTCTAGCATTCTGTTTGCCCTTTTTGCCACCGCCACGCATTGCGCGGACAGCTTCATCGACTTGTTGACCAGTACTCCTTAGTCTCTTTCCTGGGAGGTCTCTCCAAGTGCCGCACCGGACATCCTGTATTCGTGTATAAGATTTTTGTTACTGACATGCATCACCTTACACTTATTTACATTGAACCTCATTTGCCATGTTGCGGCCCATTTCTCAAGTGTGTTTATGTCATGTTGCAAATCTTCGCAATCCTCCTGTATCTTCACTACTCTGAATAACTTAGTATCGTCTGCAAATTTAATCACCTCACTCGTCGTGCCAATTTCGAGATTGTTTATAAAAATATTGAAGAGCACGGGCCCAAGCACCGAACCCTACGGCACTCCATTGGTGACGCTTTTCCAGTCGGAGTATTGTCCATTTACTCCCACTCTCTATTTCCTACCCGCCAGCCAGATTTTAATCCACGTATTTTACCCTCGATTCCATGGCTCACAATTTTTCAAAGTAATTGTTCATGCAGAACCTTGTCGAATGCCTTCTGAAAATCCAGATATACAATGTTGACCAGATCACCTTTGTCTATCTGCCTGTTTACTCCCTTGAAGAAGTGCAGCAAATTCGTCAAGCAAGGAGCTCAATGATGCGGTCCTTTATCAGTGCCTCTACCATCTTCCCGGTACTGAGGTCAGACTCACCGGTCTGTAGTTTCCCGGATCACCCCTCAAACCTTTCTTCTGGAATCCTTCCCGATTTGATTGACAGATTGGCTATTAGTTGAAGCAGTTCAGGTATAGCCCCTTTCAGTTCCTTGATTACCCTCGGATGGATGCCATCCAGTCCCAGGGATTTATCATTTTTAAGCCTATCAATCTGCCTGCATACCTCTTCTAGACTGACCATCAACCCTATCAGTTTTCCATCTTCGTTTCCTACGTTTAGCCTGTCGGCTTCCGGTAAGTTGTGTATGTCCTCTTCGGTAAACAAAGACACAAAAAATGTGTTCAGTTTGTCGGCGATGGCTTTGTCCTCCTTTAGCACTCCTGTTATTCCATAGTAATCCAACAGCCCCATCGCTTCCTTCGTGAGTCGTTTCCCCTTAATATATCGAAAGAACGGCATGAAGTTTTTTGCCTCCTTGGCTATTTTTCCTCATAGTCTCTTTTGGCCCCTCTTACCGCCTTATGGCATTTGCTTTGATGCTGTTTGTGCTTTTTCCAGCTTTCGTCCGTTTTCGATCTTTTCCATTCCTTAAACGAAGTCTTGTTGTCTCTGATCGCTTCCTTCACTGCTACAGTGAGCCACGCCAGTTCCTTGTTCTTTTTCCTCTTGGATCCCTTGTCGAAACGCGGTATATATAGATTTTGTGCCTCAGTGACTGTGTCCTTAAAAAGGGACAATGCTTGCAGTTGCGTTTAATCTCGTCTGTCATTTCTCCACCAATTTCTTTGGACTGCCCTAGGGGTCGGTAGTAGATGCCAATCTTCATTTCCATTCCATTTGTTCTCGGAATTTTGACTCATAGAGACTCTAACTTATTCTTCGTGTTCTCTCCAGTAGACTGAATTCCCTCTTTGACATATAGGGAAATGCCCCCACCTTTTTGAGCCACTCTGAATCTGCAGTATATCTTGTATCCCGGTAGCAGTGTCCCGGACGTTTTCCTCGTTCCACCATGTTTCTATGATGCTGATGTCAAGGTTATTTTTTTGTGCCATAGCTTCTAATTCACCCATCTTATTCTTTAGGCTCCTTGTGTTCGTGTACATACACTTGAGTTTGCGGCCTATTACTTTCTTGCATTTCCTTCCCTCTTGTGGCCCTTTCAATCCGTCAGGATTTCTGTCTTGCCTATGATTCACTGAGTCTTCCCCGCTGTTTTTCTGCACGGTATCCTCTGGGTATACCGGTTCGCGAACCATTAACTCTTGGTCGACTGTCAGCTTTTCCCTACTTCTTAGTTTAAAACTTTTCAATTTCTCTCTTGATGTTGCCTGCAAGTAGCCTTGTTCCGTGTCCGCTGAGGTGGAGTCCATCCTTCCTGAATAGCTTGCTCTTCCCCCAGAATGTCGTCCAGTTGCGCATGAAGTGGAATCCTTCTTCCTCACACCATCACCGCATCCATGCGTTGACTGCTTGCAACTCCATCTGCCTCTTCTTATCAGCCCTGGATACCAGCAGGATCTCCGAGAACGCTACCCTCTGCGTTCTGGTCTTCAGCTTCCTTCCTAGCATCCGGAACTGGTCCTTCAGTACTTCCCTGTTGTAGTTCCTGTTGCTCACGTTGTTTGTCCCCACATGGATCATCACTGCCGTATCCACGCTGTCAATGATCCTGTTGATGTTATTCACTATGTCTTCTACCTTGGCTCTCAGTAGGAAGGTCACCAGCCGATCCCATCTTCTGCCTGCTATGTTGCTGTTGACTTGTCCAATGATGGAGTCTCCCACGACAATTGCTGTCCTCTCTATCTTCTCTAGCCGCAGGTCTGTGTCCTCTGTGCATTTCCATCTTCCCTCATCATGGCGTTGGCTTGTACCGGACTCATCTTCTTGTGGGTTCCCTCAGCTGTTTCCAGATCTCGCTGCCGTGTCACCCATTTCTTCCTTGTGGTTGTCCTCCAGATGGTCCTCACTCTCTGTAGGTGTACCTTGGCATTGTTGCTGGTGATTTTCCACGGCCTCCCTGTATGCCTCCTCGATGGTTTCCTCTGTCTTGACATTCTCTGCATCCCTGTCCTCCTCCTCCACTGCTCGAAGTGCTTCCAGTTCCAGTATTCTGCCCTCCAGGAGTCTGACTTGTGTCTTCAGGCTCTCCAGTTCCCCACATCGAGTGCATACATAAGACCACCTCCCAGAGGGGAGATAGTCATACATATGGCAGACGGTGCAGAATACTGAGTAGCTCAACTTCCTGCTTCTGTCTGCTGCTTCCATTGCTGCCAGCTGACCGGTCTGCTGTAGCTGTCCTCTGTGGATGCTGCGGTTGTTCTCTGTGTCTGCTGTGGTTGCCCTCTGCTCTCCTACTTGTTTGTATGTCCTCTGTGTGTGCTGCGGTTGCCGTTCTGCTCTACTTTGCAGTGACTTGTCCCATAAGGCCCTTCGCAAAGGCGCTCTGGCCTTAGCTCTTCAAGTTTCAAGTTTATTATTGATTTGATTAATCACTTATTCAAAATTCTAAGCGATGTACAAAACCAGTAAAATTACAAGTTTCTGGGGGAAACCAACCAAATAAATATGACTAACCTGACAAGACATATAATACAAAAGGAAAAAATGGGGAAAGAAATGGAAGTTATTGATAGTAAATGAGACGAGTAAGGAAAAAACCAATTGGAGGGGGGAGAGCAGTGGGTTTTTAAAAAATTAGAAACTAAGATTTAATTGAGGCTCCTAATCTAGATTTCTAGCTGTCAAATGCATCTTTAAAAAGAAAGCATTTTAACTTGCTCTTGAATCTGTCTAAATTGTGTTCTTCCCGTACGTAAATAGGGAGGTAATTCAATATTTGGGGGGCTGTGACAGAAAAGATGAATTGCCGCCATGTATTATTATTATTATTTATTTCTTATATACCGCCAAAGCCGTAGTAGTTTGAGGCGGTTCACAATAATGAAGGGCTGGACAATCAGCGAATGGTTACAATCAGTGAATACAGATACAACAGAGAATCAGCAAATACGGTTTACAACAGAGAAGGGCAGGGCGATCAGCGAATAGTTACAATCAGAGAATACAGATACAACAGAGAATCAGCGAATACGGTTTACAACAGAGAAGGGCATGGCAGTCAGCGAATAGTTACAATCAGCGAATACAGATAAAATAAATATGTGTGTGCGGGGAACGGGTAAAATATGAGGGACAATAGTAAGGTGGGCAGGGCGAAGGGTTGAGAAAGAGAACTTGGGGAGCGTGGTAGGGAGAGAGGGCTAGGTTATAGTTCAGTTGAATAGGCTAGTTTTTAATAATTTCATGAAGTTTAGGTAGGATGAGGAGTGTGAGATAATTCTGCTCAGCCAGTCATTTAGATGACCTGCTTGGAAGGCAAGTGTTCTGTTTATGTGACTTTTGTATCGGCAGGCCTTTAGAGTTGGGTGGTTGAAGAGTGGGCTCTGCGGGTGGGCCTGGAAGGGCAGTTTAAGGAGAAATGGGGAACCAGGTATAAGGGGGCCTTACCAAGAATGGATTTGAAACAGATACAGGCAAACTTGAACTGGATTCTTGCTTCCATGGGTAGCCAGTGGAGTTTTTGGTAGTAGGGAGATATGTGTTCCCATTTTTTCAGCCCGAAGATCAGTCGGATTGCCGAATTTTGGATGATACCGAGTCTTTGAATGGTTTTTTTGAAGGACCCCAGGTAGATAATGTTGCAGTTGTCGAGTAGGCTTAGGATGTATGATTGTACCAGTAGTCGGAAAGAGATTGTATCGAAGTACTTTCTGATGGTTTTCAGTTTCCATAAGACGGAGAAGCCTTTTCTGACCAGTAAGTCGGTGTGAGTTTCAAGGGTGAGGTTGCGGTCTAGTGTTACTCCCAGAATTTTTATGGAATCTGTGATAGGAAAGGCTTGTCCGTTTAAGGAGATTGTATAATCTTTGATTTTGTCGTTTGGACTCACCAGGAAGAATTTAGTTTTTTCAGAGTTGAGTTTTAATTTGAAATCGGTCATCCACAGCTCAATTTGTTTTAGTGTGGATGCCAGGTGGTTTGTTGTCTCCGGAGATATGAAGGATAGGAGAAACACTAAGGTGATCTCGTCAGCGTAGATGTAGAACTTGATGTTTTTGAGTGAGGGGAGCTGTGACAGAAAAAATGAATTGCCACCATGTATTAATGTTTTTGAGTGAGGGAACTATTAATAGATGTTGGTCGTTAGACCTGAGTAATCTTGTAGAAGTATGGGGAATCAATAATCTATGAATAAAGGCGGGAGTTTTATAAAGAAGAGATTTGAAAGTCAGCAGACTTAATTTATATGTTATGCAGTGAGCAACTGGGAGCCAATGCGCTTTCTTAAGGAGAGATGTCACATGGTCGATTTTCTTGGCTTTCCTTATGAGTTTACTAGAAATATTTTGAATGATCTGTAAACGTCTGATTTCTTTTTGGGCAATTCCTTTAAATAACGCATTCCAGTAGTCAACTGGCAATTGATCCGACGCTCACAGAAGTCCTGTGAGCATTGGAGCCGTGGGACCTATGCTGTGCGTCAGCAAAGGAGGGGGTAAGTATCTTAATAAAAAATCCAGCCAATGTGTTTTTTAGATTTCAACCCCTTATGAGATTTGAATTTGACACCCCTGCTCTAGGGCAGTGATTCCCAACCCTGTCCTGGAGGAACACCAGGCCAATCGGGTTTTCAGGCTAGCCCTAATGAATATGCATGAGAGAGATTTGCATATGATGGAAGTGATAGGCATGCAAATTTGCTTCATGCATATTCATTAGGGCTAGCCTGAAAACCCGATTGGCCTGGTGTTCCTCCAGGACAGGGTTGGGAACCACTGCTCTAGGGTATACATATTCAGGGCTTCCAGTCTCTCCTTATTCGTCACCCTCCTCTGGACTACTTCAGGTCTTTTTGTGTCATTCGCCAGATACACTCTCACCAATGACTTGCAAAGGGGCATCAACACCTTCTTTCTTCTACTGGTTATGCCTCTCTTTATACAGCCCAGCATCCAACTAGCAGCAGCCACCATCTTGTCGTACTGATTTTTCACCTTTAGATCTTTGGACACTATCACCCCAAGGTCCCTCTTCCCCCTCTGTGCATATCAGCCTCTCACCTCCCAGAGTATACGGTTCTGTCCGATTATTAATCCCCAAATGCAATACTCTGCATTTATTTGCACTGAATTTTAGTTGCCAGTTATTAAACCATTCCTCTAACTTTTGCAGATCCTTTTTCATATTTTCCACTCCCTCTTCGTTGTCTACTCTATTACAAATCTTGGTATCATCAGCAAATAGGCAAACCTTTCCTTCTAACCCTTCAGCAATGTCATTCACAAACATATTGAACAGGATCGGCCTCAGCACCGAACACTGAGCGATTCAACTACTCACCTTTCCTTCCTCCGAGCGACTTCCATTAACTACCACTCTCTGGCGTCTGTCCGTCAACTAGTTTCTAATACAGTTCACCACTTTGGGTCCTAACTTCAGCCCATCAAGTTTGTTCAAGAGCCTTCTATGAGGAACCGTGTCAAAGGCTTTGCTGAAATCTAAGTAAATTACATCTAGTACATGTCCTCGATCCAGTTCTCTGGTCACCCAATCAACAAATTCAATCAGGCTTGTTTGGCACGATTTAGCTTTAGTAAAGCCATTAGATTCTAGGAAGTTCACTATCCTTTTTTTCAGCAACACTGCCATTATTTTTCCAACAACCGCAGTGAGGCTTACCGGCCCGTAGTTTCCTGCTTCATCTCTATGACCACTTTTGTGTATAGGGACCACATCTGTTCTTCTCCAATCCTCAAAAACCGCTCCCATTTCCAGAGATTTATTGAACAAGTCTTTAATAGAACCCGGCAGAACCTCTCTGAACTCCCTCAGTATCCTGGGATGGATCCTGTCTGGTCCCATTGCTTTGTCTGCCTTCAGTTTTTCAAGTTGCTCATAAACACTTTCCTCCTTGAACGGCGCAGAATCTACTCCATTTTCTTGCATAACTATGCCAGATAGTCTTGGCCCTTCTCCAGGATTTTCTTCCGTGAACACAGAACAGAAGTATTTGTTTAGCACGTTTGCTTTTTCCTTATCACTCTCTACAAATTGGTTCCTAGCATCTTTTAGTTTAGCAATTCCATTTTTCATCTTCCTCCTTTCACTAATATATCTGCAAAAAATTTTGCCTCCCTTTTTTACCTTTTTAACCATATGTTCTTCCGCCTGCGATTTTGCCAGACGTATCTCTCTCTTGGCTTCTTTCAGTTTCACCCGGTAGTTCTTTCTGTACTCCTCTTCTGTAATCCTTTCTGTATTCCTGTTCCTTGTCAGAGCCTGTCTGAGAGTGAGAACTTTGGTTCTGGAAAGTGTCCGCAAAGGTGAGGGAGAGTGAGATGGCCAGATAAGGGGAAGAGGTTGAGTGGCGCTTTAGGTTTATTGTGTGGAGAAAGAGGGGGATGATGCTGAATGGAAGTGGGAGGGTTGAGGAGGGCACACACTGAATGAAAGGGGGGTGAGAGGGGTACAGACATTGAATGGAAATGGGGTGGGGGTCAGACGCTGGAAGGAAGTGGGGAGCAGAGAGAAAAAAGGGCACATGCTGGATTAGGGGATGAGGATAGAGTTAGGTAAGACACAGGTACCCTTGAGGCCTGCCTGCCGGTACCTTAAGTATCACGACTCGCCCAAAGAGGGAACTAAGAATAAGATGGAACCCCCGTTGAAGATAGGCAAGTTGCAAGGTGGTCATTGGAAAGTTGGCAATAATGAACTTGATGCCATAATGACTTGCGACATAGTTGAGTGAAAAGTCCCCAAAATAGGCATAAGAACATAAGAATTGCTGCTGCTGAGTCAGACCAGTGGTCCATCGTGCCCAGCAGTCCGCTCACGCAGCGGCCCTCTGGTCAAAGACCAGCGTCCTAACTGAGACTAGCCGTACCTGTGTATGTTCTGGTTCAGCAGGAACTTGTCTAACTTTGTCTTGAATCCCTGGAGGGTGTTTTCCCCTATGACAGACTCCGGAAGAGCGTTCCAGTTTTCTACCATTCTCTGGGTGAAGAAGAACTTCCTTATGTTCGTACAGAATCTACCCCCTTTCAATTTTAGAGTGCCCTCTTGTTCTCCCTACCTTGGAGAGGGTGAACATCCTGTCCTTATCTACTAAGTCTATTCCCTTCAGTACCTTGAATGTTTCGATCAGGTCCCCTCTCAATATCCTCTGTTCGAGGGAGAAAAGGCCCAGTTTCTCTAATCTTTCGCTGTACGGCAACTCCTCCAGCCCCTTAACCATTTTAGTCGCTCTTCTCTGGACCCTTTCGAGTAGTACCGTGCCCTTCTTCATGTACGGCGACCAATGCTGGACACAGTACTCCAGATGAGGGTGCACCATGGCCCGGTACAGCGGCATGATAACCTTCTCTGATCTGTTCGTGATCCTCTTCTTTATCATTCCTAGCATTCTGTTTGTCCTTTTTGCCGCCGCCGTACATTGTGTGGACGGCTTCATCGACTTGTCGATCATAACTCCCAAGTCTCTGGTGCTGGTGGGGAGCTGTTGCCGATCTTAAATGCCACTGATCCCAGAGGGGGGAATCCATTGCCGATCTTAAGTGCCGTTGATGCCAGATCAGGGTGGGCTGTTGCCGATCTTACTTGCCATCGACGTTTGAAGAAAAAAAAAGGCGAGGTGAAGGGAGACAGTAGAGCAGCTGCTCTATGTTTTTCCTCCTTCAGCAGGCCCCCCTGATAATTTCAGGCCCTAGGCATGTGACTACTGGGCCTACCCTTTCATCTGGCACTGCAAATAACAACAAACTCTGCCTGAACCCAAGCAAAACGGAGATTCTTTGGGTTCCTAACACAAGTGAACAAATACCTGACTTCAAAATATCTTTTGGGAAGTATGAACTTCCCCTAAAATCACAGATCAGGAATTTTTTTATTTTTTTAATTTAAGCATTTATATACCACTTATAATCAGGTTTTTTCCCTATCTGTCCCGGCAGGCTCACACTCTATCTAATGTACCTGGGGCAATGGGGGATTAAGTGACTTGCCCAGGGTCACAAGGAGCAGTGTGGAATTTGAACCCACAACCTCAGGGTGCTGAGGCTGTGGCTCTAACCACTGCACCACACACTGCATCACTCACTCTGACCTGCAAATTGAAACTGCTTTTTAAAAATTGCCCCTATCATCTTTGGCAGCAATGAAATCTCTCTCCATATATTCAAAAGCTAAATCTGATCACAGTGGTTCATGCCATGATAACATCAAGACTAGATGACTGCAATGTCCTGTATACTGTCTAACCAAAAGGAGTTTGTATCAGCTGCAACTAATTCAGAATGCGGATGGAAGGCTGCAAGAGTCACAACCACATCATACCCTTCCTGCACAAACTACACTGGCTACCAATACCTTACTGAGTTAAATTCAAATCTCTATGTTTTATTTTTAAGGTCCTCAAACAAAATGGGTCAGAATACTTAAAGAACAGGCAAACCATTTATTCACCATCAAGCTCTCCAAGGCCCTCACTATCTGTATCCTCATCAAAAGAAATTATATGATGTGATACTCACCAGCGAGCCTTCTGAGGAGTAGCCATCACGCTCTGGAATTTACTCCCAAAGGGGATGCATCTAATTCCAGACTTCAGACAGCAAGTGAAAGCCTGGCTCTTCACCCAAGCCTTTAATACACAGGGTGATTGACTATATGCTCATTCTGCACCAGGACTAGCTTGCCACACATGCTAATTAAATCTGTGCATGGGCGCCATGAGAGGGGTCCCTAGGGTGATAACGGGAGCGGTGTTCCGGAAGTATTATGCTAGAATGATATATAGGGCCTATTATACCCAAGTTACACAAAATTAGGGGCATTGTCTCTCCTCTCGGTCTGAAATGTGGCAGGGAACCTAATACCTTTGCTCAATCTTTCTAGGACTGTAGGACTATTCGATCCTTTGAGATGTCTATAGTGCATTATATACAACACCTCTTCCACTGTGCCCTTTGGGGTACAGTGGAGCAATTGGTCCTTGACATGCCTGGAGCTTTCTGAGGCCTCCCTAAGGGGGGTCCCCAATGGTGTTGTATGGTGTGTCTCCTTGCT
Source organism: Geotrypetes seraphini (assembly GCF_902459505.1). Lineage (NCBI taxonomy): Eukaryota > Metazoa > Chordata > Amphibia > Gymnophiona > Dermophiidae > Geotrypetes > Geotrypetes seraphini. Next base: position 94,877,902 of record NC_047092.1, read on the forward strand.
CGCAAATGTATCACAATCTTGGACTGTTTCAGAATCTGTCTTTTTGGGGATGGAGATCATTGGTGCATACTTTGGCCTCTTGGGAGGCCCGAGAGGCGATGGGTCACACTCACAGACATACCGTATTTTCGCGGATATAACGCGCACCATTGTAAAACGCGCACAGGGGTATAGCGCGCAGAAATCACGATGATATGTACAAAAACTTTTCTATACCGCGCTCAGGCATATAACGCGCATGCTGCCCGACTCTCCTCTGGCCACCCCGACTCTCCTTTCGCTCTCCCCGACTCTCCTCTGGCCACCCCGACTCTCCTTTCGCCCTCCCCGACTCTCCTCTGGTTGCCCCGACTCACCCTGACTTTCGGTGCACTGCCCCGCCTCTCCGTGCCTGTCCCCCTTGAAGTCCTGTCCCTCCTTGAAGGTCTGCCTGTCCCCCCTTGAAGATCTGCCTGTCCCCCCTTGAAGTCCTGTCCCCATCCTGAAAGCCTGATGCCCCCCCTCGACATCCGATTCTTCTCCCCCCTCGGCAGGACCACTCGCACCCCCACCCCGAAGGACCGCCGACTCCCCGACAATATTGGGCCAGGAGGGAGCCCAAATCCTCCTGGCCACGGCGACCCCCTAACCCCACCCCGCACTACATTACGGGCAGGAGGGATCCCAGGCCCTCCTGCCCTCGACGCAAACCCCCTCCCCCCAACGACCGCCCCCCCCCCAAGAACCTCCGCCCGTCCCCCAGCCGACCCGCGACCCCCCTGGCCGACCCCCACGACACCCCCACCCGCCTTCCCCGTACTTTGTGTAGTTGGGCCAGAAGGGAGCCCAAACCCTCCTGGCCACGGCGACCCCCTAACCCCACCCCGCACTACATTACGGGCAGGAGGGATCCCAGGCCCTCCTGCCCTCGACGCAAACCCCCCTCCCTCCAACGACCGCCCCCCCCCAAGAACCTCCGACCGACCCGCGACCCCCCTGGCCGACCCCCCCACCCCCCTTCCCCGTACCTTTGGAAGTTGGCCGGACAGACGGGAGCCAAACCCGCCTGTCCGGCAGGCAGCCAACGAAGGAATGAGGCCGGATTGGCCCATCCGTCCTAAAGCTCCGCCTACTGGTGGGGCCTAAGGCGCGTGGGCCAATCAGAATAGGCCCTGGAGCCTTAGGTCCCACCTGGGGGCGCGGCCTGAGGCACATGGGCCAAACCCGACCATGTGTCTCAGGCCGCGCCCCCAGGTGGGACCTAAGGCTCCAGGGCCTATTCTGATTGGCCCACGCGCCTTAGGCCCCACCAGTAGGCGGAGCTTTAGGACGGATGGGCCAATCCGGCCTCATTCCTTCGTTGGCTGCCTGCCGGACAGGCGGGTTTGGCTCCCGTCTGTCCGGCCAACTTCCAAAGGTACGGGGAAGGGGGGTGGGGGGGTCGGCCAGGGGGGTCGCGGGTCGGTCGGAGGTTCTTGGGGGGGGCGGTCGTTGGAGGGAGGGGGGTTTGCGTCGAGGGCAGGAGGGCCTGGGATCCCTCCTGCCCGTAATGTAGTGCGGGGTGGGGTTAGGGGGTCGCCGTGGCCAGGAGGGTTTGGGCTCCCTTCTGGCCCAACTACACAAAGTACGGGGAAGGCGGGTGGGGGTGTCGTGGGGGTCGGCCAGGGGGGTCGCGGGTCGGCTGGGGGACGGGCGGAGGTTCTTGGGGGGGGCGGTCGTTGGGGGGAGGGGGTTTGCGTCGAGGGCAGGAGGGCCTGGGATCCCTCCTGCCCGTAATGTAGTGCGGGGTGGGGTTAGGGGGTCGCCGTGGCCAGGAGGATTTGGGCTCCCTCCTGGCCCAATATTGTCGGGGAGTCGGCGGTCCTTCGGGGTGGGGGTGCGAGTGGTACTGCCGAGGGGGGAGAAGAATCGGACGTCGGGGAGTCGGCCGGGCAAGAGGGCTTGGGCTCCCTCTTGCTCCGATCGTGGATGCGGGTGCGGGTGGGAGCGCGTGCGAGCGGTCGTTCGGAGTGGGGGTGCGAGCGGTCCTGCTGGGGGGGTGAATCGGGCGTCGGGCGGGGTGGGAACTATGTTTAAAAACTTTTGTATACCGCGCTCAGGCATATAACGCGCGAGGGGTATGCGCGGTACGTAAAATCACGTATAACGCGCGCGTTATATCCGCGAAAATACGGTAAATGCTTTTAGCTTGTTGGAGAGCTTATTTGGCTTCCTCATCACCTCGAGGTCGTAGCCTCATTTTGAATACACTTCTCCCTCTGTATTTGCTGTGATAGGGGATTAACAGACCCGGAATACAGAAAAATCACAAATAACCTTTTCATATGTTATTCGCTGTTTTCTATTACAAACCATCATGAATATGGTGAAACTGTGAATAACATGGTGGGAGACCTGGTCTGTTCCTAAAGGAAAGGCAAAACACAGTGAAGAAAGTGCTGGGAATCAGTGATTTTCTCTGTAAACGCTTGAAATCGGGGATTTCTCTATGCAAGCTGATATAATTTGGGGGGGAGGAGCCAGCAATCTAAAAACTGCAAATAATCGAAACAGCGATTGCTGAAACCATGAATACAGAGGGAGAAGTGTACTATCTCTTAGGGAGTCTGGTGTGCACTGAGCTCTTGCTTAGGATCAGATGCTGCACAACCTTCAGTTTTGTTTTGTTAGTTGGGGGAAGACTTTTGAGGTTGCCCAGGGGCAACAAGAATACGGGCCTCTGGAGCGCTTGAGACCTTTAGGTTGCCTTCTGTATTGTTCTTTTTTTGGGGGGGGTACAGGGCATTGTTTGGGTGGGATGGGACAGGATGTATACTCTCAGAAAGTTATATATTGTTGGATACTAATTTGGATGGACTGTGTTGGATTTATATTTTGTCTTTACTTCACAATAAAACTAGATTTGAACATAAATCTGTGCAGACAGAAAATGTTACCCAGGCAGAGAACATAAGAACATAAGTAGTCGCCTCCGCCAGGGCAGACCAGAGGTCCATCCCGCCCAGCGGTCCGCTCACGCGGCGGCCCATCAGGCATATTGCCTGAGCAGCAGTCCCTGACTAATTTTATACCTACCTCTACACTTATCTCTAAACCTTCCACTGCTCTTATCTGTACCCCTACAGGGAGTAGTTCCATGTACAAGCTGTCTTCAGCTTGAATTCCTCATGAAGGAAGTAAAAGAACTGAGACAGGAGATGGCAAGACTGAGAAGCATCCGTGAGAATGAGAGGTACATCGATGAAATGGTTCATGAGGCGTCAAAGATTTCCAGAAGTGGGGAAGAAGAGGCTGTGCTGAGGGAAGGCAGTTGGACTCAGATTACAGAACACTGCAAGATTGGTACTGTGACTCCCCCTGCCCTTGAACTGAAGAACTGGTATGCTGTTCTGGAAGTGGAGGGGATGAGAGCATCCCAAAGAGAGGAAGGACTAAAGCTTGAAATACCAAAAATTACTGGATCTGTGACCACTAGGAGGCATAAAGCAATGGTAGTTGGCGATTCCCTTCTGAGTGGCACGGAATCATCCATCTACAAACCAGACATGCCACGAGAGGTATTGCTGTCTGCCTGGTACCAAAATCCAAGATGTTACAGAGAGCTTGCTGAGACTCATCAAGCCTGATGACTACTATCCGATGCTGCTCATCCACATTGGCACTAATGATACTGCCAGGTACCCCTGTGAACATGTCAAAAGTGACTTTGTGGCTCTGGGAGAGAAAGCAAAGCAGTCAGGTGTGCAGGTGGTTTTCTTGTCCATCTTCCCTGTCGAGGGTAAAGACCAGGGCAGAGAAGCTTGTAACTTGGAGATGAATGCGTGGCTAAGTGCATGGTGTCATCGAGAGCCTTTGGCTTCCTGAACCATGGGAGCCAGAAGGCCTTGAAAATGCGCAGATGCTCAAAGTCCAGTCCGGCAAGCAGCCCAATCTTCGGGCACCGGCACCTCCTGTGGGTTGGTGCTGCGTGCCGGTGCCAGATGGGGATAAGGCTTCAGTTTGGGCGGGAGGGCGTTCGCGAGGGGGGGTGATGCCGGTTCACGGGGGGGGTGGCTTTTGTGAGCAGGGGGTGAGGGGGGTCTTATGGGAATGGGGTGGGGTGGAGCAGCAGGGGGGGGGTGGAACCAATCAAGCGAGTTTCCCTTACTTCCTATGGGGAAACTCGCTTTGATATGAGTAATTTCGTTTACAAGCATGCTTCTGGAACAAATTATGCTCGTAAACCAAGGTTCCACTGTATATCTAAAAAAGGGGAAGTCTTACTAATAGGTGATTTTAACATGTCAGATATTAATTAGGGCATCCCTATAGTGGGGTCTTCTAGAAGTAGGGAGGATCCTGGATTCTCTACAAGTTGGTAATGGAACCCATGCGGGATGGAGTCATACTGAACTTAGTGCTTACAAACAGAAAAAGTGTTTCTGATGTTACAGTGGGTGATCATCTGGCAAAGTGATCACTACATGGTACGGTTTAATATTAAGATCGGTATAGAGAGGGCTCATTCAAAAGCAAAGGTTCTAGACTTTTAAAAAACTAACTTTGTTCGGATGGGGGTTTACGTCAAGGAATTATTGTCTAGATGGGAACGCCTGAAAGGAGTGGAAATACAGTGGGAAAAACTGAAAGGAGTGATTGTAAGAGCGACAACCTTTTTGTGAGGCTAGTAAGTAAAAATAAGAGGAAAAGAAGGCCGCTTTGGTTCTCAAAAGTGGTAGCTGAAAAGATAAGGAATAAAAGGTTACCTTTCATAAACTACAAAAGATTGCAGAAAGAGGAAAACAGGCAAAAATATCTGGAAAAGTTAAGAGAGGTTGGTCATGTGGTCAGGAAAGCAAAGATGCAGTTTAAAGCAGTTTAAAGCAAAACTCAAAACATTTTTATTTGAGGATGCTTTTGGATAAAACTGTCCTTTTTAGGACTAAATCAGCAATAGTCCCTTTCCCCACCTATTGTTTTAACCCTTAAGTTTGCTTTATTATAATTATTGTAATTCAACCCTACTTCCCAAATTATGTGTAGTCAGTATATGTGTCCTATGCTAAAAGTCTACTAACCTAGTATAGTACTGTATAATATTTTAACACCAATTTTTATTTGTGTTTTAAAAGCTTTCTTTTATTAAGGCTGTACACCGCTTAGAAATTTGAATTAGCGGTATAAAAAATGTTTTAATAAACTTGAAACTTGATAAACTTGAAACTTGAAAAAATAGTTGACATGGAAAAACAGGGAAACAAGATATGTTTTAGATATATCAGTGATAGGAAGAAGTGCAAAAGTGGCATTGTAAGACTCAAAGGTGAAGGGGAGGAATATGTAGAAGCTGATAAAAAAAAGCCAAATTGCTTAACAAATATTTCTGTTCTGTGTTCACGGCTGAAGCGCCGGGAGCAGGACCGCAGAAGACAAATGTGAATAGTGCCACACCGCCAGCCCTGCCTAGGTTGCAGGTAGCCTGAATGGTGACTTTCTGACGCCTTGGCGTGGCTTCCCTAGGAAGAGGGAAGACTCTCTTCAGGTAGGAATAACTCATACACCGTTTCACCCAATCAGAATGCCATTTATAGAAAAATGGAAACTCAGGTCAGCGTAATACTTTTAAACACAAATCAGATTTTATTGTTGGTCTGTTAATAAGCCGATATTGGACTTTCCCAGACAGAAACAGATATCCAGTGAATATAGGTAACTGTTGCAGTTTAATAAAAATAAATAAATGAAAGCAATCTTTCTGTATAAATCTTTCTGTACTCTTTCCGAAGTTCAAATGCAAACACTTTCTTTCATGGTCTGAACAATACTTGCTCCCATATAGTCCTTCAGAAAAGAGTATTTTATGGAAGTTATTACTTCATAACTTTCTTCCAACATGTAAGAGTTCACAAGCAAAATAAATTAGCTCAGCTCTTCCCTGAAACAGGGAAAGAGAACAAAACTTAAGCCCTAGCTTCAGAGCTTGGGAGCTCCTGGGCTGCTCAGCCCAGGTTTGGTTCAAGGGTTTTATCTTAAACCTTTTAGCAAATACCCAGCAGGGAGTCCTGAGATTAGCTTTTAGGGCTAAATTCAGAAAGGGCATGGATCGGATCGGTGAGAGATCCAATCTGATCCGTGTCCAGGGGGCTGATTCACGAATCGTCCTCATGCAAATGAGGGCGATTGGAATCACGCCCCCATCCAACTTCTGGGATCACTCTCTAGCGATCCCAATGCATGCGCAGACCATCTGTAGATGGTCTGCGCATGCACTGGCCCTCCGAGCCCAGCAGAGAAGTTTTTTATTTTTAAACTGTTTTTTAAATTTTTTTGCAAGCCCGTGGTTTTAACCCGCTTTAAACCCGCGGGTTAAAACCAGGGGTTGGCACTGCAGGAAGGGCGAGTTGGGGCGGCAGGCAGGAGAGATTCGGGGTGACTGCAAGGCAGCGAGTTGTGACGGTAGGCAGGAGAGATTCGGGGTGACAGCAGGAGATCGGGACAGGTAGGAGAGAGCAGGAGATTCGGGGCAAGCAGGAGATTTGGGGCAGGCAGGAGATTTGTGGCTGAGAGCAGAGAAGCAGGGCAGAGAGCAGGGCGGAAGAAGGCAGGGCAGTCGGAAAGTACATCAGCGACTGTCCTCAGCAGTCACTTATTTTTGGACTGGCCAGTTCAGTCGGTGTTGCTTTTTTATTTTAGTGAATTGTTTCCTGCCTGCATCTGAATGCCGTTCCCCCTCATGTGTGGATTGGATAGGGACAGAGGTTAGTGAATCGGGTTGGAAGGAAATCAGGTCGTAAAGGGGTCGCTAAGTGGTCAGAAGTTGATCGGTGGGCTTAGTGAATCTAGCCCTTAGTCTTTAGCTAGGCACCCTCTTGAAGCTCCGTTCTGTCGAGAATTCCATGATTCAGTTCACAGACACTACTGAAATAAGGGCTGGTATCCATACCTTGTAAACCAGCAAATATTTCCTCAAAAGGGTTAGAGGTATCCATTAAATCCTCTATGGCAATAGGCACAGGGTCTGGGCTCAAGCCTGGCAGTTCCCTCAGTCATTTCCAAATCTTGACTATTGCTTCTATGAGGGGAATGACTCCTCTCTTCCACCTCCGACTTGGCTTCTGACCTTACCTAAGGTCTGCACTCCTGCTATCTGTCTTGCCAGTTCTCCCTCCCCTTTGCTCTCAGAGCACTGAGCTTAAATGGACCCAACCCCCGCCCTTCTCTCCCTTGGCTCCAGCTCATCTAGATACTGAGACTGATTACCCCTACTGGGTAACCAGGGCTGAGCTTTCCTTAAAGGAACATGTCTCCCTTTTCTCTCATCATAAACCTTGCCAGGTTTTCTACTTTTACACCTGGGAGGCACATACTGCTCTGGAACCTTATACTGCTGCCTTTCATTTCCTGATTTCCTGATTCAGGATTTGAGGGATAGTCAGCCCACTCTAACTCCTCACTGTTTACTTGGTCAGCTCTTCTGACCAGGGACTGTGCTTTCCTTTCTCTAATCCCTGGGACAAAGTCAGAGCCCACTGTGGGTTTGTCACAATAGGGATAGAGGAGTAATAGATCCTGATCGATTTTCAGAGGGTTGTGTTCGTGAGGAGCTAGCTAAAATAAAGGTAAACAAAATGATGGGGCCAGATGGTGTACATCTGAGGGTGCTGAAGGAACTTAGGGAAGTTCTAGTAGCTCCACTGACTGACCTTTTCAATGAGTCTCTAGAGTTGGGAGTGGTACCGAAGGACTGGAGAAGGGCGGATGTGGTCCCTGCTCATGGCAGTGAGAGGAATTCACACAGTGAGGTGTGCATGACAACTTCCCCATTGCCTTGACATTAAATGTGCAGATGACACAAAACTGTTGTAAAAATGCATGCAGATTGTGAAAAACTGCAGTCAGACTTTAGGAAATTGGAAGACTGGGCGTCTAAATGGCAGATGAAATTTAATGTGGACATTAGAAAGAATAACCCACATCATAGTTACCAGATGCTAGGGTCCACCTTGAAAGTTAGCACCAAGAAAAAGATCTAGGTGTCAATGTAGATAATATAATGAAACCTTCTGCCTAATATGCAGCAGCCAAAAAAGCAAACAAGATGCTAGGAACTATTAAAAAAGAAATGCCTAACAAGACTAAGAATGTTATAATGCTTCTGTATTGCTCCATGGTACGACCTCACCTGGAGTATTGCATTCGATTCTGGTTGCCTTATCTCAAGAAAAAAAATTTGGAACTAGAAGAGGTTCAAAGAAGAGCGACTAAGATAATGGGAATGGAACTCCTCTCTTATGAGGAAAGACTAAAAAGGTTAGAGCTCTTCAGCTTGGAAAAAATACAGCTAAGGAGAGATATGATTCAAGTCTACAAATAGCTTCCAATACTCTAATTATTTAGGGTGGGAGGGTGGTAATATTGAGAGGACTTTAAATATAAAAGAACTACGGTGGATGTTCGAGTTAAACTCGATGTCTCCTTATGGACTGAATGAAGTCACCGATTTGATGATGCAAGCAGAATATCATGCTTTTAATATCAAAAATTTAGAGCTTTTGCCCTATTTTAGTAGCATAGTCTTTTAAAATTTTAATGGGAGGTTCCTTGGGTCACGTGAAGCGATGATGCTGGAGGGGTTCCCTATTTCTATGTGAGAAAAAACGCCATGGCCATTTTGGCGCTATAGTGGCTGTTAATGAATAGTCTTTAGGACTGACCTTGTTCATGGTAAGAATGCTGTTCTTATACATTGTCTTACTGTGAATGGCATTTTGTTATTTTGGAGAGATTTTCTAACGCTTTTCTTTTTGTTGTAGTATCCTCGACCTTGATAAAGTATTTCGAAACGCGTCGGCAAGCAAGGGGAATGAATTAAGAAAAGCTAAGTAACGTATATTTAAAAAATCAATATAAAATTAATGAAAAATACTTTAAATGAATTTTATCTGCTATAACTAATGTTATTGGGACTAATGAGGATTAGGACCGCTGCGAGTTAAACTACTCGAGCGGTGGTCTGAAGATCTCCATAAACATTAGAGATTCATTTGCACTCACAGAGAAATATTGGGAGTGAAGTTGAGAGATTTTCAGTGACTTCAGGGAGGACACAGTCAGCTCCCACAAAGTCTCACGACCAGCTCAGGGCTCAAAAACAGCTTGCGCTTACACTTTGAACGAAATCAAATGAACAGACTCCCAGGGACTGAACCCCGAGCCAATCCAAATGTTAGGATAGGTTGGCCAAACCAGTGTCCTGCAGTATGGGTGGCCTGCCCAGCTAGAGACATCAGAACCCTAAGTTTGCAGATTTTCCCAGGCAAAGCTGACCCAGGTCAGCTTTGCCTGGAAAAATCTGCAAACTTATGACCCAGACTACTAAGGAACTACTAAGGAACCGAGGACCATGTGGCAGCCTTACAAATCTCCTCAATCGATGTCGATCTGAGGAAGGCTACAGAAGCTGCCATTGCTCTGACCTTACGGGCTGTGACTTTACTGTGAAGGGGTAATCCAGCCTGGGCATAGCAGAAAGAAATACAAGCCGCCATCCAGCTGGAGATGGTACGCTTAGAGATAGGGCGTCCCAACTTGTTCGGATTAAAGGAGATGAAAAGTTGAGGAGCAGTTTTGTGTGGCTTGGTGCGTTCCAGATAGAAAGCCAAAGCACGTTTACAGTCCAGAGTATGAAGAGCTGATTCTCCAGGGTGAGAATGAGGCTTTGGAAAAAATACTGGAAGAACAATGGATTGATTCAGATGAAATTCCGAGACCACTTTGGGGAGGAATTTGGGATGGGTGCGAAGGACCACCTTGTCATGATGAAACACTGTAAAAGGGGGATCCGCAACCAATGCTTGAAGCTCACTAACTCTACGAGCAGAAGTGAGGCTAATGAGAAACACCACCTTCCAAGTGAGATACTTCAGAGGAGCCTTGTTAAGAGGTTCAAATGGAGGCTTCATAAGCTGAGAAAGAACAACATTGAGGTCCCAAACCACTGGAGGTGGTTTGAGGAGAGGGTTGACATGGAAAAGTCCTTTCATGAATCTGGAAATCACAGGATGAGCAGAAAGAGGTTTCCCATTGCTGCTGATGGAAAGCAGCAATTGCACTCAAATGGACTCGGATCGATGTAGACTTGAGGCCAGAATGAGATAAGTGCAAAAGATAGTCCAAAATATAGGATAAGGAGGCATGTTGAGGCTCCTTATGATGAGAAAAACATCAAGTAGAAAATCTAGTCCATTTTTGGGAATAGCATTGTCTAGTAGCAGGCTTCCAGGAAGCTTCTAAAACATCCCGCACAGCTTGTGAAAACTGAAGGGGGGTTACGTTGAGAGGAACCAAGCTATCAGGTGCAGCGACTGTAGGTTGGGATGAAGCAGAGATCCCTGATGCTGCATAAGCAGAGATGGAAACACTGGTAGAAGGAAGGGATCCCTGCTGCTGAGTTGAAGGTTATCTGGGCCACCGAGGAGCAATCAGAATAATGGTGGCCTGGTCGGACTTGTCTTTTGAATGAGTCTTTTGAATGAGAGGAAACAGAGGAAACACATACAGAAAGAGATTCCTCCAGTCCAGAAGAAAAGCATCTGCCTCGAGGCAGTGAGGAATGTAGATCCTGGAGCAGAACTGAGGCAGTCTGAAGTTGTGGGGGGATGTAAAGAGATCTATCTGAGGCGTTCCCCACAGAGAGAAGATGTGATGAAGGGGCGTGGAATGGAGAGGTCATTCGTGAGGCTGTAGAAGACGACTCAAGTTGTCCACCAAGGCACTGTCCTGAATGTAGACAGCTTTGAGGAAGGTGTTGTGGCGAATTGCCCAATCCCAAACTCTTCGAGCTTCCTGACAGAGGGAGGCAGATCCTGTGCCTCCCTGTTTGCTGACATAATATATGGTGACCTGATTGTCCGTGCGAATGAGAACCACCATGTCGTGAAGGAGATGCTGAAAAGCATTGAGAGCATTGAAAATCGCTCTGAGTTCCAGTAGATTGATGTGACACAGGCAGTCCGCACTGGTCCAAGAGCCTTGAGTGCGCAGACCATCCAGATGAGCCCCCCCAAGCATAGGTCGAGGAGTCGGTCGTGAGAACCTTCTGATGGGGAGACGTGTGAAACAGCAAACCTCTGGAGAGATTGGAAGAGAGCATCCACCAGCGAAGAGACTGTGTCAGAGCAGGAGTGACCTGGATGTGGTGAGTCAGAGGGTCGGATACCTGTGTCCATTGAGATTCCAGGGTCCACTGAGGAATTCTGAGGTGAAGTCTGGCAAAAGGAGTCACGTGCACTGTAGAAGCCATGTGGTCCAGAAGAACCATCATGTGTCTCGCCGAGATGGACAGGCGAGAGGACACTGAATGACAAAGACGAAGAAGAGCATCCAGGCGTTGCGGAGGAAGGAATGCCCTGAGTCGAATGGTATCCAGAACAGCTCCTATGAAGGGAAGAGTCTGGGAAGGTTGCAGATGGGATTTTGGAAAGTTGATCTCGAACCCCAGACTCTGCAGAAACCATATCATCCTTCGGGTCACCTGGACGACTCCCTGAGACATGGAATCCTTGATGAGCCAGTCGTCGAGGTAGGGAAATACCTGGAGACCATGGTTCCTGAGTACTGCGGCCACTACAACCAGGCACTTGGTAAAGACTCTGGGAGATAAAGCCAGGCCGAAAGGAATCCCTCGGTATTGAAGATGAAGATGTCCTACCCGAAATCTGAGGTATTGTCGAGAGGCCGGATGGATGGGAATATGAGTGTAGGCCTCCTTGAGATCCAGAGAGCATAACCAGTCAATCTGCTCGAGGAGGGGATAGAGAGAAACCAGAGTTAACATGCGAAACTTCTCTTTGACCAGAAACTTGTTGAGCACCCTGAGGTCCAAAATAGGACACCCGTCTTCTTCGGAACAAGGAAGTACCGGGAGTAAAAACATAAGAACATAAGAAATGCCTTCACCAGATCAGACCAAGGTCCATCTTGTCCGGCGTTCCGCGCACGCGGTGGCCCTTTTAAGTACATCTTTTGGGAGATCCGGATTTCCCGTATCCCTCGATATGGTTTTCAAGAAGATGTGCACCCAACTTGCGCTTGAAACCCAAAACAGTAGTCTCCGCCACAACCTCCTCCGGGAGAGCATTCCAAGCGCCAACCACTCACTGTGAGAAACAGAACTTCCTGACGTTTGTCCTGAACCTGCTGCCACTCAGTTTCAGGCTGTGACCCTGTGTCTGTGTGACTTCCGAAAATGTTAACAATGCTGCTTCTTGGTCTATTTTATCAAATCCTTTTAATATTTTAAAAGTCTCTATCAAATCCCCTCGCAGTCTTCTCTTCTCTAGGGCGAACAGTCCCAGTTTTCTGAGACGTTCCTCGTAGCTCAAATTCTCCATACCTTTGACTAGTTTCGTGGCTCGTTTCTGCACCCTCTCCAGCAGAGTTATATCCTTCTTAAGGTATGGAGACCAGTGTTGGACACAGTATTCCAAGTGAGGTCTGACCATTGCTCTGTAAAGTGGCATTATGACCTCTTCCGATCTACTCGTGATCCCCTTCTTAATCATGCCCAACATCCTGTTTGCTTTCTTCGCCGCCGCCGCACATTGAGCTGAAGGCTTTAGGTTCTGTCTATCAGTACCCCCAAATCCCTTTCTTGTTCGCATTTGGCTAATGTCACCCCCAACATCTTATACTCATGTTCTTTGTTTTTCTTTCCTAGATGCATCACCTTGCATTTGTCTAATGTTAAAATTCATCTGCCACTTTTTCGCCCAAGTTTCCAGCTGGTTTAGATCCTTCTGGAGATCCTCACAGTCCCCTAGAGAGCCAACCACCCGACATAGTTTTGTATCATCTGCAAACTTCGTTATATTGCATGTTGTTTCCTCTTCAAGGTCATTTATAAAAATATTAAACAAAATAGGCCCAAGAACTGAACCCTGGGGACGCCGCTAGTCACTCTCTCCCAGTCCAAGAATTGCCCATTTATGCTCACCCTGTGCCTTCTGTTCTCTAGCCATTTGCCAATCCATCTGTGCACTTCTCCTCCTATTCCATGGCTCAGTAGTTTTCTCATAAGCCTTTCATGCGGAACCTTGTCGAACGCTTTCTGGAAATCCAAGTAAACTATGTCCACTGGATCTCCACTATCCAAATGTTTGTTCACCTCCTCGAAGAATTAAAGCAAATTTGTCAGACATGACTTCCCTTTCCTAAAGCCGTGTTGACTAGCCCTTATTAAGTTGTGATCCTCCAAGTGTTGTACAATGTTGTCTTTAATTAGTGCTTCAATTATCTTCCCACGAACTGATGTGAGGCTCACAGGTCTGTAATTTCCTGGTTCACCTCTTGATCCTTTTTTGAATATTGGTATGATGTTTGCTATCCTCCAGTCCTCTGGTATTTGCCCGGTTCTAATTGACATGTTAGCTAAGGATTGCAATAGTTCGCCAATTTCTACCTTAAGTTCCTTTAATACTCTCGGGTGAATTCCATCCGGTCCAGGGGATTTGTCACTTTTTAGTTTATCAATCTGAAAGTATATCATGTCCAACTCCACCTTTACTGTTGTGAGGCTTTCCTCTATGTCTCCGGTGAATATCTTCCCTATGTCTGGGATTGCTGTTGTGTCCTCATTTGTGACGACAGAGGCAAAGAATGCATTTAACTTATCGGCAACTTGTTTGTCTTCTTTGATTGACCCTTTCCTTCCTTGGTCATCGAGAGGGCCCACTGCCTCTCTTGTTGATTCCTTTCCTTTTATGTATCTAAAAAAGGGCTTGAAGTTTTTGGTTTCTTGTGCTATCTTTTCTTCATAGACTTTTTTGGCATCTCTTACCACTTTATGACACTTCCAGGCCTCCTCCGTTTTTTCCCGTTTCCATTTTTTAAACGAGTTCCTCTTTTCCCTTACTGCATCCTTAACCTCTTTGGATAACCAAGCTGGTTCTCCTTTTTTCTTTTTTCGCCTTCCTTTGGCTATCTTTGGTATGTGGATATTCTGTGCTTCTGTGATGGTGTTTTTCAGTAGAGACCATGCTTGCTCAACTGTTTGGATTTCTGCTTTGCCCTTCTTGAGCCGTTTTCTAACCATGGTTCTCATACTGTTGTAATTCCCTTTTTTGAAGTTAAAGGTCGCCACGACCTTTAACTTCAAAAAAGGGAATTACAACAGTCTTGATTGGTTTCCCCCTTCCAATGCCAATGGTAAATTTGATCATATTGTGATCACTTGTCCCCAGCGGGACCATAACTTCTACATCTGCTGTCCTCCCAGTAATGCCATTTATGACTAAGTCTAGGATTGCGTTTCCTCATGTCGGTTCTCTTACCATTTGTTCAAGGAAGCAATCTCCTATCAATTCTAGGAATTTTATCTCCCTGCCGCAGCTTGACGTTCCTAATTTCCAGTTTATCCCCGGAAAGTTGAAGTCTCCCATGATCGTTACATTTCCTGATCTACATCTACGATTAATTTCCTCCATCATTTCTTTGTCTGTTTCCTCAATTTGTCTCGGGGGTCGATAATAGAAGCCAATTCATATGTCCGCTTCTTTTTGTCCAGGAATCTTCATCCAGAGGGACTCTAGTTTATCATTAGCTTCTGTTTCTCCATCCCTAACAGACTCAATTTCCTCATGGACATACAGGGCAATACCTCCCCCTTTTTGCCCAATCCTATCACTTCTGTATAGTTTATAACCTTGCAATGCTGTGTCCCATCCATTTTCTTCGTTCCACCATGTTTCTGTTATTCCTATGGTATCCAGTTGTTTTCTTTTTGCTAATTCTTCCAGTTCGTCCATTTTGTGGAGTGTGTGGCACAGGGGTTGGATCTACAGCCTCCGCACCCTGGGGTTGTGGGTTCAAACCCCGCCGCTGTTCCTTGTGACCCTGGGCAAGTCACTTAATCCTCCATAGCCCCAGGTACATTAGATAGACTGTGAGCCCACCGGGACAGAGAGGGAAAATCCTTGAGTACCTGATTGTTAAAACCGCTTAGATAACCTTGATAGGCGGTATATAAAATCCTAATAAACTTGAAACTTGTTTCCTAAACTTCTGGCATTCGCGTACATACATTTAAGTTCTGTTCTAATTTGTGCTAATTTCTTGGATTTAGTGGTCCTCACATCTTGTTCTGTTGGTCCAAAGGGACTGGCTCGACAGCCCGGAGCTGGAGCAAAGCCTGAGCTTCCTGAAGAAGAAGGGCGGTCTGGGTTAAGTTGGAAGTATCCCTCCCTTACGATGGAAAGGACCCAAAGGTCGGTGGTAATAGTCGTCCATCAATGGTAAAAATGATGGAGACGACCTCCGATGGGAAAAACAGGGAAGGGCAGAACGATGGCAGTTATGCTCTCTACGAGATAGTCAAAAAGGCTGAGGAGCCTTGGGGACAGCAGAAGGTTGAGGTTTTTGCTGCTGCTTCTGCGTGTGCTGTCTCTTAACAGGCTGACAAATGGTAGGTGCCTGTTTCAGTGGGTAACGCCGCTGGTAGATCAAAGGCGGGCGTGATGGACGAGGAGGAGCAGGCTTGGGCTTCAGACGAAGAATTGACTGGAAAGACTTCTCGTGGTCCGACAGCTTCTTGGTCACCGCCTCGATGGACTCATCGAAGAGGTCGGCTCCAGCACACGGGACGTTAGCCAGCCTGTCCTGAAAATTCGGATCCATATCGATGGTCCTAAGCCACGCCAGGCTTCGCATGGCCACCGAACAAGCATCAGCCCTCGCAGAGAGTTCAAAAGTGTCGTTAAGACGACTGCATCATCTGTAGCTGCAGTTGGGACAACGAAGCCAGAACCTCCTGGTACTCGAAACGAGCTTGAGAGTCCAAATAGGGCAGAAACCTTTGCAGAACTGAGAGGAAAAACTCGAAGTAGGTCGTAAAATGAAAGTTATAATTCAGGACTCGAGAGGCCATCATCGAGTTCTGGTAGATGCGCCTGCCAAACCTGTCCATGGTCTTGCCCTCCCAGCTAGGTTAAACGGTGGCATAGACCTGGGAGGGATGAGACCGCTTCAACGAGGACTCCACCAAGAGGGAATGATGAGAGAGCTGGGCCCCATCGAATCCCTTATGGTGAACCATGCGGTACCTGGCATCCAATTTCCCTGGAACAGCTGGGATGGAGTAAGGTGTTTCAAAACAGCGCATGAAGGTCTGGTCCAGCAGCTTATGCAGAGGAAGCCGGAGAGACTCAGCAGGTGGTTGAGGGAGATGCATCGTCTCCAGATACTCCTTGGAAAATTTGGACCCCGAGTCCAGGATAATGTCCAGATCCACAGCCATCTGTCGTAGGAAAGAGGAGAAAGACAGCTGGCCAGCCAGAGCAGGGCCCGGAGAAGGACTCGAGGACGTCGAGGCCTCCGGATCCAACGAGGCCGGGGATCGGCAGGGAGAAAAAGATCCCAAGGTGTCCTCGAGCTCCGGCATAGGAGGAGGTGAAGAAGCCGGTGGCAAATAGTCGAGGAAAGGTTGCTTCCAACGAGGCGAGGCATGCCTCGATGAATGCCTGGAAGAATGCCTCGACCATTGAGGCGAGCGAGGCACCGTCGAGGCTTCCAGCGAGTGGATGGGGCTGGAGGCGGTGGATCGAAGCAGAGGTGGTTGGGTAGAAGCACCTCGAGGCACCCACCAAGCCTTGAGGTTCGGCATCGAGGGCATCGGGTCCGGAGGAGGCCCTCGCAAAGACTCTGCTCCTGACATCGAGGGAATCGGTTCCAACGGAGGCACTCACAAAAACTCTGCTCCTTGCATTGAGTGAATCGGTTCTAATGGAGGCATGGGCATGCATCGATGCCAGACCAGACACTCGCATAGACTCGGCTCCTTGCAGTGAGAGTGTACGTCGTGGGGGCACTGGAGGCGGCTTGACCTCGCGGGAGGCCTCCGCGTGCCCAGGCTGGATTTGGGAGAGAAGCTTCAGCCCCATAGTGGTAAAGAGCTTGATGAACTGCTTCTCCAGCAAGGTCTGGAACGAAGCCGGCAAGGAGGGATCCGCATCCGCATCCGCAATGGGACCTCCTGCACGGGCTTCGCGTTCCCTGGCGCCCAGGTGCTTGGACTTAGACGCCTTGGGCACCTTTAGCACCACGGGGGGAATGGGCTGCTGTGCTACCTGACCTGAGGAGACAGAGGAGGCACCGCAGCAGGCATCGGAGTCGGTGCCGGCACAAACGAAGCAGGCTTGAGGAGACTCGAGGCCGCAGAGGTGGAAGAAGGAGGAGTCGAGGCGGAAGTCGAAGGTTTGGCGCTCTTCGAGGAAGGCAGCTCCGACGAAGCCTCCATGCTGAACAGCGACTCCCACAAGACACAGTGACGCTTGAACGCATGTGCTGTAAGTGTGGAGCAAGGCCGGCACGATTTCGGAAGGTGTTGAGGCCCGAGACACTGAAGACAGCGTCGATGAGGGTCCGTCAGCGAAATCGCGTGCTGGCACTTGACACACTTTTTAAAACCGGTGATAGGCCGGGACATAGGCCGAAAAAGCTCCGCCGCTAGATCAAAGCCGCAGGGCCGCGGCCACGTGGCCTGCCTGGTCGAACGTAAGGAAAAATTTTTTAAAATTTTTTTTATTTTTTGAAAAATAAGAAAACACGACGAAAACCAATGATGATGAGTAAAAAGAACCAAAAACCGCGGACTTAGAAGGCACAAATGAAGTTACTTCGCGCAGAGAGTCGAAAATGGACTTCTCGGCTCCGCGGAAAAGTAAGAACTGAGGAGACACGCCCGGTGCATCGGGCGAGAAGGCACTCGCGCATGCGCGGTGTAGGCGACTCGAAACTTCTAAAGTTTCTACAAGCAAGTATGTTTGTGAGACGTCCGCATCGGGGCTCTGTTGGATGACGTCACCCACTGGCAAGAATACCTGCCTGCTCATCCTGGGTTAATAATAATATTAAGCAGAGTAGATGAAAAAAAAAAAAAACACCTTCTCCTCACTTGCAGAAGGAAAAACCAAGAAGACAGGGCAGTGCCCGGTGATGCAGGGAGGCGGTGTTCAAAATGTAAGGTGATACCTTCTGCACCCCTCAAGGGAAAAAATACACAACCCACAGGTTCAGGACTCATGTGCTTTTTGCACTGGAATTGTAAGCTTTATGAATTATACCTGCTGAATCTCTTCATAACAATGGTTAATAAACCCCAATAAATAAATTAAATAAAGTTCTATGGGCTATTGCAGACTTGTACCCTCCCAGAAAAAATAATAAAGGCTATCCTTTGGCTATGGAATGTGATGAGGATTGTTTTAAATTCCCCTTGGACTGTTACAAAATTCCCTTTGCCCTGTAGTACAGCCTTAGGGGAATTTTAAAGGGCTCCACATGTCAGGCAACTTGGTTAAGAGACTAGAGATAAGGAAAAAAAGGACTGGAATATCATAATACCATAGCAACTAGAAGAATTAATAGCCAGGCATGCCATTTTGAAAAAAGGCAGTTAATTTTCACTGAATGGTACCAGTGTAAAAGACTATTTAAGAGAACATTTTTTATCTTTTATTTTGTATGTTAATATGTAACTCGCCCTGGATAAGGGTGGGTGAGAAATAAAACAAAACAAACAAAAAAAAAACATAAGAACATAATTTATTTTATTTGACCAAAGTAGAGATTGTGGGGGGTGGAGGAATGTGTGGCAGCTTCTGCACAAAAAATACACAGAGGAGTAGTGATTTTGTTTTGTAAGGGTCTTTTGGAAAATCTACAAATTTTGTCTAAGGATGGTGAGGGACGATATGTGCTCTGTCAAGAGGTGATAGCACAGCAAAATTTTGTATTTTGCCGTGTATATGCTCCTAATGATAATGATCCGGCATTTTATGCCAAATTAACTCGCTTATTGTTACCTTTTATTCAGGTCTCTTTAATTATTGGGGGAGACTTTAATGCTGTTTATGATTCTAGTTTGAATTGTACAGGGCCAGGGAGTGCTTTGCGTTGGATAGGGGAGAGGGAACTCCAAAAATTTAGTGAAAATCTGGAATTAATAGACCCTTGGAGGGTTCTACATGATTCTGAGAAAGATTATACCCATGTGTCTTGAGCACATGGTTCACAATCTCGTATAGACTATATTTGGTTAACAGAATCGGTGTTTCGGCAGTTGGTGCGGGCGGATATAGGTCCTTATACAATCTCTGATCATGCATGGGTACATGTGAGGTGGCAGGAAGGAAGAGGGTCTCAGGGGATATGGCATTGGGTATTTCCGTTAACATTCAGTGTTCTCCCCAGAATTTTTTTCCAGCCGGATGGCATGAAAAAGTAGGCGGGTGGGGTGGGATGCGGAAATTTGGTGGTTAGAATAGGGACATTAAATCTAGTGGTGTACCTAGTATGACAGCCAGTACTGATCACTTTTTAACAACCCCTTCCTCAATATAAAAAAAGTTATTTTTAGTAATAATCCATGAGTCACACAATAAGGATGCACCTAGGAAAAGGCAGCATCTTAAACACTGCAGTGAGCACTAGAACACCAACAAACACATTGTAAAACATACGAGAAGGGTGGAGGAATAGCGCTATATATAACCAGGATGGAAACAACAGTAAGGGCGGACGGCTTGGAATCACTATGGGTTAAGCTACCAGGAGGAAATGGAGCAGACATAAAATTGGGACTGTACTTTCGCCCGCCAGGACAATCAGAAGCAAATGACCAGGACCTGGAGGCTGAATTGAGGCAGGTATGCAAAAGCGGAAGTGTGGTGGTGATGGGGGATTTCAACTACCCTGGAATAGACTGGAATATTGGACACTCAAACTGCACGAGGGAAACAAAATTCCTGGAGGCTATGAGGGACTGTTTCATGGAACAACTGGTCACGGAACCAACACGAGGAAATGCCACTCTTGACCTAATCCTCAACAGGCTAGGGGGACCCGCAAAGGAGGTGGTAGTACTAGCGCCACTAGGAAACAGCGATCACAACATGATCCAGTGCAAGCTAGCAATAGGAACATCAAAGGTGAAAAGAACCACAACGACAGCACTCAATTTCAGAAAAGGGAATTACGAGGCCATGAGGAAAATGGTGAGAAAGAAACTCAGCAGCAGCTCAGGGAAGATGGAGACCGTAGAAAAAGCCTGGTCCCTACTCAAGAACACGGTGCACAAAGCACAGAACCTGTACGTCCCCAGGTTTAGGAAAGGGTGCAAAAAGAATCAAACAAAAAACCCGGTGTGGATAACAAATGCAGTGAAAAAGGCGATAAGGGATAAGAAAACATCGTTCAGAAAATGGAAAAAGGACCAAACCAAGGACAACCAGAAGGAGCACAAAAGACACTAAAAGGAATGTCACCGAGTGATTAGGAAAGCAAAAAGAGAATATGAAGAGAGACTGGCGGGGGAAACAAGAAACTTCAAACCATTCTTCAAGTACGTGAAGGGGAAGCAACCGGCCAGGGAGGAAGTGGGACCATTGGATGATGGAGACAAGAAGAGAGTGGTAAAGGAGGAAAAAGAGATAGCCGACAGGTTAAACAAGCTCTTCTCGTCAGTCTTCACGAGAGAGGACACATCCAATATTCCAGAACCCGAGAAGATCATAAGTGCGGATCAGGATGAAAAGCTGGTCCACCTAGAGGTAAGCCAAGAGGATGTCCTCCGACAGATAGACAGACTGAAGAGCGACAAATCACCAGGTCCGGACGGCATCCACCCAAGGGTACTAAAAGAACTGAGAAACGAAATAGCGGATACACTTCGCCAAATATGTAACCTATCCTTAAAAACTGGGGAGATCCCGGAGGACTGGAAAATAGCAAATGTCACGCCCATCTTTAAGAAGGGATCAAGGGGTGACCCGGGAAACTACAGGCCGGTGAGCTTGACCTCGGTTCCTGGAAAGATGATGGAAGCACTGGTTAAGGACAGCATCTGCGAACACATAGAAAACAATGGACAGCTGAAGGCGAGCCAACACGGCTTCTGCAAGGGAAGGTCGTGCCTCACGAACTTACTGTACTTCTTTGAGGGAATAAACAGCCAGATGATAAAGGGGAATCCATAGACATCATTTATCTTGACTTCCAAAAAGCCTTTGACAAGGTACCCCAAGAACGGCTGTTTAAGAAGCGTAAGAAGCTGTGGATCAAACACTGGCTGACAGGCAGGAAACAGAGGGTTGGAGTAAAGGGCCATTACTCAGACTGGCAATGGGTCACGAGCGGAGTTCCACAGGTCAGTGCTGGGACCACTCCTGTTCAATATATTTATTAACGACCTGGAGGCGGGAACAAAATGTGAGGTTATTAAATTTGCGGATGACACCAAACTCTGCAGCAAGGTTAGAACCGCGGAAGATTGTGAAGATCTGCAAAGGGACCTAACGAGGCTGGAAGAGTGGGCAAAAAGGTGGCAAATGAGCTTTAACATAGAGAAATGCAAGGTCATGCATGTAGGGAAAAAAGAACCCGATGTTCAGCTACAAAATGGGGGGATCATTGCTAGGGGTAAGAGACCTGGGGGTGTTGGTGGACACAACACTGAAAGCATCAGCACAGTGTGCGACAGCCTCAAAGAAAGCGAACAGAATGTTGGGTATCATTAAAAAGGGTATCACGACCAGGATGAAGGAAGTCATCATACCGCTGTATCGTGCAATGGTGCTCCCACATCTGGAGTACTGTGTCCAGTACTGGTCGCTGTACCTCAAGAAGGACATGGCAGTACTTGAGGGAGTTCAGAGAAGAGCGACTAAACTGATAAAAGGTATGGAAAACTTTTCATATGCTGACAGGTTGGAAATACTGGGGCTATTCTCCCTGGAAAAGCGGAGACTTGGAGGAGACATGATAGAAACCTTCAAAATCCTGAAGGGCATAGAGAAGGTAGACAGGGACAGATTCTTCAGACTGTGGGGAACCACAAGTACAAGGGGGCACTCGGAGAAATTGAAAGGGGACAGGTTTAGAACAAACACTAGGAAGTTCTTTTTTATCCAGAGGGTGATGGACACATGGAACGCGCTTCCGGAGGTTGTGATAGGCCAGAGCACGCTACAGGGGTTCAAGGAAGGTTTAGATAGGTTCCTAAAGGATAAGGGGATTGAGTGGTACAGATAGAAGTAGAGGTAGGTTATAGGAATAGTCAGGAACCACTTCACAGGTCATAGGCCTGATGGGCCACCGCGGGAGCGGACTGCTGGGCGCGATGGACCTCTGGTCTGACCCAGTGGAGGCAACTTCTTATGTTCTTAAGCCAGAACCTGCACAGTCAATTGATCCTGTACAGTCAATGCTAAAAGAAAACCATGTACTTTTCATACACACTTACCCAAAATGGAATAATCACAAACTAAAAATAGAAATATATAGGCAAAAAAACCTGAACTGCCAAGAAACCAGACTCTACATACAATGCAACACCACAGAAACAGTGACACATGTCCCCTAATACTGTGCAAAATATAAAGACAGTAGATGTAAATTTGAAAAAGGTGATACATAATAATCACCACTTTACAAATTAACAGAAAATACCATTTTATTGAACTAATCCATTTTTCAATTAGGTTTCAGAGGCCAAATGTTTCTTCTAAAGAGTACAGTTTATTGCTGTTATGGTATCCTGTCCTGACCTGAGCAAAGGGGTTTAGTCCAGAAAAAACTGCCTTATTTCCATTTCCTATTTATAAACTTTTATCAATACAGTTACAATACTACTTGATTCTAAGTAAAGCAACAAAAAAATTCTTTCTACCTTTTGTCATTTCTGCTTTAATCATCTTCTCTTCGCTCTCTTCTTTCTATTCAGCGTTTGTCCTCTCTTCCTTCCATGCAACATCTGCCCTCTCTCTTTGCCCCTTCCACCCAGCCTTTGCCCTCTCTCTCTCTCTACCCCTTCCATCCACTGTTCACCCTCTCTCTCTTCCATATGGCATCTTCCCTCTTTCTATGTCCCTTCAATAAACTGTATATCCTGTACCCTTTCTCTCCTTTGTACATGATTCATTTCAGCTTCACCCCCTCCCCTGTACTCCGGCATCTCTCTCTTCTCCTTTCCTTCCTTTCTTCCCACTCATCCCCATGATTTGGCATCTCTATCCCCTTCCTTCCCCCCATGTCCTGGCATCTCTCTCCTCTCCTTCTCTTCCATCCTGCCTCCCTCTCCATGGCCTGGTATCTCCTTTCTTTCCCTCCCTTCCATGATCTTGGCATCTCTCTTCCCCCAGGCCTCCTTCCCATCTGCTTTTTTTTCTCTCACCTCATTTCTTGTTCAGTGCCAAACAGACAGATAAAAAGGTGGGAATGGATCTTTCATCTTCAGCTGTCTTCAATTTTTCTGCTTCCTTCTCAAATCTGTTTACCTTTTCTTCTTCCCTTTCCTTCATGTGCAGTACATCTCCCCTCTTCTTATTCCCTCTCTCTCCTCCCTCTGTAAATGCAGACTTTCTCCCTTCCTTCCATGTGCATTTTCCCTCTCCCTGTCCTCCTATCCAAATGCAGAATTTCCCCCTTCTCCCCATTTTTCTCTCTCTTTACCCCACATAGCATCTTCCCCATCTCTCTTCCACCCTCTCTCCAACACCCAATTTTGGGTAGCCAGAAATCAAAGTTGGTGGGCATAAGAACCCTACCCCACAGGCAATCTAGTCTCTTCCTCTCCCACCTGGGTGATCTGGTCTCTCAACTCCTCTGTTGCCACCGTGACCGTGTACCTTTTAGGATTCATATCTTCATTGGCAGCAACCAGCGTGACCAATACAATGTTTCTGACAATCTATGCAGATAGGAAGTTGTGTCTGATGGAAAGCTGTGGGGCTGGTTCGAACAGTATCAGTCATGCTGCTTGCTGCTGGTGAAGATCTGAACTTTTAAAAAAAATATGCAGGAGGGAGAAGTTTTTGGATTTTTTAGCTAGCAGGGCCTGGGGATCCCGTACAGCTAGATCAGAGATTTTGGCTGCTAGGTGGGCCTGGGCCAACCCATGGCTATGCCACTAGGTCTATGTCTTTTCCTGCCCTAAGGGAACTGCTCCCGTTTCCCTGCCCTCCTTTGCTCCCGTCTCTCCCTGACCCTCTTGCTCTTGTTTCTCTTTCTGCCGTCCCTTCCCCAAGCCCTCCCTTCAACAAGCTCCCAATCAGCATGCAGCTGTTCTTTGTCCTTTCCTCATCCCATTGCTATCTCTGCTAGCCAGTATTAATTATAAGCAAAGCTGCGCAGGATTGCAGCTCTCTGCCTGCCAGCTGTTTCCTCTGGCCGGTCCTGTTTCCTCTGCTGTGGCCGCTTTCTCTGTCCTCTCCCATGGCTGCTTTCTATGTCCCCCACCTCCTCTGCTGCACAGAACCACAACTGCTTGCTCCAGGCTGACCCTGTCTCTTATTAAAACCCCCCCTCCAAATCACAATAGTAAACTAAAGTTTCAAGGCACATAGACAGAGGCCCATTTACAGGCGCGTACAGTGTCATGCAAGGCTCCGCGAGACGCTTTATAGGCTTGTGCCCTCCTTTCTCGGACTCGCACGAGGTCAACGGCAAAGTTGGGACTTGACAATAAAAGATTCGCCGGGGAGCCCCAAACACAGAGACGCGAATGAGATGCAAGCCGTGGCGAGAGACAGCTATCAGGCACAGCCCCCGCCGCTTCAGCCTCTCAGAAACCCAATCCGCTTCCCTCTCCTCCACTCTGCTTTGGCTTTGAGGTCACCCACACCCACCGCAGCAAAGGAAGTTGTGGCAGTGGGGTAGCTAGCTCCATTCCAGTTGGAGGCAACTTGTTACTTCCGGCGGGGGGGAGGAGGGGAACCACAGGGGAGCGCTAATGCCGGGGGGGGAGCCTGGGCCCGTGTTGCCTGGGCCCGCGATGTTGGGGGGGGGCTCATCACCGTTGCCTCATCTGTTTGCCCTCCTTCAACGGGCCCCCCTGACAGTTTTGGGCCGTGGGCCTATTCGTTAATCTGGCCCTGAACGGTACCGCTGTCTGTGCCGGCTTCCCTTCTCTTCCCTACCTCCCCCCCCCTCCCCACCCGGGACGTAACTTCCGGTTTTGGAGGGAAGAGAAGAGAAGCCGGCATAGACGGTGGTACTGTTAGAGCCCCAGAGCACGGGTTCAAGTTGCTTGCTGCCGTTTTTTTTTTTTTAAAGTCAGGCGGAAACTTTTGGTGGCCGGGCGCTCACTTAAATTAGCTGGGCGGAGCGCCCGGCTAAAAGGCGCTAGGGAGAACACTGGCATTGTATAGGGACCAAAATTATAGGGAACGGCTATTGATCACTTGGAAAGATTACAAAAGGTATAATGCTCATGCAGAAGGAGATCCTATTTTATTTTGGGAAGCGGCAAAAGCAGTATTGAGGGGGGACATTATAAGTTATTGTAGTCATGTTAAAAAAGCTCGAGAAAGGGAAATTTTGCGTTTGGAGAGGGATATTGTAAAGGCTAGGAGGAAATTTGGACAATCTGGTGACTCAGTACATAGACAGGAGTTGATGGAATATCAAGTAACTCTCAATTCTCTTCTACATCAGCGGGCACACAGATCCCTTATTTATTATAAGTACTAACTTTATAAACATGGGAATAAGGGGGGAAATCTTTTGGCCCGGTTAGTTTCATCTAGAATGGGTCCCAATATGGTTCGGGCCTTGATAAATGAACAAGGGAAGCGGGTTATAACGGATCAAGAAATTATAGATATTTTTTTTTCGCTATTTTAAGACTCTTTATGATACCCCGTTAAACAGGGGAATATTGGCAGGTCCCTATTTGGATGAGATAAAATTGCCCGGTATCTCTGAGAGTGATAGGGAGCGTTTGAATGCGCCAATTACTCCGGAAGAAGTGTATTGGGCAATTAGGAATAGTCCATTGCTGAAGGCGCCAGGTGAGGATGGTATGCATATTGAATTGTATAAACTATTAAGTGAAGAGATTATCCAACCACTTGCTAGGATGTTTAATATTATGGTTGGTGCTGAAGCTTTGTCGGAAGGTATGAATACAGCTCGAATTCTGGTGTTGCCTAAACCGAATAAAGACCCCGAAAAAGCGGCATCATATCATCCTATTTCTTTATTGAATACGGAGGTTAAATTGTTAGCGAAAATTATGGCTAATAGGTTAGCTGCTGTACTGCCCTCCATTATTCATGAGGCTCAGGTGGGACTTGTGAAGGGAAGGAAAATAGCTAAAAATGTAAGAAAATTGTTACTGTCTTTAGAACAGTGGGCGAGATATAATTTACCTTCTGTGCTGATCAGCTTTGATGCTGAAAAGGCGTTTGACAAAGTCAGGTGGGATTTTCTTTATGAAACATTAACAGCATATGGTTTTGATGGGTTTTTTTGTATTGGCAATACATGCATTGTATGCTCTTCCACAGGCTAAATTGGTGTTAAAGGATTTTGAAACTGATAAGTTTCCTATTTGTAGGGGGATGAGACAGGGTTGTCCTTTATCTCCGTTATTATTCATACTTACTCTGGACCCCCTTATTCGAGAGATATATGAATTGTCATCTATACGAGGGATTGATATTGGAAATACTACTTTTAAATTGTCGGCTTTTGCTGATGATATTTTAGTACATCTTACAGATCCTTTGTCTTCTTTAACAGCATTATTGGAATTAATTAAAGAATATGGTCACTATGCAGGTTTTCGATTAAATTTAGATAAATCAGAGGCGTTAGCGTCCTCTGAGGCGGTAAAAGCCTTATGGGGATCTGAGTTTCCTTTGATTTGGGCGCAAGGGCAGTTTATGTACTTAGGGATAGTCATGACTATTTTGACTTCCCAATTATATCGCCTTAATGTGGACAAACTACAACAAAAAATGGAACTCTTACTAGATACATGGCAGATGTTGCCTCTTTCTTTGATGGGTCATATTAGCTTGGTTAAGCTGTTTATATTTCCTAAATGGATGTATATGTTACAGACTTTGCCGTTGTGCTTATTGAAGAAGGATTTACGTATCTTTTATAAAAAAAAGTTACTCGTTTTTGTTGGGGGGCCAAAAAACCTAAATTAAAGTTGATACATTTGCTGGGGAATTGGATTAAAGGGGGGTTAGGTTTACCGGATATGCGGATTTATAATTATGCATGTCTGCTTCGTCATTTGGGAGATAGGATTAATGAGACAAGTATTTACACTCCTCTTCGGATGGAACGAGAGTTTTATGATCCTTGTGATGTGTTTGCATTATTACATAGTGCACGGAAGGTTTGGGGAGGGAAGGTAGAGGTTATTAAATAGATTCAAACATGTAGTCCTATTGAGGTTTGATGGGGGATGAAGGAGAGTACCTTTGAATGGGGAAGGGAAGGGAGGGTTTGGGGAGGGAAGATATTAAATGATTTAAAACATGTAGTCATACATAGATTGAGTGGGGTTTGATGGGGGATGAAGGTATTTTCTAGGTTTATATGGGATGTATTTTACTCGATGCCTCATTATTATACTAATATAAACAAGGGGTAATACTTGAAACAATTTCCAAGAATGAGTGATAAAGAGACGTATGTTGAAATGGAGAAATCACTCAATGATAAATTTTTAAATGAGCTGTGCTGATGATATAGATGAGTCTACAAATTTTTTATGCTCAGAATCATGGAGGGGGTGCTGGGGATAAACCCCGGGACCAACCACCTCACTGCCCAATCATCGCATGTAAAGTATAGACAAATATTATATCATATAAAAATATTTTTAATTGTAAACGTCTACTAAATTGTTAAGAGACTCAGCAAACTTATCTGTTAGCTTGCAGGTCCCGACGCACGTTTCACCCCTGCCTCAGGGGACCAACGATAGTGTATGAAAACAATCATGCGGTGGGCTCAAAGATTCAAAAAACAGCACTTGCCTCGCGCAATAAAGCAATAGACAAGTGTCACAGCTTATGACTCCAATATGTTGGAGTCATATTGGAGTCATAAGCTGTGACACTTGTCTATCGCTTTATTGCGCGAGGCAAGTGCTGTTTTTTGAACCTTTGAGCCCACTGCATGATTGTTTTCATACACTATCGTTGGTCCCCTGAGGCAGGGGCGAAACGCGCGTCGGGACCTGCAAGCTAACAGATAAGTTTGCTGAGTCTCTTAACAATTTAGTAGACGTTTACAACTAAAAATATTTTTATATGATATAATATTTGTCTACACTTTACATGCGATGATTGGGCAGTGAGGTGGTTGGTCCCGGGGTTTATCCCCAGCACCCCCCTCCATGATTCTGAGCATAAAAAATTTGTAGACTCATCTATATCATCAGCACAGCTCATTTAAAAATTCATCATTGAGTGATTTCTCCATTTCATCATTATTATACTAAGCACCTTGCTGTTGTATGTAATATTGACCACATCAATATGTTCATCATATTATTATATTTGATGCATTATCATTGTTATACAAGTTTTAATGTTGTATTTGTTGTTGTTTACATCAATAAAAATTGTTTGAACTTAAGACTGCACATTTTCTCTCTTTGGCCCTCAGAAGCAATTCTTTTTTGTGTGTTTATTCTTTCTATTACCCATAGGAGGGGCCTTAAACAACCTGGGTCAATCAGAGCCTTAGGCCCCTCCCCAGCGCATCCCAGGATGCACCAGGGAGGGGAAGGCAGCCATTTTGAAGAGGTGGGCCTGCTGGCCGGAGGAAGTAAGCAAGGGAGGGGGTCGGAGGTCAGTTACAGAGGGGTTTCAGGGTGCTGTGTGGCAGCAGGAGGGAGTGGGCTTCTCTCCCACTGTCAGTGGGTGTTGGGGGGGTATTGCTTGGCAGCAGAAGGGAGTGGGAATCTCTCACATTGGGGGGGACATTGCTTGGTGGTAGAAGTGGGCATCTCTCCTGCTGCTGGGGGGGAGGGGGGTTGCTTGACTTTGCGGTGGGAAGGAGTGGGCATACTTCCTGCCGATCTTCTATTTTTTTTGTGAGTTTATTCTGCGCATGTGCTTATCGCTATCACCAGCGATGGGCACATGCAAACTTAGTGAACATTCGCTACTTTCTACCAACCTCATTTGCATGCACATTTTTTTTGGAGAATTATTCGCTTTTTTGAAATTGCTACAATAATGGCTGTGACAGCGGCCCATCGTTTTTTAATGCAAAGTTTTGAGAATCTAGCCCTGAGTTTCTAAATTCTTGAGGGGCAAATGTACTTTTATGACCATTTTCAGCAATCAGCTTTATACCTTTCAATATTTAAACTCTATCCTATTTCTCTGTCTCATCTTAGATGGCTTTTGATGCAGACCTCACAACATTTAGAAATACCACATATTTCTTAATATATGCTATACAGTTATAACTGGGTTCATAACTGGAAAAAAAAGACTCCTTGTAACACAAAACATATACAATAAATCCAGGCAGGAAAATACTGAAGAGATGTACAGCTAAGACACGAATAACAGCATGCTATGATACAAATGGGCTTGACGACTATTTGAAGGCAGTTCATGGGGGGGAAAAAAAAAGCTCCTTACCAGGAAAATATCTGCATAACCAGCCAAAGATTCTACACCTTCCTGGATCCGTGCTCCTCCAGAGTCATTAAGCCCAATGATGGGAGCTCCTACCATCACAGCTTGGTTCATGATCTAGAAGGAACAAAAAAGGACAGACACTACATAGTTTAATTTATTTCAACAGTTTTATTGAAGCTCTATAAACAGAAAAGGTGCATTACAATACACAATAGAACATGGAACATTCAGGAGAATTTTATAAACCATATCTCCTCCCACTTGACCATCCAACTCTCCCTCCCCTTTCCCCACCAAAGTAGTACAAACAAATGGAATATTAAGCATATAGCAGAGCAATTACATACAAGCCAAAAACACTGAGATCGCAAGAAGCACAACAACAAAAGCATGGAAAGTAAAAAGCATAGTCATGTGCAGTCACAGGATGTATTAAAGAATATGTGCTAACGAGCACTAAATAGAACTGAACTATGTGAAATGTTACCACGCATCTAAACTACAGAAAAACTGAGGGTCCACCATGAATTGTGGACCACCTATCTCACATGGTATTTGAAAAGAGATAAAATAAAGGTATCCCCTAGACTTAAACCACAAACCTCTTGAGGGGCCTGGGCTCTAATAGCCACCTCAGAGGTGTAAGGAACATGTCATGTAATGTCTACTTTAAAAGAAAAAAAAAAATCCTGCATGCCCACCACCACCCAAGAAAACTCCCCATTGGCTACCTCATAATGAATTCAAGAGACCACTATGAGCTCTAGGGGATAAGAACTGAATATATGGGTCCCATGTCTGGAGAAAACAGCGTTTACATTTAGGGGTAAGTTTAGTTGCTCTATGTTCTAATAATAACGAAGTATGAAGATGAGTTTCCCAAACCCAGTAAGAAGGAACTTCTGCACTCGTCCAAGTAGACAACATTCTCACTTTCCTCAAGAAGAGTCAATATCTCTGAGAAGGGAGGCAAAAACCCTCATATTTATCAAGCAAAAGTCCTGCCATAGATAAGGGGACCAGACAAAGCAAAATCCCTTTCACATAAGCCACAAGGGTTCTCCAGAAGTGTCTGACTCACAGAACCAAAATGAATAAAGAAATATGTTCGTTTGTTGGGAACATTTTGGACAAATAGGGGAGTCATGTATCCAGATTTATGAAGCTGGTTCTGTGTAAAATACACTCAATGCAACACCTTAAATTGGCATTCCTGGAGATCTGCATTTACTGAAATCTCTGGAATTCGTTTAATCAAAACGAGGCAATCCAAGGAATCATCGGGCACACCCAAATCACATCAGAGAGAGCACAATCCTTCCCTATTCACTGGCAAAACCAGGCTCTGGAGATCCTTATGTAACCCTGATATTTGAAAACCATCTTCCAAAAAAGGCTCCAGGAACTGCTGAAATTTGAGATCAACAGGAAACAATAGCCCAGTGACATCCAAGGAATGGACATAATGTTGGAGTTGTTTATAAGCCAAAAAGTCATTCAAGTCTAGCCAGCATTGCTGCCAAAGAGCTGCTCATGATTTCAGAGCACCATTACCCTGCAGAATGTGATCCCATGAGAGGCCATTCGCATAAAACTAGCATTCTCCATACCGGGACTAAATTGGATGTTACCAACAATGGGCAAAAATTTAGTAATTCGAGGATTACCCTGCCAAAACCTTTATAGTTCCAACCAAGTAACTTGCAAGGAACGTAAAAGTAGGCTACTCTTAATCGAATGCTGCAGCAACGCCAGAGGAACCTGCAACAAGGAAAGGATGTTCCATGGTGCAAACAGCACTGTGTCAATTTCTTTCGGGGTAAAGTCTTGATGATCAGAGAACCATTCTCCTAAAAATCGCAATAAACAAGCCAAATTATAGAAGCAACTATTGTAAGTTAAAGACTTTGCCAACTCCAGGACTCCAGCAAAAATTTAAATACCATCTTCGGTTTCTTACCCTTCAACAAAATCAAGATATCAGTGAATAAAGTTTAGCAATATCTCTTTTCAGCAAGCAAATAGGCAAAAGTTGTAAAAAAATAGAGCCACCTAGGACATAACACCATACCCAGTAAAAAATATGGTCTCAATTAGTCAAACACTTGTGTAAATTTTTGAGAGGAAAAAGGGTCTCTGTAACCCCGCAAACAATCCACAAGGGATAAATTTCGTTTGCATGTATATGGGGTTCCGGTATCTTTCATTGACCCAAAAAACCTCTCATCTGTATCACTTATTAAAGAATATATATTATTTATGAATTATTCAAAACCTTTTTCAGATTTGTTAATTGCAAAACACAGAGTGGGACATATCTTAATCTGCGCCTCCCGTCATCCAAATCTCACAGGACAAAATGACTGTTCAATAAATCCACGTTCCCGACGGGACCCGTTTT
Organism: Geotrypetes seraphini; assembly: GCF_902459505.1. Taxonomy (NCBI): domain Eukaryota; kingdom Metazoa; phylum Chordata; class Amphibia; order Gymnophiona; family Dermophiidae; genus Geotrypetes; species Geotrypetes seraphini. The sequence goes on from NC_047092.1 coordinate 94,909,714, forward strand.
CACCTATTATTAAAGCTTTATCAAGGGTCTGGAGTGAATAAAGGGGATATCTGGAAAAAAAGAAAGAAAAACAGTCATCATAACTAAAATATTACCCACACAGCTGATATAGTCATTAAACATTAATCAGCGACTTACTGTCTGTGAACGATCTCTACTCAATGCCAGCGTATACTTTTCTCAATAGAGATCAGGTGAGAAAAAGATGCCAGTGCATGCTCTATTTAACTAGCAACGCTGGCGTGGGAAAATTAAACCTCTTGTTCATAGCAACCACACATGCGTACAAAGGATGAAAAGCTCTGCCTGATACTATGCTTAGGTTCCATCTACTGAAGTCTCCATCAAAGCTCACTCCAGCCCATCCAAACCATCCCAGCCATCGAAGCCCTCCCCAGCCCATCCTCAAGCAAATGCCTGTATACGGATATAGACCGTGCAAGCCTGCACAGTACTGGCCTTAATTTTTTCTGATTTGAGATCCTCTGTGTTCATCCCATGCTTTTTTGAACTCTGTCACCGTTTTCCTCTCTACCACCTCCCTCGGAAGCACATTCCAGGCATCCACCACCCTCTCCATAAAGAAGAATTTCCTTACATTGCTCTTGAGTCTACCACCCCTGAACCACAATTTATGTCCTCTGGTTTTACCATTCTCATTTCTCTGGAACAGATTTTGTTCTATGTTAAGAACATAAGCAGTGCCTCCGCCGGGTCAGACCATAGGTCCATCCTGCCCAGCAGTCCGCTCCCGCGGCGGCCCAAACAGGTCACGGCCCGTCTGAATCACCAGAAGGGGCTCCCTTGCCACCTTGGTTCCTCATTGAAGTCATGTCTTCCTATCGAAGTCCTAACCCTCCGGTCTTGCACATGCACGACCTGGTTGGGTTTCTATACTTATTACCTGGTTAGCTTTCTATACTTGTGTTACATCCCAGCTCCTCCCTCAGTATCCCACGATCCCTTTATCCATCAGGAATCCGTCCAATCCCTGTTTGAATCCCTGTACCATACTCTGCCTGATCACTTCTTCCGGTAGCGCATTCCAAGTGTCCACGACCCTTTGGGTGAAAAAAAACTTCCTTGCATTTGTTTTGAACCTATCTCCCTTCAGTTTCTCCGAATGCCCCCTCGTACTTGTTGTCCCCTTCAGTCTGAAGAATCTGTCCCTATCCACCCTCTCTATGCCCCTCATGATCTTGAAGGTCTCTATCATATCTCCCCTGAGCCTCCTCTTCTCCAGAGAGAAGAGTCCCAGCCTATCCAACCTCTCGGCGTATGGGCAGTGTTCCAGCCCTCTTACCATTTTCGTTGCTCTCCTTTGGACTCTCTCAAGTACCGCCATGTCCTTCTTGAGGTGCGGCGACCAATACTGAACGCAGTATTCCAGATGTGGACGCACCATCGCTCGATACAATGGCATGATGACTTCCCGCGTTCTGGTTGTTATGCCCCTCTTTATGATGCCCAGCATCCTGTTGGCTTTTTTCGAGGCTGCTGTGCACTGTGCAGGTGGCTTCAGTGATGCATCCACCAGCACACCCAAGTCTCTCTCAAGTCTGCTGTCTCCCAACAATACCCCCCCCCCCCCCAATTTGTAGTTGAACAACGGGTTCTTTTTCCCTATATGCATGACCTTGCATTTTTCCACGTTAAAGCGCATTTGCCATTTGTTTGCCCAGTCTTCCAGCTTGTCCAGGTCCCTTTGTAGGTCCTCACACTCCTCCCTGGTCCTAACTCTGCCGCACAGTTTGGTATCGTCTGCAAATTTTATAACCTCGCACTTTGCCTCCTTTTCCAGGTCATTGATAAATATGTTAAAGAGTAACGGCCCCAGCACCGATCCCTGTGGCACACCACTTGTGACTCCCCGCCAGTCAGAATATTGACCCTTTACTCCGACCCTCTGCAGTCTACCCGACAACCAGTGCTTGATCCATCTGTGCACATCCCCTCCCACCCCGTGATTCCACAGCTTCCTAAGCAGCCTTTCATGTGGCACATTATCGAAAGCCTTTTGAAAATCGAGGTAAATGATGTCTATGGGTTCCCCACTGTCCACCCGACTGCTTATTCCCTCAAAGAAGTACAGAAGGTTCGTTAGGCATGACCTTCCCTTACAGAATCCGTGCTGGCTTGTTCTCAGTAGGCCATTCCTCTCGATGTGCTCGCAAATGCCTTGATCATAGCTTCCACCATCTTCCCTATAATTGAAGTCAGGCTCACCGGCCTGTAGTTCCCGGGATCACCCCTCGATCCCTTCTTGAAGATAGGTGTGACATTTGCCAATTTCCAGTCCTCTGGTACCTCACCAGTTTTCAAGGATAGATTGCAAACATGCTGGATTGTGCCCGCTATTTCCTGTCTTAGTTCCTTCAGAACCCTTGGGTGGATCCCGTCCAGGCCCGGTGATTTGCCGCATTTTAACCTATCTGTTTGAGGACATCCTCCTTACTTACCTCTATGTGCTCCAATTTTTCAGCCTGTTCCCCACTCATGAGATCCTCTGAGTCCGGTATATTAGATGTGTCTTCGCTCGTGAAAACCAACGAGAAGAACATGTTCAACCTCTCAGCTACCTCTTTATCCTCCTTGATCACTCCCTTCCTATCCCCATCGTCCAACGGCCCCACCTCCTCTCTCACTGGTCGCTTCCCCTTTACGTAACTGAAGAATGCCTTGAAGTTTTTCGCCTCCCTGGCCAGCCCCTCTTCGTATTCCCCCTTTGCTTTTCTAACCTCCCGGTGGCATTCCTTTTGGCATTTCCTGTGCGCCTGGTGATTTTCCTCCGTTGGGTCCTTTTTCCATCTCCGGAAGGATACTTTTTTGTCATTTATTTCCCTCTTTACTTCTGTTGACATCCAAACCTGGTCCTTTGATCGCTTGTTCTTGCAGCCTTTCCTGAAACTGGGGACGTACATTCTCTGTGCTTCCTGCAGGGTGTCCCTGAATAGGGTCCAGGCGCTTCCCACAGTCTCCATCCTAAAGATGTTTCTGAGCTTCCTCCCCACCATTTCCCTCATAGCAACATAGTTCCCTTTCTTGAAGTTGAGCGCAGTTGTTGCGGTCCTCCTTACTATGGGTGTCCCCTTTCTAATGTGAATCTGATCGCATTGTGATCACTGTTGCCTAGTGGTCCTCCCACTTCTACCCCTCTTGCAGGCCCCCCTAATCCGTTTAGGATGAGGTCAAGAGTAGCACCCCCTCGCGTCGGTTCTTTGACTAGTTGCTCCATGAAGCAGTCCTTCACAGCTTCTACAAATCCTGTTTCCCTAGTGCAGGTGGAGTGACCCGTATTCCAGTCTATTCCTGGGTAGTTGAAGTCCCCCATCACTGTTACACTTCCAGTCCTGCATTCCTGTCTCAGTTCCGCTTCCAAGTCGTGTCCGACTCCTTCTGGCGTACCAGGTGGTCGATAGTACAGCCCCAGTTTTATGCCCGCACCCTTGTTTCCCGGTAGTTTGACCCATAGCGATTCCAGCCCCTCTGCCTTCGTTGCCATATCCATCCCGACCGAGTGGATAGAGTCTTTTATATATAGTGCTATGCCTCCCCCCTTCTTGTGGGTCCTGTCCCTCATGTAGAGCTTGTACCCCGGCAGCGCCACATCCCATTGATTTTCCTCTGTCCACCAGGTTTCTGCAATTCCAATTATACCCAGGTCCTCCCCCCTGGCCACGACTTCTAGTTCACCCATCTTGGCCATGAGGCTTCTTGCATTTGCGTATAAACACCGCAGGTCCCGTAGGTCCCGTCGTTTTTCTTCCACCTCTGCATTTACCTGGGCCACCTGCCCTTGGATTTCGGGCAGTTTTCCCGTTCCCTGTGCTTCTGCTTTGCCCTCAGCCTTTACCCTCTTAGCTTTCAGCTTCCCCACATACCCGCCACCCCACTTCCCCGCTTTTCCTCTGGGTTTTCTAGCCCTACCGGCCCCCTCCTGGGCTATCATCCCTTGAGCCTCTGTTTGATCCCCCTCGCCTTGTGGTACCTCTATATTGCCCTCAGCTTTCGCCCTCGTGCCACCCAGTCCCCCTGTGTCTCCATGCCCCTTAGTCTTCTCCCAGCAAGCTCCCTTTACCTGATGTTTCCCTCGCTGTCTGATTATATTTATTTATTTATTTATTTAGATTTTTATCCCGTCCTCCCAATAGCTCAGAACGGTTTACAATTGAACATACACAGTGGGGAGTAACTAGACATATAAGTAGTACAACAGGATTAGTGATTGGATTTATAGTTTTTGGAGAGAATTAAATACAGGGAGAGTAAGCAGAAAGAGAGAAGGGGGAAATACAGTAGTTTAGTTTAAGGAAAGTTATAAGCGTTTAGGTACAATTTGTTAGTGGATAGAGTAAGAGAGGGTCATACTGGAATTTCGGGAAGGTGATAGGAGAGTGGGGGGTGGGGCCTAAGGGGGGGAGAAGACAGAGGAGATCTTTAGTTGAAGAGGAGGGTCTTTACCGATTTACGGAATGTTAATAATGAGTTCTGTTGTCTAAGTTGGGGGGGGAGTTGGTTCCAGAGGTGCGGAATGAAGTGGCTGTAGGATCGTTTGTGGGCAGTTTCTGTGAGCAGGGATCTTCCGGGGGGGGGGGGTGCATAGGCGTATCTCTGACTTTGAGCGGAGGGTGCGAGTGGGGTTGTAGATGGGAAGCTTGATTTTATGTAGGAGGGGGTGGTGGAGTAGATTCTCTTGTGAGCAATTGCCAGGGCTTTGAAAGTACAGCGTTGGCTAATTGGGAGCCAATGTTCAGCATGGAGTGCCGGGGAGATGGAATCGTGGTAGTTGAGGTTGTGTAGGAGGCGGATGGCTGCATTTTGGACCCGTTGGAGGCGTTTGATATTATTTTTGGTTAGTCCAGTAAATAGGGAGTTACAATAATCCATTCTGGAGAGGACATATGCGTATAGGAGTTGGGCGAGGTCTGGTGTGGAGATGTAGGGTTTGATCCTTTTCAGTTGGCGAAGGTAGTAGAAGGAGGTGGAGACTACTTGGGATATGTGGTTAGATAGGGATAGGTGTCCGTCTAGGGTTACTCCCAGGCTGCGAACTTGATCTGCTGCCGTTAGTAGAGTGGAATCCCATGTTAGTGTAGGTCGTGGGTATTTGGTGTTTTTGTTTCTGATCCATAGGAGTTCGGTTTTGGAGGCGTTAAGTTGAAGCTTGTTGTTTGACATCCAAGTTTTCATGTCAGTGAGGCAGAGTTCGAGGTTAGCAATTTGGGATGGCCGGTTTTCGCCTAAGGGGAGGAGTAGCTGGATGTCATCTGCATAAGAGTGGATTTTGATTTTATATTTTTGCGCTATATCGATGACGGGTTTGATGTAGAGGTTGAATAGGAGGGGGGATAGAAGGGCGCCTTGAGGAACGCCATATTTGATAGGCTTAGGGTTAGATTTATGTGTCCCTAGTAGGACAGTTTGGGTCCTTTGGTGAAGGAAGGAGGTGATCCATTGGAGGGCTGTGTCTTTGATTCCGAGGTCGTGGAGCCTAGATGTGAGTAGGTGGTGGTCAACTGTGTCGAAGGCAGCACTAAGGTCAAGTAGGACTAGTAGGGCGTCATTGCCTTTGTCGAGTATTGACCAGCTGTCGTCGATGATATCAAGGAGTACTGATTCTGTGCTGTGGCCCTTACGGAAGCCGGATTGGGCTGGGGATAGGGCAGCTTGTTCTTCAATGAAAGGGTGTAGGCGGTGGAGCACAATTCGTTCAAGGAGTTTGGAGACAATTGGGAGGTTGGAGACTGGGCGATAGTTGCCAGGTTCATTAGGATCAAGGGAGGGTTTTTTGAGAGTGGGCTTGATAATAGCTGATTTCCAGCTGAGGGGGACAGTTCCAGTAGTTAGAGAGGTGTTAATGATGGGGAGGATGGATTCTGCCATGGCGTCTCCGGCAGACAGCAGGAGGCTGGACGGGCAGGGGTCGAGGATGGTGTTGGAGGGTTTGAGTTCTCTCAGGGTTTCGAGGACCTCCGCATGAGTAGCTAAATGAAATTGGGAGAGAGTGGCGGAAGGGGGGATATATGGAATTGGTTGGAGCTGAGTAGGAGTGGGTTTGGTGTTGAGGTCGAGGTTAGCTCGGATGTTTTGTACTTTGGACTGGAAGAAGTCCGAGAGAGTTTCGCTATCGAGTTCTGTTTGGTTGATTTGATTATTCCTTTGGGCGTTGGTGAAGAGATGGTTGGTGAGGGTGAACAGTTGTTTTGATCTAGAAGGGGCTTGTTGTAGGAGACGTGAGTAATAGGTCTTTTTTGCTTCTAGAATGGCAGCTTTGTATGTGGTGGATATGTTTTTCCAGTGGGTTTTGGTTTCATTGTCCGGATGTTTGGCCCAGATCCTTTCTGCTTTCCTCAGGGATCGTTTTATGGATCGGAGGTCATTAGTGTACCAGGGAGCAGGTGCTTTGTTGGTGATTATTTGGGTTGTTTTTGTCTGGACCAGGTTATTATAGAGGGATTGGATGTTAGAGTGCCATGTGGCGGCTGCCAGGTCAATTGATAGGGGATGTTGGGTACAAGATTCGTTTAGGGTGCGAATACCTGCGGCCATATCTTGAGGGTTGACCGAATTAGGGAGTTGACGTAGGGTGGGGGGGGTGGGATCTTTACGTGGGGTTAGGGCAGTATCGAGTGGGAGTTCGAATTCAATGAGGTGGTGGTCTGACCATGGGACAGGTGTGGAGGTGTAAGTTTGCTGGGGCTCTGTCGTTGGGTCTCTGAGGGTGAAAAGCAAGTCTAAGATGTTGCCTGCTGAGTGCGTGGGGGTGGTTATAGTTTGGTGGAATCCTAGGTCAGAGAGGGAGGAGAGGAAGTTGTCAATTTGTCCTGAGGTGTTGGGGTAGTCTGGGAAATTGAAATCTCCTAGGATTGTCATGTGTTTGTGTGAGATGGTTAGTTCAGTGATGAATTCGAGGAGGGTTTCTAGGGTATCTGCTGGGGAGTTGGGGGTTCTGTAGAGGAGTATGAGGGCGGTTTTTTGTTTGTGGCCTAAGGTGAACGCAATAGCTTCTAGGGAGGGAATATTGATGGAGTTTATTGGTTTTGGTGTGGCGGAGGTTTTGATAATGGAAGTCACTCCACCTCCTTTTCCAGAGGTACGCGAGCAGGCTAGAGCCTGGTAGCCTGGAGGACATAGTTCGCCTAGCGTTATCCCCTCGTTGTCTTGGAGCCAGGTTTCGGTGATCATGAGGGCGTCCCAAGTCTTGTCGCAGATGAGGTCATGTAGGAGGAAGGATTTGTTGTTGACTGATCTTGCATTGATGAGTGCCAATTTGAGTGTGTTGTGAGAGGGGGTTTGCGGAGAGGGAAGAATGGGGATGAGGTTGGCAGGGTTTCTGGAACGGCTTTTTTTAGGTTGGGGGGAGATATCACCGTATCTGCCTTGGCCTGTAATAATGGGGATGGTGAAGTATAGTGTTGTAAGGAGTGTAGTGGGAGTGGTGGGAGTGGTAATGGGCGGGAGGGTGGTTTGTAAAGTGGTGGGAGGAGGGGCGGGGAGGGTGGTGGCCTGGATAGTTGGAGGCATGGCAAGAAGGGGGTTTGGGGCCCTCTGCTTCCTCCCTGCAGTCAGCCCGTTCAGCATCTGTTCTGGATACTGTTGTCCGAAGCGTCAACATCAGATCAGCTGTCGGCTTTCCCCCTCTCTTCAGTTTAAAGCCCTCTCGATCTCCTTCCTCACATTGGCTGCCAATAGTCTAGTTCCCGCTGTGCTCAGGTGCAGGCCGTCCCGCCGGTAGAGCTTGCTCTTTCCCCAAAAGGACGTCCAGTTCCTCACAAAGTGGAAGCCCTCCTCCTGGCACCATCTCCTCAACCATGCATTCACAGCCTGGAGGTCTGCTTGCCTCTTTGCATCTGCTCTCGGTACAGGCAGGATCTCCGAGAATGCTATCCTCCGTGTGCTCCGCTTCAGCTTTCGTCCCAGGACCTTGAACTGGTCAGTCAGTGTGGCCATGCTGAAGTTCCTCCGGCTCACATCATTCGTTCCAACGTGGATTATTACCGCAGTCTCCTCTGTCTCTGCTCCGTCCAGGATCCTCTCGATCCTATCAGTGATGTCTCGTGTCTTGGCCCCTGGGAGACAAGTTACTAGCCGGTCCTCCCTTCCTCCAGCTACGTGACTGTCTACCTCTCTCAAGATCGAGTCTCCCACTACAATAGCAGACTTCCCTTTCCTCAGCAACCTCCTCTGCCTCAGGTCCATGTCCTCGGTGTAGTGTGGTGTCTCTCCCTCGGGGTCCTGGTGAGTCGCGGTCTCCTCCTCTTGCGTGGTTCCTCCGCTAGGTCCTTCCCCGATGTCGCCTTGTGGATCCTGGGTCTCGTCTGCCGACATCCGTCTGTGCAGCTGCTGGTCCCGTTCCTCTGCCTTCCTATAGGCCTCATCGATGAATCTCTCGAGGTCCCTCACCTGGTCCACAATGGGGCCTGCTCCGTCTGTGTTCTGGGTTGACCAGCTCGTCTCCTCTGTGGTGCGCAGTCCCTCCAGTCCCTGAACCTTGACCCTCAATCTGCCGACCTCCATCCTCAGGCTTTCCAGTTCCTGACACCGACTGCATATGTACTCCCGCCTTCCCAAAGGGAGGTAGTCGTACATATTGCACTCTGTGCAGTATACCGGAAAGTACCTCTGGGATCCTGGGTCTTCCATCGCTCTCGTAAAGTGCTGGTGTGCTCCTGTGGTTTATTCTAAGAAGTTAGATATTGCTGCTGGGCTCCTGGCTCCTTCTCAAGGCTCGCCTTCGCCGCGCGCCGAACAGCTGCGCGCCGTTGGCTCGCCCCCTTTTATGGGCGAGATCGGCTGTGATGTCAGGAGGTGGGCGGAGTTACAGCCCGCCTCTTCTCCTCTCCGTGTCCTGATCCTGCTCCCCTTAATGCAGTCCTCTGCCTTTAAAGCAGTCCTCTGCCCTTAATGCAGTCCTCTGCCTCTCCGACTGCGTGCTGTTCCTCTCTCCCACTGTCCTGTTCGCCTCCGCTCCTCTGTCTCACTGACCCAATCACCTCCGGTCCTCTGTCTTACTGGCCCGATCACCTCCGCTCCTCTGTCTCACTGACCCGATCACCTCCGCTCCTCTGTCTCACTGACCCGATCACCTCCACTCCTCTGTCTCACTGACCCGATCACCTCCGCTCCTCTGTCTCACTGCTTCCACCTCTCTGTCTCTCTGCCCCGATCACCTCCGCTCCTCTTTCTCACTGACCCGATCACCTCCGGTCCTCTCTCCCACTGCTTCCACCTCTCTGTGCCCTTTCCGCTACTCCAGCCTGCTCCGCTCCTCTATCTTGCAAGCAGCCACGCTCCACTCGCCACGTGCTCGCCTACAATCTCCCTCAGCTGGCCTAGAGTATGGGATTCACTGGTGGCTCGCCCCCTTTTATGGGCGAGATCGGCTGTGACGTCGGGAGGTGGGCGGAGTTACAGCCCGCCTCTTCTCCTCTCTGTGTCCTGATCCTGCTCCCCTTAATGCAGTCCTCTGCCTTTAAAGCAGTCCTCTGCCCTTAATGCAGTCCTCTGCCTCTCCGACTGCGTGCTGTTCCTCTCTCCCACTGTCCTGTTCGCCTCCGCTCCTCTGTCTCACTGACCCAATCACCTCCGGTCCTCTGTCTCACTGGCCCGATCACCTCCGGTCCTCTGTCTCACTGGCCCGATCACCTCCGGTCCTCTGTCTCACTGGCCCGATCACCTCCGCTCCTCTCTCCCACTGCTTCCACCTCTCTGTGCCCTTTCCGCTACTCCAGCCTGCTCCGCTCCTCTATCTTGCAAGCAGCCACGCTCCACTCGCCACGTGCTCGCCTACAATCTCCCTCAGCTGGCCTAGAGTATGGGATTCACTGGTGGCTCGCCCCCTTTTATGGGCGAGATCGGCTGTGACGTCGGGAGGTGGGCGGAGTTACAGCCCGCCTCTTCTCCTCTCTGTGTCCTGATCCTGCTCCCCTTAATGCAGTCCTCTGCCTTTAAAGCAGTCCTCTGCCCTTAATGCAGTCCTCTGCCTCTCCGACTGCGTGCTGTTCCTCTCTCCCACTGTCCTGTTCGCCTCCGCTCCTCTGTCTCACTGACCCAATCACCTCCGGTCCTCTGTCTCACTGGCCCGATCACCTCCGGTCCTCTGTCTCACTGGCCCGATCACCTCCGGTCCTCTGTCTCACTGGCCCGATCACCTCCGGTCCTCTGTCTCACTGGCCCGATCACCTCCGCTCCTCTGTTTCACTGACCCGATCACCTCCGCTCCTCTGTCTCACTGCTTCCACCTCTCTGTGCCCTTTCTGCTACTCCAGCCTGCTCCGCTCCTCTATCTTGCAAGCAGCCATATCTTGCAAGATATGTTAATATCTTTTAAGTATTTGAACGTCTGAATCATATCTCCCCTGTCCCTCGTTTCCTCTATGGCTTCCAGTCTCTCCTCATAAGTCCTTTGGCGCAAACCTTCTACCATTTTCGTTGCCCTCCTCTGGATCACTTCAAGTCTTCTTATATCCTTTGACAGATAAGGTCTCTAAAACTGGACACAATATTCCATGTGGGGACTCACCATCGACCTGTACAGGGGCATCAACACCTTCTTCTTCTACTGATTACACCTCTCTTTATGGAGCCAAGCATCCTTCTGGCAGAAGCCACTGCCTTGTCACACTGTTTAGATGCCTTAAGATCCTCAGACACAATCACCCCAAGGTCCCTCTCGCCATATGTGCATATCAGCCTCTCACCTCCCAGCACATATGGCTCCTTCCAATTATTAATCCCCAAATTCATTACTCTGCATTTCTTTGCACTGAATTTTAGTTGCCAGATATTAGACCATTCTTCTAACTGTTGTAGATCCTTTTTCATGTTTTCCTCTCCCTCCTCAGTGTCTACTCTGTTAGAGATTTTGGTATCATCCGCAAAAAGGCAAATCTTTCCTTCTAACCCTTCAGCAATGTCACTCACAGACATACTGAATAGGATTGATCCCAGCACTGAACCCTGAGGGACTCCAATACTCACCTTTCCTTCTTCCAAGCGACTTCCATTAATCACCACCTTCTGGCATCTGTCCGAAAACCAATTTCTAATACAGTTCACCACTTTGGGTCCTAACTTCAGCCCATTAAGCTTGTTCAAGAGCCTCCTATGAGGAATCGTGTCAAAGGCTTAGCTGAAATTTAAATAAATTACATCTAGCATATGTCTGTGATCCAGTTTTCTGGTCACCCAATCAAAAAATTCAATCAGGCTTGTTTGGCACGATTTATCTTTAGTAAAGCCATTAGATTCTAGGAAGTTCACTATCCTTTCTTTCAGCAACACTTCCATTATTTTTCCAACAAGCAAAGTGAGGCTTACCGGCCCTTAGTTTCCTGCTTCATCTCTGTGACCACTTTTGTGTATAGGGACCACATCTGTTCTTCTCCAATCCTCAAGAATCGCTCCCGTTTCCAGACATTTGTTGAACAAGTCTTTAATAGGACCCGGCAGAACCTCTCTGAGCTTCCTCAGTATCCTGTGATGGATCCCGTCCGGTCCCATCACTTGGTCCACCTTCAAATTTTTCAAGTTGTTCATAAACACTTGCATCCGTGAACAGCGCACAATCTACTCCATTTTTTTGTGTCACTTTGCCAGACAATCTCAGTCCTTCTCCAGGATTTTCTTCCGTGAACACAGAAGTATTTGTTTAGCACTTTTTGCTTTTTCCTCATCACTCTCCACATATCGGTTCATAGTATCTTTTAGTTTCGCAATTCCATGTTTCATCTTCTTCCTTTCACTAATATATCTGAAAAAAATTTGTCTCCCTTTTTTACATTTTTAGCCATTTGCTCTTCCGCCTGCGCTTTCACTAGACGTATCTCTCTCTTGGCTTCTAATCAGTTTCACCCGATAGTCCTTCCTGTGCTCCTCTTGGGTTTTTTTTATATTTCAGGAACGCCAACTCTTTTGCCTTTATTTTCTCCGCCACTAGTTTGGAGAACCATATTGGTTTCCTTTTTCTCTTGTTTTTATTTATTTACTTCACATAAAGGTCCATAGCCATTTTTATTGCTCCTTTCAGCTTAGACTACTGTTTTTCTACTTCTCTTATGTCCTCCCATCCTTCTCGGCATCAAAACTAATTAAAAGGGAGGGAAGGCTCGTCCAATTCCACATATTCCAAAGTAGCTAATAGAGTTCTAATATTTCTGGTGGCTGTGCGACCTCAGACAACCCGAACTTGGGGCTTAGCAAGGATGGATGGCAAACAATGAGCCAAGTGATTAGCCAAAATCTTAACAAATAATTTGATTTCCGCACCTGAAAAGTGAAATAGGGCAATAAGAAGAAGCCTGTTCCGGGTCCCTATGTGATTTCAATAGGACTATAATGTGGGCAATGTTAAGAGAGTCAGGAACATGACCCAACCATACAAACATTGAAAATCTTAGTTAGGACAGGAGTTACACTATCACTCAATAGTTTGTAGAACTCAATATGAAAGTCATCAAATCGATCCAGGCGCTTTAAACAAGGCTCCAGTTTGTATTGCCAAAGTCAAACTGTTTAAGTTCATATCGCTATCCAACAGACCTGGTTGTAAAATTGTTTATAATAGTTAAAAAAAAAACCTACATTGTCTGTTCGCATCCTCTCTCAGTGTTTGTCAACTGGGGCCTCTAGAACGCTTCACAACCTGAGTCAGAAATCTTCCTCGAGTATTACCATATAGATGTAATTTATATTTGTAATATGCTAAAGACTTCTTCGTCCGGTCATGAAGCAACTACTTAAGGGCATATGGTGAAGCTAAAAGTTGCGTTTTCAACAATGCAATAGGATGACACCCATATCATTGCCTATCCAAACAGGTTTGCCATTTCAGTCTTAAAATTTCTCTATCCCTCACTTTTTTCTGATGGAAAGGATTTCAAGGTCTTTTTTGGCATTAGGTTGTTCACCGTTTGACCCCAGTATCGCTCTTGTCCTCTATTTCATAGTATTGCAGACCTCTGGTGATTGACACTATGGACATTCTGTTGGATCATCATGGTTGCTTCTGGGGTTACAGATCCACAGTTATTTTGCCCTGTTTTTGAATCCATTAAATGTGTTCACTCCGGTATTAGGATCCTATAGTCTGGATGATGTGGGCACTGATGATCTAATTCTATTTTAGAGCATTTTTCATCTCTTTTTTTTTTAACTGGTGTGTGTATGTGCTGCATATGTGCCATTGAAGAAGCTTTGGGGAACACTTAGAGACAAGTTTATGTCTGCATATGGCCCCATGTTCTTATTTTGTATATTTTAAGATGGTATTCACAATATGAGAGAGGTGGGGTTTACTTCATATATGTAGGATCGCACGGACTTATGCACATTTTTCTGAACATTTTTTTTTCTCCTCTTCTTAACATGATGGATTTGATTATACCTTTATTAATGTTCCCCAGGTTGTTGCTTGATGCTTTACCTGAATGTTGGTGTTGCACTATCTTATAGAGTGTACAGGGCCCATCCTGATTGGCACTGGGGGTGCCTATGTTGGTGCGCCCCGTTTTCTTCTCGGGTTCCAGTTTTACAGATCCTTTGAGTTGATTTTGGATTTGCTCCCTGTGCTCACCCTTATGGCATCTTATGCTCTGGGGGATATTGGGGCTACTAATACTATTTCTGTTTTAGAGCTCTTTCATTTGTTTGAGGGGTTTTTACACTATTCTAGGGCTGGTGGTTTTTGAGAGGATAATATTAGCTATAATTTTGAAGCTGGAGCGTGGAGGTGGTAGAAAGAAGTTTCACAAGACCCTTAGTCTTAGTATGTGGGGAGTGTGGGGGGATAATTGGGTAAGAGAAGGGAGGGGATTTTTGGATGGGGGGCTCAAGGTTTTTTTGTTATGAGAGAAGTTACAGATTTGGTTTATTTTACATCTGATAACTGTATGCCTGCTCTCTGGGAGGAACCTAGGGCTCATTTTATCAAGGTGCGCTAAAGAAATTAGTGCACATAGGCGTCTACGCTAGAATATCGCACGGTACTGGTCTATTTAGTGCGGGCCAGTAGTAATGTCACCGTGTTAATGTCACTATCACGCGCTGCACTCCGCGTTAGTAAACAGTGCGCAAAGAAGGCAGGTATTAGCACGCGGTAATACACCAGCGTGCTGCCTATTCATCTTATGGGCCCAACTTTTCTCCATGTCCTGAGTACAGTAGTTTAGTGCAATCCAATACACACACACCCCTTAAACAAAACTGTGGTAACTTTGTTTAGCATGTGGGAGCTGTGCTTCTTCCTATGGTTCCCATGAGTGTTGAGAGAAGTGGTCAGACTACAAAAAGCACAAGTCTGCTTCTGTAAAAGGTGTGTATGGTGTTTACTCACGCAGACAACAGCGTGTCTCTAACCTTAATGCTGTCCTACTGTAGCTTCATTCTCATACATTAATGTCACCACCAACCTGTTCTAGTGGTGTTTGTTTAGTGCTATTCAGGGTGCTGCATCTGACACTCCATGAGTGTCTGGGACCATGCTGTTTGCTCATAAGAACCATGCTTGGGGAAAAGAGGGGGGAAGGGGTGAGTTAGTGCAGCTCTGATCTCACCATGAGTAAACAATATTGTGTACAAACACACACGTTCCCTATCAATATAAGGCTGTATGTGGAACAGCGCAGTTTTACTGTACACATGGTGAGGTCGGTGGATGAGGCCAACTGAAACAAAAACACCTCTATCCTGGGGCCCTGTCATATGTAACTCATGAGGAACATTTCAACTGCTTTATTTGGTCAGGCCAATGGTTGGACCTTCTCACGGTCACCAAGGCAGCTCCCTAGTATCTTGGCCTCCTCATATCAGGATCACTGACTAGGGACTTTTCCTCCAGGAACCGAGAGCAACAAGTACATCCCTATAGGTAGACTTTTCCTCCAGGCCTCCCGCTCTGACCAACGTCTATGAGAAGTGAGTCTTGCAAACATTACAACTGTCTTACTGGGTCAGGTCAACTGTCTCTCTAAGGCAGTAGCCTCTTTTCATGGTGTCTAATATAAAATTCTTAAAAAAAAAACAAAAACAAAGTTAAAATGCTCCAATGAAGTATCCTGTGGGATTTGAACCAGGAACCTCAGAGAGTGGGGGTGACATCAAATTTACCACTACACCACAGCTCCTCTACACATACACATATGACAGCTTAGATGGTAATGTGTGTTTCAACATTGCTACACTCTAGATTGTTATGTGATTCTCACACTCCATGTCCCTAACATTAAGCAAAGGTGCAAAAATGTATGTCACAAGTGTTAGGGCCCATAGACAAGAATGGCAGTTCAAAATGCTAAGGGTAGTGAAGAGCTGAGTGGAAAAGTGCCTCTTTCCAGCACAGTAACTTCACACTTGCTATGTATCTTTCTCATAGATGCAGAGTGACCCTGAAGCCTTGCTGTGACCTATTGGTTGATTTAAATGAACAATAGTCCAAAAAAGGTCTCACACACACACACACTTCCTGTTTAGCTTTAAAATTAATACAGTTGGTAGAGTTCCTTTCTGTTTAGCCTGAAAGTGGAAGGAGGTTGTGGGACACACAGGACAAGTTGGCATCAAGCCTGCCTGTTTCCAGGTTCCTCAATGAGTTATGACGTTGAGGAGTACCAGAACAGGTGGGACCGTGTGTCCGGCGCTATCACAGACGAGCAGAGTTGCCCCGTGAGGTAGGTACTTATGTCTGCATCTCTTTCTAAGGGCTCCTTTTACGAAGGTGTGGTAGCCGCTACTGCTTCCTCTTGAGCAGGGGGTAGCGTGTGATGAAAAGTCATGTGCGTTAAAGCCGCTACTGTGGCTTTGTAAAAGGAGCCCTAAATACTCTCACTGTTCATCACATACTTTCCTTACAATGAGCCTAAATCTGAAACTGATCCAAAAATGGTTCCACAATATCAAATATAAACATAAGAACATAACATAAGAACATAAAGCAATGTTACTTACCATAACAGTTGTTATCCAGGGACAGCAGGCAGCTATTCTCACTAATGGGTGACGTGATCCAACGGAGCCCCGATGCGGACGCTTCTTTGAAGAAAACTCGAAGTTTTGAGTCGCCCGCACCGCGCATGCGCGAGTGCCTTCCCGCCCGATGCACCGGGCGTGACTCCTCAGTTCAGCTAGCAAGCAGAGAAGCCAACCCAGGGGAGGTGGGTAGGACGTGAGAATAGCTGCCTGCTGTCCCTGGATAACAACTGTTACGGTAAGTAACATTGCTTTATCCCAGGACAAGCAGGCAGGTATTCTCACTAATGGGTGACCTCCAAGCTAACCAGTATAGGATGGTGGGAGAGTTGGCAACTTAGGAGAATAAATTTTGCAGTACTGTTTGGCCAAACTGTCCATCCCATCTGGAGAAGGTATCCAGACAATAGTGTGAAGTGAAGGTATGAACTGAGGACCAAGTGGCAGCTTTACAAATCTCCTCAATCGGTGTTGATCTGAGGAAGGCTACAGAAGCTGCCATTGCTCTGACCTTGTGGGCTGTGATTTTTCTGTCAAAGAGTAATCCAGCCTGGGCATAGCAGAATGAGATGCAAGCCGCCATCCAGTTGGAGATGGTGCGCTTGGAAACGAGGCGTCCCAACTTGTTCGGGTCGAAGGAGATGAAAAGTTGAGGAGCAGATCTGTGAGGTTTGGTGCGTTCTAGGTAGAAAGCCAAAGCACGCTTACAGTCCAGATGTATGAAGAGCAGATTCTCCAGAGTGAGAGTGTGGCTTCGGAAAGAACACTGGCAGGACGATGGATTGGTTGAGATGAAATTCTGAGACAACCTTAGGAAGGAATTTCGGGTGTGTGCGGAGAACCACCTTGTCATGATGGAATACTGTAAAAGGCGGGTCTGCAACCAAGGCTTGTAGCTCACTGACTCTTCGGGCAGAAGTGAGGCCAATGAGAAACACCACTTTCCAAGTGAGATACTTCAGGTGAGCCTTGTGAAGAGGTTCAAATGGAGGTTTCATAAGCTGAGAAAGAACCACATTGAGGTCCCAAACCACCGGAGGCGGTTTGAGGGGAGGGTTGACATGGAAGAGACCTTTCATGAATCTGGAAACCACCGGATGAGCAGAGAGAGGTTTCCCTTGAAGAGGCTGATGGAAAGCAGCAATTGCACTAAGATGGACTCGTATCGATGTAGACTTGAGACCAGAGTGGGAAAGGTGCAAAAGATAATCCAAAACTGAAGACAAGGAGGAGTGTTGTGGCTCATGATGATGAGAAAAACACCAAGCAGAAAATCTAGTCCACTTTTGGTGATAGCATTGTCTAGTAGCGGGCTTCCTTGAAGCTTCCAGTACGTCTCTCACAGGTTGAGAAAACTGGAGAGGAACCAAGCTGTCAGGTGTAGAGACTGCAGGTTGGGGTGAAGCAGAGATCCTTGTGTAAGCAGAGATGGAAAGACTGGTAGAAGGTATGGCTCCCTGCTGCTGAGTTGAAGTAAAAGGGAGTACCAAGGTTGTCTGGGCCATTGTGGAGCAATCAGGATCATGGTGGCATGGTCTGACTTCAGCTTGACTCGTCTTTTGGATGAGAGGAAATGGAGGAAACGCATATAGAAAGCGATTCGTCCAGTCCAGGAGGAATGCATCTGCCTCGAGGCACTGAGGAGTGTAGATCCTGGAGCAGAAGTGAGGCAGTTTGAAGTTGTGGGGGGCTGCAAAGAGGTCTATCTGAGGCGTTCCCCACAGAGAGAAGATATGATGCAGGGCGTGGAGTTGAGGGTCCACTCGTGAGGTTGCAGAAGACGGCTCAGGCTGTCTGCAAAGGCATTGTCCGCCCCCTGAATGTAGACCGCTCTGAGGAAGGTGTTGTTGCGAGTCGCCCAATCCCACACCTTCAGAGCTTCCTGGCAGAGGGAGGCCGATCCCGTGCCTCCCTGCTTGTTCACGTAATACATGGCGACCTGGTTGTCTGTGCGAATGAGAACAACCTGGTCGCGAAGGAGATGTTGAAAGGTCTGGAGTGCGTTGAAGATCGCCCTGAGTTCCATGAGATTG
This sequence comes from Geotrypetes seraphini, assembly GCF_902459505.1. Classification (NCBI taxonomy): domain Eukaryota; kingdom Metazoa; phylum Chordata; class Amphibia; order Gymnophiona; family Dermophiidae; genus Geotrypetes; species Geotrypetes seraphini. The sequence goes on from NC_047092.1 coordinate 94,927,710, forward strand.
ATGTGGCACTGGCAGTCCGTGCTGGTCCAGTAATCCTGGGTGCGGAGGCCGTCCAGATGGGCCCTCCAAGCATAAGTCGACGAGTCGGTCGTGAGGACTTTCTGGTGGTGGGGGGTGTGGAATAACAAGCCTCTGGATAGATTGGAGGAGAGCATCCACCAGCAAAGAGACTGTTGTAGAGCAGGAGTAACCTGGATGAGGTAAGTCAGAGGGTCGGACGTCTGGGACTACTGGGACGCCAGGGGTCCATTGGGGAATCCTGAGGTGAAGTCTGGCAAGCGGAATCACGTGAACTGTACAGGCCATGTGGCCTAGAAGGACCATCATTTGTCTCGCTGAGATGGACCTGCGAGAGGACACAGAGTGGCAGAGAAGAAGGAGAGTGTCCCTGCGTGGGGGCGAAGGAACGCTCTGAGTTGGGTGGTATCCAGAATCGCTCCAATGAAGGGAAGAGTCTGGGACGGTTGTAGGTAGGATTTGGGGAAGTTGATCTCGAATCCCAGATGTTGCAGTAACCAAATTGTCTTCTGGATCGCGAGAGCGGCTCCCTGAGATGTGGAATCCTTGATGAGCCAATTGTCCAGGTAAGGAAACACCTGGAGGCCCTGGCTCCTGAGAGCTGTGGCCACCACAACCAGGCATTTGGTGAACACTCTGGGTGACGAGGACAGGCCGAAGGGTAGCACTCGGTATTGGAGGTGAAGATGTCCCACCCTGAATCTGAGATATTGGCGGGAGGCTGGATGAATTGGAATGTGAGTGTAGGCCTCCTTGAGATCCAGTGAGCATAACCAGTCGTTCTGCTCGAGGAGCGGGTAGAGTGATGCCAGAGTCAGCATGCAAAACTTTTCTTTCACCAGATATTTGTTGAGTACCCTGAGGTCCAAGATGGGTCGCAGGTCGCCCGTCTTCTTTGGAACAAGGAAGTATCGGGAGTAAAACCCCTTGTTCTGTTGGTCCTGGGGGACCGGTTCGACAGCCCCCAGCTGTAACAAGGCCTGAACTTCCTGAAGAAGAAGGGCGGTCTGGGTCAAGTTGGAAGGATACTCTCTTGGAGGGTGCTCCGGAGGAGCTTGGTGGAACTGAAGGGAGTATCCTTCTTTTATGATGGAGAGAACCCAGAGGTCTGTGCTGATAGTCGTCCATCAGTGGTAGAAATTAAGGAGGCGGCCTCCGATGGGTAGATTTACAGAGATAGGGAGGACGATGGAGGAAATGTCCTCTTTGAGACAGTCAAAAGGGCTGGGTTGCCTTAGGTACAGCCAGTGGCTGAGGCTTATGCTGGTGTTTCTGCGGGTGCTGTCTCTTCACAGGCTGTCTGCTGGGGGGAGCCTGTTTTGGAGGGTAGCGCCGCTGGTATACCAACGGCGGGCGAGGCTGGCGAGGAGGCCTGGGCTTCGGACGTAGGATGGACTGGAAGGATTGTTCATGATCCGATAGCTTCCTGGTCACCGCCTCGATGGATTCATCGAACAGGTTGGTGCCAACGCAGGGAACGTTTGCGAGCCTGTCCTGGAGGTTGGGATCCATGTCGATGGTCCTCAGGCATGCCAGCCGGTGCATGGCCATTGAGCACGATGTTGCCCGAGCCGCGAGCTCAAAGGTGTCGTACGAGGACTGCATCAACTGTACCTGGAGCTGGGATAGTGAGGCCAGAGCTTCTTGGTACTCGAAGTGTGCCCTCGTGTCCACGTAGGGCATAAACTTCTGGAATACCGATAGGAGGAACTCCAAGTATGTTGTGAAGTGGAAGTTGTAGTTCAGGACTCTCGAGGCCATCATGGAGTTCTGGTACACTCTCCTGCCGAATCGGTCCATGGTTTTTCCTTCTCTGCCAGGCGGGACGGCGGCATAGACCTGGGAGGGATGGGATCGCATCAATGATGACTCCACCAACAGGGACTGGTGAGAGAGTTGAGAGCTGTCAAACCCTTTGCGATGGACCGTGCGGTACCTTGTGTCAGTTTACTCGGGACAGCAGGGATGGAGTAAGGTGTCTCGAGGCATCGAGCGAAGGTCTGGTCCAGAAGCTTGTGTAACGGAAGCTTAAGAGACTCAGTGGGTGGTTAAGGGAGGCGCATAGTCTCCAGGTATTCCTTTGAGAATTTGGAACCCGTGTCCCATGGTATGTCCATGTCCTCAGCCATCTGTCGGAGGAACGAGGAGAAGGACAGTTAGTCTGCCGTTGCCTGGCTCCGTGATGGGCTCGATGAGGTCGAGGCTTCCGGGTCCGCTGGGGACAGGGATCGAGATGGTGAGAAAGATCCCATTGTGTCTTCGAGTTCTGGCATCGGTGGAGGTGAGTAGTCCAGGTATGCCTGTTTCCATCGAGGCGTGCCTGGATAAATGTCTTGAGGAATGCCTCGATTGGTGTCGAGAGGTTGGCCTCGATGGACGGGGTGAGGCAGGCTTCGTTGAGGCCCCCAGGTAGTGGATGGGGTTTGAAGCGGTCGATCGAAGCAAGGGTTGCTGCCATAGAGGCTTGAACCCCGTCAGGGTGATCGGTTCCAATGGAGGCATTTGCAAAGACTCTACTCCTTGCATTGAATGAATCGGTTCCAATGGAGGCACTCGCAAAGACTCTGCTCCTTGCATCGAGTGAATCGGCTCCAACGGAGGCACTCGCAAAGACTCTGCTCCTTGCATCGAGTGTATCGGTTCCAAAGGTGGCATGGGCAAAGACTCTGCCAGACCAGATACTCGCAGAGACTCTGCTCCCTGTTGAGAGTGTGTTCCCCACTGAGGCACTGGAGGCGGCTCGACCTTGCGGAAGGCCTCTGCGTGCCCAGGCTGGATTTGGTAGAGAAGCTGAGGCCCCATCATGGTAAAGAGCTCAATGAAGTGCTTCTGTAGCATGGTCTGGAACGAGGCCGGCAAGGATTGGTCCGCATCTGAAATGGGACCACCTGCACAGGCCTCGCGTTCCCTTGGAGCAGCGTGTGAGTGCTTGGACTTCGAGGCCTTGGGCATTTTCAACACGACTGGGGGAATGGGCTGCTCGGCTACCTGACCTGAGGAGGTTGAAGAAGACATCGCAGCAGGCGCTGGAGTCTGAGCCGGGACAAACGAGGCGGGCTTGATGAGACTCGGCGCCGCAGAGGTGGAAGACTGTGGGGCTGCGGATGATGTCGATGTTGAGGGTCTCTTTGAGGTCGACGGCTCCATCGAGGACTCCATGAAGAGCGATTCCCACAAGACGCAACGGCGCTTGAAAGCACATGAAATGAGTGTGTAGCAAAGCCGGCATGATTTCGGGATGTGTTCATGTCCGAGACACCGTTAGCGAAATCGCGCGGTGGCACTTGTCACACTTTTTAAAACCGGTGATAGACCGGGACATAGGCCGAAAAAGCTCCGCCGCAAGATCAAAGCTGCGGGGCTGCGGCCATGTGTACTGCCCGGTCGAACGGTACGAAGAAATTTTTTTTTTAATTAAACAATAAAACACGATGAAAATCAGCGATTACGATCAATTAAAATCAAAACCGTGGACTTAGAAGGCACAAGCGAAGGAACTTTGCGCAGAGAGTCGAAGATGGACTTCTCGGCTCCGCAGAAAAGTAAGAACTGAGGAGTCGCGCCCGGTGCATCGGGCGGGAAGGAACTCGCGCATGCGCGGGCAACTCGAAACTTCGAGTTTTCTTCAAAGAAGCGTCCGCATTGGGGCTCCGTTGGATCACGTCACCCATTAGTGAGAATACTTGCCTGCTTCTCCTGGAATAACATAAGCACTGCCTCCGCTGGGTCAGATCCGAGGTCCATCGCGCCCAGCAGTCCGCTCACAGTAATCTTCTATCTATACCAGCGATGGCGAACCTATGGCACGCGTGCCAACTGTGGCACGTGAAGGCCTTGCAGCTGGCACGCGGGAAGGTCCGCAATTAAGATATGCGGCGCGGTGGGAGGCGAGTGTGCCGGTGTCTGCTTTGCAGCTCACCTGGCAACAGGGCCGGACTGGCCATTGGGAGGACCAGGCATTGTCCCGGTGGGCCGCGGCCCATCCTCCTGTGCAGGCTGCAGTCCTGTGAGTGGATGTTTAGTCTGCCTGTCTTTCCCTTAGTATCCTATGAGCCAGGCAGTGTGTGAGGGGGAAGTGGGGGGAGGAAGAGAAGTTTCACACTGAGTCTGTCACAGGAACTCAGTGAGGCTGTAGTGTGACTCCACATGTGACATCTGTAATCAGGAACAGTTCCTAGTGCTCCCATGCTAGAGAGGTGAGGATATGGGGGGATGTTAATGTGTCTAATAATGTGCTCCTCTGTAAAAACCTCTGTATCTTCCATGGGGGGACATGCTAAATTCAAGGAAATAAAAAAGCTGCTTATGATGATTACATAGAGAAGTTCAGTAAGCTGAGAGGAGGGCTGGGCTCTCTGTGAACAACCAACACACTAATCCTCTGCGCTGTACCTTATGGAAAACTCAATATATCAAAAAACAGTAAAGTGTATATGTGGCCCTTCACAGTGCTTTTGTAAACATCATAATAAAATAACAAAGGCTCCAATAATGAAAAATAAAACTCCTTTTCCCATACACTCAGGTCACCTCTTAATTAGTTGTTATTGTGATGAATCCAATGTTGTATAGTCATTAATGCGATTAATCCAGTTTGCAGGTCATTTTATTTGGGGAATCGCAGTCACTTCTTATTAGTGGCTGGCCGTGCCTCTCAAGTGTGCTCTGCATTTTAGCCCTGCCCCTGGACTTCAATGGGCGGGGCCTGCGTGAGGTCATGTGATTGGGCTGCTCAACCTAAAATGCCCGGGCCTATTTTTTGTCCCAGTCCGGCCCTGCCTGGAAATGTGTTCCTCGCGGCTGCCTGAACTGCCGCGGGGCTGTGAGACAGTATATTTTTTGACCAAAACGGATGTCTACAATTAGTAAAATTCCCCAATCACATATTTTTTTATGGGGACGGATTTGTATACAGCACTTAATTAGATTTTTTTTATTATACAAATTTTATCTTTTTGTAGACTTGAAATCTTGAACAAAGAAAATGAGTACAGCAAAAAAAGCAAAAACAGATAATGGAAGACCATTCCAAGAGGCCTGGACAGAGACATATGGAGTGATTGAACGCAGTGGGAAAGCATTGTGTATTATGTGTAATGAAAGTGTTGTGTCTCGCACATCAATTTTCAAATGTCACTTTGAGACAAATCATAACAGTGTTGCTGAACTTGGTTTAGCTCAAAGAAAAGAGTTCCTTGTAGGAAAATTAAAGAAATATCACTCCCAGTCTCTTAGTTTTAGCAACTATCTTTCAAAAACTAATCATCTTACAGTTGCCAGCTTTCAAATTTCACTGTGCATGGCAAAACATGGTAAGCCCCTCTCTGATGGAGATTTTATCAAAAAGGCAATTTTGGCTGGGAGTAATTCACTCTTCCATGATTTCCAAAACAAGGATAAAATTGTGCAGCGCATCTCTGAGATGCCGCTAAGCAGAAATCTGCAAAAGATAGGGTTCTGCGAATGGCTGCTGATGTTAGTCAACAGCTTAATTGCGACTTACAAAAAGCACCCTTCTACTCCATGTGCTTGGATGAAAGTAAAGATATTACTAACCATGCAAGACTAGCGCTCATTTTGCATTATGCTACTGGTGACATCATGAGAGAAGAGCAGGTAAAACTGCTGTCTTTGCCTGGAAGAACACAAGGGATAGATATCCACAATGCTGTGATGGAGGCTTTTTCATCACTAGACATAAGTCCAGAAAAAGTGGTTTCAGTTACTAGCGATGGAGAACCTAGCATGGTGGGGACAACATCAGGATTCATTCATTTCTTTGCTAAGGAAGCAAAACATCCACTGATTCAATTTCACTGCATAATACATCAAGAGGCTCTCTGCGCCAAAGAAAGCAGCAAAAAACTTGACGATGTCCTCAAAGATGTAACAAAAATGGTGAACTTCATCATGGCGCGTGCTCTTAATTTTCGACAATTTCAAGCCCTTCTTGATGAGGTTCAGGCACAATATAACACTTTACTGATGTACAATAATGTCCGGTGGCTGAGCAGAGGACGAGTGTTAGAGAGATTTGTGGCCTGCTTGGAAGAAGTTAGGCTATTTATGAACGAAAAGGGGGAAGACTATCCTCAACTCACCAACATGGCCTGGCTTACCAACCTCATGTTCTTTACAGATTTTACTAACCACTTTAATGTTCTAAACAAAAAATTACAAGGCATGGGAAAAACAGCAGAAAGCATGTTTAGTGACATCAAAGCTTTTGAGAGAAAATTGCATGTTTTTGAAAAAGACCTTGAGAGTGGACAGCTAAAATATTTTCCCAATCTAAAAATACATTTGGATAATTCTACAACATTTGTGGACAGTCATAAAAAACACCAGGAAATCCACAAAGCATATTCCACCATTGTAGCCGAAGCAAAGGAGAATTTTAGTAAAAGATTTTCTCAGTTCCGTAAGATGGAGACAACCCTTTCATTTATAACTTCCCCAGAAAAGTCCACATTTGAAGATCTTGATCTTTCCTGCTTACAGTGGTTGGATATTCAAAATTTGGAAATGGAGCTACTGAAATTTCAAGAAAGCTCTATCTGGAAAAGTAAATTCAATGACCTGCGTGCGGCTCTTGAACGTATTGAGTGTGAAAGGGTGACAAATGAAATCACTGCTAGCAGTTCTGAAAATGAAATCCTAAAAGTGTGGAATTCTCTGCCAGACAAGTTTAAGTCCATGAAAGCACTTGGGATTGCTCTTCTTACTTTGTTTGGGTCATCCTATGCTTGTGAGCAGCTGTTTTCAGCTTTGAATCATATAAAATCTGATGATAGAAACAGATTAACGGATGACATGAGTGCTACATGTGTTGCTCTGAAATTAACGCACTATGAGCCAAGGATTGACAAGTTATCAGCATGCATGCAACAACAAAAATCACATTAATTTTTTTCAGAGCATGCCCAATGCATATGTTTACATGAAGCAGTGTTTTCAGTTTGCAGTTAAGACACTTTCTAAGTTATTTAAATATTATTTAAAGATGTTATTTAAAAAAGGGACTTTACATGGCCCTGTTGTATTCCAATCTGGAATTTCCAATAAAAACGGTTGGTTTAATTGAAAGCTCTTTTGTTTTCTTTACATCATATTATTAGAAATGTAATGATTTAACTATTTTCTAATTTGATTGTAAATTTTACAAAAAAACATGTATAGACTCTTTGGGAATACACACCGAGTCTTCACACAGTTAACAGTTTTAAGAAGTTTATCTTTTTTTTAACTCAGGATACATTTGACATATTATGTGAATAATACATTTAAACTATATTGTGAAACTGAATCAAATTCTTCCTAAATTCATTAAATTGAATGAAATCATTAAAACATTATAAATTGCCAATAAATTGAAATGAAAACCAAAGGATTGTGAATCAAATTGATTCTCTGACAATACAAAGATTCCAACCTTTAAAAATGATGTTACATAGTTCAGGCAACTTTATAAAGAGTTTTTAGATACTAAAATCTTGTTATTAAGGTTTAATTGACGTGCTGGTACTTTGAGGAAATTCTTTGGTTTTGTGCGGCAGTTTGGGCACTCGGGCTCAAAAAGGTTAGCCATCACTGATCTATACCCTTCTATCCCCTTTTCCAGCAGGAAATTTTCCAATCCTTTCTTGTATCCCAGTACCGTACTCTGCCCTATTATGTCCTCTGGAAGCGCATTCCAGGTGTCTACCACACGTTGGGTAAAGAAGAACTTCCTAGCATTTGTTTTGAATCTGTCCCCTTTCAACTTCTCCGAATGCCCTCTTGTTCTTTTATTTTTCGAAAGTTTGAAGAATCTGTCCCTCTCTACTCTCTCTATGCCCTTCAAGATCTTGTAAGTCTCTATCATATCCCCTCTAAGTCTCCTCTTCTCCAGGGAAAAGAGTCCCAGTTTCTCCAATCTCTCAGCGTATGAAATATTTTCCATCCCTTTTATCAGACGTGTCGCTCTCCTCTGAACCCTCTTGAGTAACGCCATATTTTTCTTAAGGTACGGTGACCAATATTGGACGCAGTATTCCAGATGCGGGCGTACCATCACCCGATACAACGGCAGGATAACTTTTTTCATTCTGGTAGTGATGCCCTTCTTGATTATACCTAGCATTCTATTCGCTCTCTTAGCAGCCACTGCGCACTGTGCCGTCGGATTCATTGTCATGTCCACCATTACCCCCAAGTCTCTTTCTTGGGTACTCTCTTTCACTAACATCCCTCCCATCGTATAGTTGTACCTCGGGTTTCTGCTTCCCACATGTAATACTTTACATTTCTCATCATTGAACTTCATCTGCCATCTCGTCGCCCATTCTCCTAGTTTGTTCAAGTCCCTTTGCAATTCTTCGCAGTCCTCTTTAGTCCGAGCTCCACTAAATAGTTTGGTGTGGTCCACAAATTTTATTATCTCACACTTTCTCCCCGATTCTAGATCATTTATGAATATTTTAAATAGCAGCGGTCCGAGCACCAAGCCCTGCGGGACCCCACTCGTTACCTTCCTCCAGTCCGAGTAGTGGCCCTTCACTCCTACCCTGTGTTTCCTACCCGCCAACCAGTTTCTGATCCATCTATGTACATCTCCTTCCACCTCATGGTTCTTCAGTTTCCGGAGTAGGCGTTCATGGGGCATCTTGTCAAAGGCTTTTTGGAAATCTAGATATATGATGTCTATGGGGTCTCCTTTGTCCATCCGTTTGTTAATTCCTTCGAAGAAGTGCAATAAGTTCGTTAGGCACGATCTCCCCTTGCAGAAACCATGTTGGCTGGTTATCAGAAGTTCTTTCAAAAGTTTCTTTCAAAATGTTCATCGATGTTTTCTTTTATCAGTGCTTCCGCCATTTTCCCCGGAACAGAGGTCAGACTCACCGGTCTGTAGTTTTTCCAGATCACCTCTTGATCCCTTTTTAAAGATGGGCGTAACATTGGCTATCTTCCACTCCTCCGGGATCACACCCGTTTTCAGGGATAGATTGTAAATTTGCTGCAGTAGTTCCACTATTTCCTCCTTTAGTTCCTTCAGAACCCCATCCGGACCCGGGGATTTGTCAGTTTTTAATTTTTCTATCTGCCTGCGTACATCTTCAAGGCTCACTTCCGTGGATGTTAATTTTTCTGCTTGATCTCCATTGAAGAATTGCTCGGGTTCCGGTATGTTGGATGTGTCTTCATTTGTAAATACAGACGAAAAGAACACATTAAGTCTTTCTGCTACTTCTTTCTCCTCCTTCACCACACCCTTCCTGTCTCCGTCGTCCAGCGGTCCTACCTCCTCCCTAGCCGGCTGCTTCCCTTTAACATATCTAAAGAACGGTTTGAAATTTCGTGCTTCTCTTTATACTCTCTTTTGGCTTTTTGAACCACACGGTGACATTCTTTTTGATATTTCCTGTGCTCCTTCCAGTTCTCCTCAGTTTTGTCCTTTTTCCATTTCTTGAATGAATTTTTCTTATTTCCTATCGCTTCCTTCACTATTTTAGTTATCCACACGGGGTCTTTTGTTCGACTCTTTTTGCACCCCTTTCTGAATCTGGAGATATACAGATTTTGCGTCTCGATCACCGTGTCCCTGAAAAAAGACCAGGCATGTTCTACCGTTTTCCAGTTCCTGGAAGTGTTCCTAAGTTTTTTCCTTACTATTTCCCTCATTGCTTCGTAGTTTCCTTTCCTGAAGTTAAAGGTTGTCGCTATGATTCTCTTTCCTTTCGGTATTCCAACCTCAACCTTGAACTTGATCATATTGTGATTGCTGTTTCCCAACGGTCCCACTACTTCTACTTCCTTAGCAGGTCCCCTTAACCCATTTAGGATTAAATCCAGAGTGGCATTTCCTCTCGTAGGTTCTCTAACAAGCTGCTCCATGAAGCAATCTTATGTAGCCTCCAGAAATTCTGTCTCCCTAGCGCATCTTGTGCTTCCAAGACTCCAGTCTATCTCGGGGTAGTTGAAATCTCCCATAATAACCGTGTTCCCGCTTTTACATTCTTGCTTCATCTCGGCTTCCATTTCTTCATTGATATCTCCAATTTGCCCGGGTGGAAGATAGTATAGGCTCAGCTTTATTTCAGGCCCTTTCCTTCCCGGTATTTTAACCCATAGCGATTTCAGCTTGTTGGTCGTCTCTGCTGTGTCCATTCTTGTCGATTGTATGCTTTCTTTTATGTATAGGGATATTCCACCTCCTTTCTGTCCTGATCTGTCCTGGAGATAGAGCTTGTACCCCGGCATTGCTGTATCCCATTTGTTTTCCTCATTCCACCATGTTTCAGCGACTCCAATGATGTCTATGTCCTCTGCATTGGCCATGGCTTCTAATTCCCCCATTTTATTTCTTAGGCTCCTTGCATTAGTATATACGCAATTTAGATCCTGGTATTTCCTTATCTTCATATCCTTTCTCTGTGCTTCGGTCCTTGGTTTCTTTTCTTTTGTTACAATCTTCCTAACCTCCTCTTCTGGGTTAGTCGACTCCTGTAATTTGTCCCTTGTTTCTTCCCAGTCTTTGTTTCCCTCAGTATCTTCATGGGATACCTTCTTCCGAATCGTCGACGCTTGGTCGACTGTCGGCTTTCCCCTTCTTCTTAGTTTAAAGTCTGTTCTATTTCTCTCCTGACGTAGTTTGCTAGAAGTCTAGTTCCCGTCATGCTCAGGTGCAGTCCATCTCTCCTGTAGAGCTTGCTCTTGCCCCAGAACGTTGTCCAGTTCCTCACGAAGTGGAACCCTTCTTTCTCATACAATTTCCTCATCCACGCATTTATTGATTGTAGTTCCTCCTGCCTCTTCACATCTGCCCTCAGTACCGGTAGGATCTCTGAGAACGCTATCTTTAGCTTCCTTCCCAGAATCTTGAACTGTTCTATCAGCGTGCTTCTCCTGTAGTCTCTCCTGCTGACATCATTTGTCCCGATGTGGATCATTACTGAGGTCTCTTCTGTCTCCGCTCCTTCCAGGATCTTCCCAATTTTGTCCACGATGTCCTTTGTTCTCGCTCCCGGGAGGCAGAGATTTTAGGGGGGGTGCGGGTATCTATTTAGGAAAAGTTTTTTTTGTTTGTTTATTTTGTTTACATCACAGCACCAGTGTAGGTAGGAGAGGGCAAAGGGGTTGGTGAAGAGGGTATAAAATAAACCCACCAGGATGTTTGAAAAAAACACCCAATTGGGCAGGAAAATCGAACTGAATCGAAAAATTGATTCAATAGGCTGAATCGAATCAAATTTTTTTTTCCTGAATCGGGCAGCACTAGTATGCAGAGGGGGGTGGGATGGGAAGGATATACAAAGGTGTTGAAAGTTTGCTACACAAGGGTATGGGAGAGAGCTGTCCAGTCAGTCCTGTATCTGCCTGGGCATGAATGAGAGGGATGGCTACAGAGACTGTCGGGGGGGAGGAGGATAAAATGATTTGCATACTATCACAATGAGTGTCCATGGGATTTGAAGGAACTAACACACTGGGTACAGAGGTGGAAAGGGATGACTCAAGGCCACTTCTCTTTAAATGCACAACCATGTGCTTGCTGTAGGTACAGCTCAGAGTAGTGTAAGCAGATAGGGAACAAGTCGCAACACTAGACTAGCTTGTTATAAGGTATAAATCACCCACACAATTAACATCGGAGCATTTTAAAAAGAAGTTTGATGCTGGTGCTCTGATGCTCTTGCCTGTGTGGACAAGGTGTATTCTACCAGGAGTGCAGCTTCTTCATGGGCTGAAGCTAGATCTGTCTCTCCTTGAGGAGATTTGCAGAGTGGTGACATGGTCTTCTCATCACACGTTTGCCAAGTTCTACAAAGTGGACATGGTGGCAAGACAGGACTCCACCTTTGGGTCCTCGGTCTTGAGGGTCGATGCAGCAAATCGACCCTAGTTTTTTGGAGGACTACTTTTGTACATTCCTACTGTGTAGAATGTCTCACCTATTGCATTGGAAAAAGAGATTATGTACTTACCCTGCTACAAAACTTGAGTTGGATTGTCAACTTCAAAAAGAGCCAGTTGACGCCGACACAGCAGGGTAGTACGTTTCTTCCTGAGCCACGTAGTCTCCTGTCCTTTCCAGCTCCTACACCCTGGCTTTATCTGCAGGTACTGGGGACCATGGCTGCCTCCTTGGAAGCCATCCCCTGGACCAGAGGACACATGCACCCTCTACAGGAGTCCCTTCTCTTTCTGTGGTCTCTGCAACGTTATCCCTTTCAGATGCTGTTCCCCTGGACAGAACCAGTATGCAGAAGGCTGCGCTGCTGATGTCAGGGGTAGGCTCTCTGCCAGGGCAGGCTTCTTCAGAATTTAGAGTGGTTAACTCTTATGATGGATGCCATCCAATCAGGTCGGGGTGATTGCTGTGGGGATCACTGCATTCAGGTGCAGTAGACTCCTCATCTGAGATGTTACATAGTAACATAGTAACATAGTAGATGACAGCAGATAAAGACCCGAATGGTCCATCCAGTCTGCCCAACCTGATTCAATTTAAATTTTTTAATTTTTTCTTCTTAGCTATTTCTGGGCAAGAATCCAAAGCTTTACCCTGTACTGTGCTTGGGTTCCAACTGCCGAAATCTCTGTTAAGACTTACTCCAGCCCATCTACACCCCCCCAGCCATTGAAGCCCTCCCCAGCCCATCCTCCACCAAACGGCCATATACAGACACAGACCGTGCAAGTCTGCCCAGTACTGGCCTTAGTTCAATAGAAGTATTGTTTATTGTTTATTTAATTATTTGATTAAACGCTTTATCGATTCTACAAAGCGTTGTACAGAGTAAAACATTTTTCCTTTAGACAAACAATATTACAGTTAATACATACTTTCTAAAAACTACAAAGCGAACAATAATACATGCAAAATTATTGTGGACGAACGAACAAAAGACACACAAGGTAAAGAGGGAGGAAATACAATAGCTATAGTAAATGGAAGAAACATTAATGGCAAGTACAAAAGGGCAAGGAGTTAAAAAAAATATATATATTAAAATAAGACTTCAGTTAAAATCAACTTAAAAAAAAATAAAATTTCAGTTAAAAGCATCTTTAAAAAGGAAGCATTTTAAGTTGCTTTTGAATGTTTTTAAATTATTTTCCATTTTTAAATAAAGCGGAAGAGAGTTCCAAATCGTTGGGGCTGTTACGGAAAAAATGGTAGTACGGCGTGTGCCAATTATTTTTAATGAAGGGATATTAAGATTAAATTGGGATATGGATCTCAAAGATCTTGGTGGGTCATAAGGGATCAATAATCTGTCGATAAAAGCTGGAGAATTAGTTTGCATGGTTTTGAATGTCAAAAGGGCTATTTTATAAGTTATCCTATGTGAAATTGGCAACCAGTGGGCATCTTTTAGCAATGGGGTAACATGATCGTACTTTGATGCTCTTGAAATTAACTTAATGGCCGTATATTGAATTAACTGCAAACGTTTCAAGTCCTTATGATATATTCCTTTTAAAAGTGAATTACAATAGTCTATTTTTGAGATTACAAGTGAATGAATCAGAATGTTAAGGGAATTGGTGTCAAGAAGAGAGGCCAGTGATCGAATCATTCTTAGTTTGTAAAAGCAGTTTTTAACCAAGGCGCTTATCTGTGGACGGAAAGTAAGCCTACTGTCTATAAGGACCCCTAAGATTTTTATAATTGTAGTTGGTGTAAGTGGGGTGTTATCGATAATAACTGGGGAGATTAGTTGCGCCCCCTCTTTTCCAGGGAATAGGAGAGAATTAGATTTTGAAATGCTTAATGAGAGCTTATTAGAATTTAACCAGTCATGAACTATGCTGAGTTTATGGTTGATTGACTGAATCTCAGATTGGTCAGTTGATTCGATGGGGTGCAATAGTTGGAGATCGTCAGCGTAAGCATATACTGTGAACCCTATCGATTGGCAGAGAGTCAGGAGAGGGGACAGGTAGATATTAAATAATAAAGGCGATAAAATAGAACCTTGAGGAATACCAAAGTTTGAATGAAAAGGTTTTGATTTTGAATTATTAAATTGAACTGTCACGGCTCGCTCAGAAAAGTATGATTGGAACCATTCAAGGGCGTGGTCTGCCACACCTATAGAAAGAAGACGATTTAATAAAAGATGATGGTCGATAGTGTCAAATGCTGCAGCGAGATCTAATGAAATTAGAAGAACAGATTTATGATGATCAAGATAATAATTTATGGATGTAGTGAGACCGAGTAGTGAGTACTCTGTGGAATGGTTTGTGCGAAAACCGGTTTGATTTGGGTGAAGAACGTGTGTTTTATCAACATAATCGGCTAGTTGTTGAAATACAATTTTTTCAGTTAATTTACATAAAAAAGGGAGGTTTGCTATTGGTCTGTAATAAGTAAAACGATCAAAACTACACGACGGCCTCCTAGCCACTCAAGCAGCAAGACTGGACAACCAGATCTCCAACCTTCTGATGTCCACCCCAGACTACAAGACATTCAGAAAAGAACTAAAAACTAAACTTTTCAAGAAATTCCTGAAACAGCCCTAACCTCACGTACTCTCAACAACACTAAAATAAACAAAGGATCTACCCTTTACTATCATAGCAAGGACAATTGTAGTTTATAAATCTTCTGTTAAGCCTCCCTGTTCTTAACTACCAAAGAAATATCAAAAGATCTACTCTCTACCACTCTAGCAAATCTATTGTTCTCCCATTGTAACCCTGTTTATGAATCTTTTGTAAGCCGCCTTGAACCGCAAGGTAATGGGGGAATAGAAATCCCTAATGTAATGTAATGTAAATTCCTGTAATGAAGACATGGGGGGAAGCCTCAGTTACCTCTGGATGGGTAGCATGTCATGTTGCTACTCATTGGGTTTTGCTCTGGTACTAGGAAGTAGAGAGTTGTGCGGGGACAGAAATCCCACCCGTCCCCGCCAAAGTCCCACCCGTCCCCACCCGTCCCCGTGAGGACTCTCACCCGTCCCCACCCGTCCCCGTGAGGAATCCCTCCGTCCCCACCCATCTCCGCGAGGAATCCCCTCCGTCCCCGCCCGTCCCCGCGAGGAATCCCCTACGTCCCCGCCCGTCCCTATAAACTACAGAAATAGTTATTTCATTTAATTATGCTACTGAATTAAAGGCTCTGGTAGAAACCCATTTAAAAATAAGCAAAAAGACTATTAATTTGGAAATATTAATTGGGAAGAATACATACTTTGTAAACGGGTTTCTACCAGAGCCTCTAATGTTTATAAATTTTTATCAACACAACTAATATACTACTTTATCCTTAAGCAAAAAAATTAAAAAAAAAATAATTTTTTTCCTACCTTTATTGCCTGGTTTCTGCTTTCTTCATGTTCTCATTCAATACCTTCCATCCACTGCCTCTCTTCTCTCTGTGTCTTCCATTTGCTCTGTTACTGTGCCTCTCCCTTTCTCCCCCCTCCCAAATTGGTCTGGCACCCATCTTTTTCCCTCCGCTCCCCCCATAGTCTGGCACCTCTGCCTTCTTCCCTGCCAGCATCTTCTTCCCATTCCCTCTTCCCCATTTCCTTTCAGTGTCCTTCTCCCCCACCATCTTCCCCATGTCCTGTCAGGCAGCATCCTTCTCCCCCCTCTGCCTTCCCCATGTCCTTTCAGCGTCCTTCTCCCCCCTCTGTCTTCCCCATGTCCTTTCAGCGTCCTTCTCCCCCCTCTGTCTTCCCCATGTCCTTTCAGCGGCCTTCTCCACCCCTGTTTTCCCCATGTCCTTTCAGTGGCATTCTCCACCCCTTTGTCTTCCCCAGTGCTTTCAGGGTCCTTCCCCCCCCCCTCTTCCCGTTTACCCCATGTCCTTTCAGCGTTCTTTTCCACCCCTTTGTCTTCCCCAGTGCTTTCAGCGGCCTTCTCCCCCCTTAAGCGTCTTTTCTTCTCCATTCCACCTTTCCTCCCTCCCTGCCTCCACCTTTGTGGCGCTTTTGCACCGGACCGACAACAGAACAGGCCCGGTCGGACAAATCTCCCTGTCCTGTAGCCGCGAATCTAAATTACCTACTTACAGCAGCTGGAGTAGTGAAGCTGCTGTAAGAGGTAATTTAGATTCGCGGCTACAGGGCAAGGAGATTTGTCGGCCGGGCCTGTTGTTGGTCGATCGGGGGACCTGACCGGCTGTGCACATTCTCCGGGGCGGACCGCCCCCTCCCCCCTCTTTCGTACGCCATTGCCTTCTCCCTACCTGCCCTGCCGCACACAGCCGACCGGAAGTCTTCCTGATGTCAGCGCTGACGTCGGAGGAAGGGAGGGCTTTGCTTAAGCCCTCCCTCCGACGTCAGCGCTGACATCGGGAAGATTTCCGTTCGGCTGTGTGCTGCGACAGGGCAGGTAAGGAGAAGGAGACTACCCTCGTGGCTCGAGTGCACTGCGATCCAACCCCGCAGGAACCCCGCGACCCTCGGAGGCGTCCCCACGGGATCCCCGTGACCCTAGGGGGCGTCCCCACGGGATCCCCGCAACCCTAGGGGGTGTCCCCACGGGATCCCCGTGACCCAAAGGGGGAACCCGCGGGTCCCGCGGGATTCCCGTCATCCCCGTTCCCGTGCAGCTCTCTACTAGGAAGCTGCCTTGTACACCGTGAGAAGGGGCTAGCATTGGGCTGATCCAGTAAAGCTATTCAAATGTTTGTAACTCACCCTGACCAAGCATAATGCTGCTCCTAGGTTCTCTATCTTTACAACAATTGCAAGACTGTTTTTGCGCAGTAAGGGCCACTGATTGTAACATCAACCCTTGTTACCAGGGTAAAATGGTGTCTGGACATATTAATCCAGCCATGCTCTTTATTGAGACCACTGTCCAGACAGATAACTACACATATTTATAAAAGCAATATATGAAAGAAGGCTTTTCATCTCATGTCCACACCCCCCCAACCTACTTTATCAGCTTAAATGCTATCTACATGTGAGCTGCCTGCCACTCCGATGAAGCTACGCATGATGGGGTCAGGCTAGCTACCACACTTCCATTCTACAGTGACAAGTCAGCCATTTAATGGAGGGTTTGTGACTCACCTTGTTCAGGGTAGCACACAGGCCACATGCAAATTGAATTAGTCAGCGTGGTATACAGGGAGAAGGCCTCCATTCTGGTGGTGTGCCTTCAACCTTCACACATACCCACCCCCACCCAAGTAGGGATGCCATAAGTTGCTACATAGAGGGGGGATGTATTGAAATAGTCAAAAGTACACGGGTCAATCTATCCTCCTTTTACTCATGACCTATGCCAACCTTATACCATGTCAGCAGTAGGGAAGGAGACAGAGAAGCATCAAAGGCCACATAGGATGCTAACTTAGACTATGGGGTGAAGGCACAGCGACATTGAAGTTGGGTTAAGAGTAGGGTCATGTCTCGACCTTGTTTGTCCTGATTAAAGATAGTCACCCTACCTATAAGCAGCAAACACTCATAGCTGTCGATAAATAGCTAAGGCTGTTTCCTGGCCTGCCATATGCCAGCTTGTCCCCTCTAGTGTGAGAGAGAAACTAGAAACGTGGCTGTTCACGAAAGGTGTGGGCAACTGCTCGGAGACTCGGGAGAGAGGTGGGAAACCCAGGCCTGCTAGATGAAGCGGCCTGGCATACATTCCGTCTCACTGTTCTCCTTGCTGGCTGGTGGGCCTAGGCCAAGGGTAGGCAGTGAGTGTCCTGGAGAGCCATAAGCTATTTGGCTTTGACACATTTCCATAATGAACTTCATGTCATGCCCACCCCTGGCCTAGGCCCCACATGGATGACAGCGAGATGGAATGTATGCCAGGCTGCTAAACCTTCACCTAGCAGACCTGGGTTTCCAACCTCTTTCCCAAGCAGTTGCCCATACCTTTTATGAACAGCCACATTTCTAGTTTCTCTCTCACACTAGAGGGGACAAGCTGGCATATGGCCTAGAACATAAGAGATGCCGCTGCTGGGTCAGACCAGTGGTCCATCGCGCCCAGCAATCCGCTCACACGGTGGCCCTTTTGGTCAAAGACCAATGCCCTACCTGAGACTAGCCTTACCAGTCCTTGCTCAGTAGGAACTTGTCTAACTTTGTCTTGAATCCCTGGAGGGTGTTTTCCCCTATGATAGCTTTCCAGTTTTTCACCATTCTCTGGGTGAAGAAGAACTTCCTTACATTTGTACGGAATCTATCTTCTTTCAACTTTAAAGAGTGCCCTCTCGTTCTCCCTACCTTGGAGAGGGTGAGCAACCTGTCCTTATCTACTAAGTCTATCCCCTTCAGTATCTTGAATGTTTCGATCATGTCCCCTCTCAATCTCCTCTGTTCGAGGGAGAAGAGGCCCAGTTTCTCTAATCTGTCACTGTACGGCAGCTCCTCCAACCCCTTAACCATCTTAGTCGCTCTTCTCTGGACCCTTTCGAGTATTACCATGTCCTTCTTCATGTACGGCGACCAGTGCTGGACACAGTACTCCTGGTGAGGGCGCACCATGGCCTGGTACAGCGGCATGATAACCTTCTTTGACCTGTTCATGATCCCCTTCTTAATCATTTCTAGCATTCTGTTCGTTCTTTTCGCCGCCGCCACACATTATGTGGACAGCTTCATCGACTTGTTGATCAGAACTCCTAAGTACCGCCCCAGACATCCTGTACTCTTGCCTGAGATTTTTCTTACTGACATGCATTACTTTACATTTATCCACGTTGATAACTTTGTGTCATCCCAAATTTAATCACCTCGCTCGTCGTACCTATGTCTAGATCGTTTATAAAGATGTTGAAGAGTATGGGTCCAAGCACCGAGCCCTGCGGCACCCCACTTGTGACACTCTTCCAGTCTGAGTATTGCCTACTCACCCCCACTCTCTGTTTCCTATGGCCCAGCCAGTTTTTAATCCACACGAGTATTTCTCCCTCGATTCCATGGCACGCAATTTTCCGTAGTCGTTCATGCGTAACCTTGTCGAACGCCTTCTGAAAGTCCAGATATACAATGTCAACCGGGTCACCCTTATCTATCTGCCTGTTTATTCCCTCGAAGAAGTGCAGAAAGTTCGTCAAATAAGATCTGCCTTTGCTGAACCCGTGCTGGCTGGTCCTCATCAGACCGTGTCCGTCAAGGTGATCAATGATGCGGTCCTTTATCAGCACCTCTACCATCTTTCCCAGTACCGAGGTCAGACTCACCGGTCTGTAGTTTCCCGGATCTCCCCTTGAACCTTTTTTGAAGATCGGCGTAACATTCGCCACTTTCCAGTCCTCCAAAATCTTGATCGACAGATTGGTTATTAGTTGAAGTAGTTCAGCTGTAGTCCCTTTCAGTTCCTTGATGACCCTCGGATTGATGCCATCCAGTCCCAGGGATTTATCGCTCTTAAGCCTATCAATCTGCCTGTATACCTCTTCTAGGCTGACCGTCAACCCTGTCAGTTTCCCGTTTTCGCTTCCAGCTTATAACCTGATGGGTTCCGGTATGCTGTGTATATCCTCTTTGGTAAATACAGATGCAAAAAATGTGTTCAGTCTATCAGCGATTTCTTTGTCCTCCTTTAGCGCCCCCTTTATTGCTTGGTCATCCAACGGTCCCACCGCTTCCTTCGTGGGTCGTTTTCCTTTAATATATCGAAAGAACAGCTTGAAGTTTTTTGCCTCCCTGGCTATTTTTTCTTCGTAGTCTCTTTTTGCCACTTTTACCGCCTTATGGCACCTGCATTGGTGTTGTTTGTGCTTATTCCAGTTTTCATCCGTTTTCGATCTTTTCCATTCAATAAACGAGGTTTTTTGTCTTTGATCGCTTCCTTAACCTCTACAGTGAGCCATGCCAGTTCTTTATTCTTTTTCCTCTTTGATCCCTTGTTGATACGTGGTATATTTAGATTTTGCGCCTTGGTGACCGTATCCTTAAAAAGAGACCAAGCTTGCTCCAGCGTTCTTATATTGTTTATCATCTTCTTAATTTTCTTCCCCACCATACATCTTATCTCTTCGGAGTTTCCTTTTTGAAAGTTTAGGGCCGTGGCCGTCGTTCTGGGCCAACGTATAACCCCTATTTCCAGGTTGAAGCGGATCATATTGTGATTACTGTTTCCCAGCGTCCCTTCTACTTCTACATCCTGTGCCGGTCCTCGCAGCCCAATTAGAACTAAGTCCAGAATTGTTTCCTCTTGTGTTTTCCTTGACTTCCAGGAAACAAACTTACCGTTTCTAGGAACTTGGTCTCTCTAGCACAGCCGGAGGTGCCTAGCTTCCATTCTATCCCCGGATAGTTGAAGTCACCCATGACAACTGCATTGCCTCCCTTGCAGTTGTGTTCAATCTCATCCGTCATTTCTTCATCAATTTCTTCGGACAGCCCTGGGGGTCGGTAGTAGATGCCTATCCTCATTTCTGGTTCATTTGTTCCTGGAATTTTGATCCATAGAGACTCTAACTTATCTGTCCGTTGTAGCATGTTCTCTCCAGTAGATTCAATTCCCTCTTTGACGTATATGGCAATGCCTCCTCCCTTTTGAGCCACTCTGTCTCTGCGGTATAGTTTGTATCCCGGTAGCACCGTGTCCCAGATATTTTCATCAGTCCACCATGTTTCCGTGATGCCAATGATGTCAACGTCATCCTTTTGTGCCATAGCTTCTAGTTCACCCATCTTATTTCTAAGGCTCCTTGCGTTCGTGTACATACACTTGAGTTTGCAGCCTGTTCCCTCCTTGCATGTCCTTCCCTCTTGTGTCTCTTTCGGTCTGTCCTGTCTGAGATCTGGTGAGACCTCCCCTCCATCTTCCTGCACTGTATCCTCCGGGTATACCGGTTCCCGAATCATCGACTCGCTCTCTTGGTCGACTATCGGCTTTCCCCTTCTTCCTAGTTTAAAAACTTCTCAACTTCTCTCTTGATGTTGCTTGTAAGTAGCCTCATTCCGTCTCTGCTGAGGTGGAGTCCGTCCTTCCTGAATAGCTTGCTCTTCCCCCAGAACGTCGTCCAGTTGCATACGAAGTGGAATCCTCCTTCCTCACACCAGCGTCGCATCCACGCGTTGATTGCTTGCAGCTCCATCTGTCTCTTTTCATCTGGATACCGGCAGGATCTCCGAGAATGCTATCCTCTGCGTTCTGATCTTCAGCTTCTCTCCTAGCATCCGGAACTGGTCCTTCAGTACTTCTCTGTTGTAGTTCCTGTTGCTCACATTGTTCATCCCCATATGGATCATCACTGCCGTGTCCTCTTCTTCCATACTATCGACAATCCTATCAATGCGGCTCACTATGTCTTCTACCTTAGCTCCGGGGGGTAGACAGGTCACCAGTCGATCCAGTCTTCTTCCTGCTATGTGGCTGTCAACTTGCCTGATGATAGAGTCCCCCCACGATGATTGCTGTACTCTCTATCTTCTCTTGATTCTCCAGTCGCAGGTCCGTGTCCGTGGTATATGTCCATCTCTCCAACTGTAGGTCTGTGTCCTTTGTTCCTATCCATTTCCTCTCATCCTGGAGATCGTCTTCTTGTGGGATCCCTCTGCTGCTTCCAGATCCTGCTGCTGTGTCCTCCATTTCCTCCTGCTGGCTGTCCGTCTGCTGGTCCACGATCTCTGTAGGCGTATCCTGGCGGTCCCACTGTAGTTGGTGCTTTTCCACGGCCTCCCTGTATGCCTCTTCTATGAAGTTCTCCAGGTCCCGGACTTCTTCCTCGATGGTGTGCTCCGTCTTGATCATCTCTGTATCTCTGTCTTCCTCCTCCACTGCATGAAGTGCCTCCAGTTCCAGTATTCTGCTCTCCAGAAGTCTGACTTGCTTCCTCAAGCTTTCCAGTTCTCCACATCGACCGCATACATAAGACACCTCCCAGAAGGGAGGTAGTCATACATATTGCAGACGGTGCAGAAAACTGGGTAGCTCAACATCCTGTTTCTGTCTGCTGCCTCCGTTACTGCCCGCTTGCAGGTCTCCTGTGGATGTTTTCTGTGTCTGCTGTAGCAATTGTACACATTATATCATCTTAGGATTATCATTTATGTTTAATAGGACCCCTGATGAAAGCGTGTTATCCGAAACACGGACCGTGTCGGGTCCCTTGGTTGGTAATAAGGTTGTAGATTTATTGAAATAAACAATGCCTGCATGCTGTACATAGTCTGCAGTTTTGTTTTGTTTTTTGCTTTGTGGATGTCTACTGTGCCTGCCTGGTTATGTCCTCAGTGTCCGCCTGATATGTGTCTGCTTTGTCCTCTGTGCCTGCTATATCCTCTGTGCCCCCTGTATCTGCCTGTGTTCGCCTGGTTATGTCCTCAGTGTCTTTACCCTTTAAGGCAGTGGTTCCCAACCCTGCCCTGGAGGACCACCAGGCCAATCGGGTTTTCAGACTAGCCCTAATGAATATGTATGGAGCATATTTGTAAGCTTATCACTTCCATTATATGCAAATCTCTCTCATGCATATTCATTAGGGCTAGCCTGAAAACCCGATTGGCCTGGTGGTCCTCCAGGACAGGGTTGGGAACCACTGCTTTAAGGCATCCCAGAGAACACAGGAAGTCCCCAAGGTACATGAGAGAGTCAGCTTTTAAGGGTGGGGAATTGTGACAAATCTAGCTCTCCTCCTAGCTTCGTCACAGGATTAACTAGGAAGAGCAGTAAGCCCCTATGGAAAGCTGACCAGGTTGGCTCTGCTGAATATGATAGCGCTGACCTCTCTTGCAACGAGATTGACGAGACAGAAAGTGACTGCCAGGAAGAGTGCAGGCCAGCTGCAGGTCACTCTTCCAAGCCTGCTTTTAGATCTCATAAGACCTCAGGAGCCAGGAAACTACACCTCCCAGAAAGACAGAGAACTAGCAGGAAGCTGTCACGTGAGCAGACACAGCTACAGCTACAGAGGGAGCTTTCTCTCTTCCCCCTCTTCAGAGCAGGGAGGGGTGGCTGGGAGCCTGTTAAAACGAGGCAGCTGAGACCCAGAGAAGGAGAAGAGCAGAGAGGCTGGGAAAGTGAGTCTGAGAGGCAGCATGACTCAGCTCCCCAGCTGAATGCTGCAGAGCTGGGATGAGACTGTGAGATGGTGGATATGTCAAAGGTGTCTGAACCCACCCGTGAGAAACAGTTGGAAAGCTGGGAACCCATGGATATTGGTATGCCCAGTGTGGCTAATAAGAGATTGGAAGCCATGAACACAAGCTGAAAGATTAGAAGTGTTATGATCCTTTCTCATACCTGTTTTTTGTGAAGTTTTGGGACTGAGTTTATTTTGTGTACAGAATTGTCTAAACTTTCCAGAGCTAGGCTCTGAAGAATTCTGTCACACTGTTGCCTTAAACTGCTTGAACATTTGCAAGCTACGGAGCCTTTTGCTTACTGCAGGGAACGTCAGCCACAGAGGAACTCCGTTTGGTATAAGTTCCCTAGCTGCCTGTGTCAGAGTTCCAACTTTTGTCAGTTTACTTTTGGTTTTTGAAAAGTTTTATTTTTTCATGCAACAAGAATCTTGTGTACTTCTCTCTACTGCTCCTTCATAGGAAGAGAGCATTGCTGACCCTATCTTTACCCTTTAAGGCTGGTGAAGAGGACTGAGTTGCAAAGAACTAAAGTCCAGCCACAATTCTGGTTTATGGGTTGTTTTTTTTCTTTCGGTTTTGGAAATAAGAAACTGACTATTGTTTGTGAAGCCAATGTGGCCAAGTTTGCCCAGCATTTTATGTTTTGGTTCCTGAACAAAGGTGTTGGAAAGTATTGCAGCTTGCTGATAACATCAGAGCAGAATGACTCAGGGTCAGGAATAAAAGTATATCTTTATTTTGAACTTTCTGGATGTATGTGATTTTCCTTGCCTGCTTTTACTATGGTTATTTACCTGATGTTTTCACACTAGGCCGATGCCTAGGGAGCCTGAAGGATTCCCTAGTTGGAGAGAACACGCTAGGAGAAATATCAGTTGCTGTGAACCAGGCTGGCTGCGCTTACCAGGAGCTCGGGTTGCAACAACAGCAGCTGAATGGAAGGAAAGGATTTTCCGCCTCAGAAACTTCTCTTCTAACTGCGAGCTGGCCGGATACCGACTATGACCTCCGCTCCCCACAGATTCTTGCCACGTGGTCGGGGACTGGAAAGGCAGCATGCATATAGCCTCAGGTGCTTAAAACGAGGTCAGCGGATAAGCAAACTCCCAAGGGAATGGGCCCCAAGTCTGGGAAGGGTGGCACACAGCAGGCTGGCTCCACCAGAGTTTCTCTGTGAAGCAGCAGTCCGGCACCATGGGATTGCATCCTTTCCACTGACAGGGGATCACCAGAAAGGGATCTCAAGGCCTTGAAGCTATTAAAAAAGTGAACTTTAAGTGGAAAAAATAAGAAAAATAAGCAGAAAAATTGCAAAAGACTTCTGCACAAATGGCTTGCAGAAATTGGAACTGGATATGTTTCTAGCTTTCAGTCTAAGGGGGTGGAGCACGTGCTCAGAGAAGTGTTGGATTTCTGCAACTCCTGGTTTGCAGGTTGGGATTGAACACCTAAAGTATGGAATCCGGAAGGGATGTAACAGAATGGAGAATAGAATACCATTGGCCCATTTTTTACACTATGTATAAACTGGCAATTATGCATACCCCAACAAATTTGGACGTTTTTGCTAGGACTATGAACACTGTAAGGGGGTATACTGTTTATGGATTGTGTTCTTCTGGTAGTGCTATGAAGGGCCAACTTGCACCCACTGTGTATTTAATTTTACTGATGCTGTTTTTATTAAGAGTTTTTCAATATATTTAAACAAAATTGCATTTAACAAAACACAGTTAATATAACAATTTACAGGTAGTGTTTAAAAACTAAATCTTTCTCAGGTGCATTTCTATTTCATTTGAGAAATCCATTAATATCCTTCTCTTCTCACTCCCATAAAGCACAGTTACTTACCGTAACAGGTGTTATCCAGGGACAGCAGGCAGATATTCTTGACTGATGGGTGACGGCACCGACGGAGCCCCGGTACGGACACTTTTAGAGTGATTGCACTCTAAGAACTTGGAAAGTTCTAGAGGCCGCACCGCGCATGCGTGAGTGCCTTCCCGCCCGACACAGGCGCACGGTCCCCAGTTATGATAAGCCAGCTAAGAAGCCAACCCGGGGAGGTGGGTGGGATGCAAGAATATCTGCCTGCTGTCCCTGGATAACACCTGTTACGGTAAGTAACTGTGCTTTATCCCAGGACAAGCAGGCAGCATATTCTTGACTGATGGGTGACCTCCAAGCTAACAAAAAGAGGGATGGAGAGAAGGTTGGCCATTATTAAAACAAATTTTGCAAAACAGATTGGCCGAAGTGACCATCCCGTCTGGAAAATGTATCCAGACAATAATGTGATGTAAAAGTGTGAACTGAGGACCAAGTGGCAGCCTTGCAGATTTCCTCAATAGGCGTAGAACGGAGGAAAGCTACAGATGCTGCCATAGCTCTAACTCTATGGGCCGTGACGGAACCTCCCAGTGTCAGTCCGGACTGAGCAGAGCAGAAAGAAATGCACGCTGCTAACCAATTCGACAGCGTACGCTTAGAAACAGGATGACCCAATTTATTAGGATCAAAGGACAAAAAAAGTTGTGGCGATGATCTGTGGGGCTTAGTACGATCCAAATAGTAAGCTAAAGCTTGCTTACAATCCAAAGTATGTAAAGCCTGTTCCCCAGAATGAGAATGAGGTTTCGGAAAGAAGACAGGCAGAACAATGGATTGGTTGAGATGGAATTCAGAGACAACCTTAGGGAGAAACTTTGGATGTGTACGCAGAACCACCTTGTCATGATGAAAGACCGTAAAAGGTGGATCTGCAACTAGTGCATGTAGCTCACTGACCCTCCTGGCAGAGGTAAGAGCGATAAGGAAAAGTACCTTCCAAGTGAGAAACTTGAAAGTGGCTGTCGCCAAAGGTTCAAACGGGGGCTTCATCAAAGCGGAGAGAACCACATTCAGATCCCAGATAACAGGAGGTGCTTTAAGGGGTGGTTTAACATTGAAAAGACCTCGCATGAATCTGGAGACCAGGGGATGAGCTGTAAGGAGTTTCCCATGGACTGGCTCATGAAACGCAGCAATAGCACTGAGATGGACTCTGATGGGGGTAGATTTGAGGCCAGAGTCAGACAGAGAAAGCAGATAATCCAACAAGGTCTCCACTGGAAGAGACGTAGGATCATGATGATGAAGAAGACACCAAGAAGAAAACCTTGTCCACTTTTGATGATAACACTGCAGAGTGGCGGGTTTCCTGGAAGCATCCAGAATAGACCGAACGGGCTGAGAGAGAAGAGAGTTGTTTGAAGTCAGCCCGAGAGATACCAAGCTGTCAGGTGTAGAGACTGAAGGTTGGGATGCAGGAGGGTCTTCTGATGCTGCGAAAGCAGAGAAGGAAACAGAGGAAGTAGCAAAGGTTCTCTGGAACTGAGTTGAAGAAGAAGGGAGAACCAATGTTGTCTGGGCCATCGAGGAGCAATCAGAATCATGGTGGCTCGTTCCTTCTTGAGTTTGAACAAGGTCCGCAGCATGAGTGGCAGAGGAGGAAAAGCATACAGGAACCGATTGGACCAATCCAGAAGGAATGCATCCGCTGCCAGACGGTGAGGAGTATAGATTCTGGAGCAGAATTGGGGCAGTTGGTGATTGTGAGGAGCTGCAAAGAGGTCCACTTGAGGAGTGCCCCAATGATCGAAGATGGACTGTAGGGTTGAAGGATCGAGAGTCCATTCGTGAGGTTGGAGAATTCTGCTGAGCTTGTCCGCTAATGAATTCTGCTCTCCTTGGATGTAGATTGCCTTCAGGAATAGGCTGCGAGCTGTGGCCCAAGTCCAGATTTTCTGGGATTCCTGACACAAAAGGCGAGAGCCTGTTCCACCCTGTTTGTTGATGTAGTACATCGCAACCTGATTGTCTGTGCACAGCAGGAGGACTTGAGGAAAGAGAAGGTGTTGGAAGGCCTTGAGGGCGTAAAACATCACTCTGAGTTCCAGGAAATTGATGTGATGCTTCTTTTCCTGGGCTGTCCAAAGGCCTTGAGTTTGGAATTCGTTCAAATGAGCTCCCCAGGCATAAGGGGATGCGTCGGTGGTGATGACTAGTTGATGAGGCGGTAGATGGAGCAGAAGACCTCTGGAGAGATTTGAGGATATCAACCACCATTGTAGAGACTGACGAAGAGATGATGTCACAGATATGTGTCGTGAGCAAGGATCCGTCGCTTGGGACCACTGGGTAGCAAGGGTCCATTGAGGAGTGCGCAGGTGAAGACGTGCTAAAGGTGTTACATGAACTGTGGAAGCCATGTGACCTAAGAGTATCATCATCTGTTTGGCAGATATGGAACTCTGAAGAAGTACCTGCTGACAGAGAAATTGGATAGTCTGAAGACGGTTGGCCGGTAGAAATGCTCTCATGAGGACTGTGTCTAGCACTGCTCCAATGAATTGAAGTCTCTGAGTGGGGATGAGATGAGATTTGGGAAGATTGATCTCAAACCCCAGAAGTTGTAGAAACAGGATGGTTTGGTTGGTGGCCAGGAGCACTGTCTGAGCTGAATCGGCCTTGATTAACCAATCGTCCAAATAAGGAAAGACTTGAAGGTGGTGAGAGCGTAGAAAGGCAGCTACCACAATCAGACATTTGGTGAACACTCTTGGAGAGGAGGCAAGACCGAAGGGTAGTACCTTGTATTGGTAATGACAGCGGTTGATCATGAAGCGGAGGTACTGTCTGGAAGTCAGATTGACCGGTATGTGAGTGTATGCCTCTTTGAGATCGAGGGAGCATAGCTATTCGTTTTGATTGAGAAGAGGGTAAAGCGTGGCTAAAGACAGCATCTTGAACTTCTCTTTGACCAAGCATTTGTTGAGATCGCGAAGATCTAGAATCGGTCTGAGGTCTCCTGTCTTTTTGGGGACCAGAAAGTAACGGGAGTAGAATCCCTGCCCCTTTTGATCTGGAGGAACTTCCTCTATAGCGTTTAGAAGGAGGAGGGATTGAACCTCCTGAAGAAGAAGGGAAGATTGAGGAGAGTTCAAAGCAGATTCTTTTGGTAGACTTGGGACCGGGAGGTTCTGAAAGTTGAGAGAGTAGCCGTGGTGGATGATGTTGAGGACCCATTGGTCCGAAGTGATAACTTCCCACCGGCTGAGGAAAAAAGAAAGACGACCTCCTATAGGTTGAGGTTGCAGGGAAGATGGTTGGACGCTGGCTATGCCCTGGAGAAGTAAGTCAAAAGGGCTGTGTGGATTTCTGTTGAGGAGGCGGCTTGGCAGGCTGTTGCTGTTGTGGTCTAGGTGTCTGCCGTTGCTGCTGACGCTGCCTTCTAGGTTGTTGTGGAGCTGACTGCAGAGGACGAGCCACATAACGGCGTTGGTAGGTCGATTGTTGTCTGAAAGGCCGTGCCGGTGGAGGTTTCTTTTTCGTCTTGAGGAGAGTATCCCAACGTGTTTCATGGGCGGAGAGCTTTTGGGTAGTTGAGTCCATAGACTCTCCAAACAGCTCATCCCCTAAGCACGGTGCATTAGCTAACCGGTCTTGATGTTTGACATCAAGCTCGGATACCCTCAGCCAGGCAAGGCGGCGCATGGCCACAGACATAGCTGTTGCTGGAGAGGTAAGTTCAAAAGTATCGTAAATAGATCTTACCATAAACTTTCTCAGCTGAAAAAGTGAAGAGGAACATTGGCGAAAAGCCAGTCGTTTTCGCTCAGGAAGGTACTGCTCAAAGGAAGCCATGGAGGTAAGGTGATGCTTTAAATAGAATGAAAAATGAAAATCATAGTTGCCAGATCTATTGGCGAGCATTGCATTCTGGTAAAGACGCTTACCAAATTTATCCATGGCTTTACCTTCTCTGCCAGGAGGGACAGAAGCATAAACACTAGCTCCTGAAGACTTTTTAAGTGTAGATTCCACAAGAAGGGACTCATGTGGAAGCTGGGGCTTGTCGAACCCTGGGATAGGGATGACTTTATATAGAGAGTCCAATTTGCGGGGAGCTCCCGGGATAGTAAGAGGAATCTCTAGATTTTTGTAAAATGTTTCCCTCAGTATGTCATGAAGAGGGAGTTTCAAAAATTCTTTTGGAGGCTGGTCAAAGTCAAGGGCATCAAGAAAGGCTTTAGACTTTTTAGACTCAGCCTCCAAAGGAATGGAAAGAGACTCACACATGTCTTTTAAAAAGGAAGTAAAAGACAAAGAGTCATGCTTGGAGGATGGGTCAGGAACAACAGGATCATCCTCATCCGAAGAACATTCACCCTCTGATAGAAAAGGTTCTTCGGAATCACCCCACAGATCAGGGTCCCTAATATTGGAACTACGGTCCCGAGACTCAGGGGTGGATGGTTCCAAGTGACGGGACTTGCGCAGTGACTTACCCGACCTCATCGATGTGGTACCGGGAGAAGTCACCGGACGCATCGGTGCCGAAGTTTGTACCGACTGGTGGTGGGATGTCGGCTCCGGTGCGAGGAGTGGCATCGACACCGATGAGGCCGAGTGTACCGGTACCGAAACAGTGGATGCAGACAATATAGGCTGTTCCACTGCCGGTACCGGTGGCTCAGTACGGACCGGCACCGGGAGATTCGGAGCCAAGATAGCTGGAAGGAGTTGTTGTAATTGCTCCTTAAGCTGTACTTGGAGGATGGCCGCTATGCGATCATCTAATGAAGGCACCGGTACCGCCTTTTTCTTTTGCGGTACCAGCGGTGCCGCTCTACACCCCGGAGATGAGGAGCCCGATGTCGAGGGACTCACCTCAATAGGGGCGGAGCGCTTCCGCTGGCGCCTCACGGTCGGCAGGACTGGACTCGCTGCAATCGAGACCGGAGGACGCTCCAGCGGGGAAGGCTTCTTAGCCGGCTTACCTGGGTGTTGCGACGCCGGTGCGGTGTCACGCGGTGTCGATGAGGTAGGTGCCGGCTGTACCGGAGCCGATACCGGTGTCGATGTCGCGGGATCGGACATCTCGGTACCGAAAAGTAATCGTTGTTGAATTTCACGATTTTTTAAAGTACGTTTTTTTAACGTGGCACAGCGGGTGCAGGTGGACGCCTGATGCTCCGGACCCAGGCACTGTAGGCACCAGTTGTGCGGGTCCGTAAGGGAGATAGGCCGTGCACACCGCCGGCACTTCTTGAACCCTGGCTGAGGGGGCATGAAAGGAAAAACGGCTTCCGCCAAATCGAAGGCCGAGGCCTCGATGGTGGCAGAAGGCCCCGCCGGGGAAAAACCAAAAATGAAGAAAAAATACAAGTTTTTTTTTTTTTTTTAACAAAAATAAAAGAAAAGAAAAGAGGCAATAGAGCCAAGGGGGTTTTCGCGAGCGGGAAGGCGTGGAGAAAAATTTTCAACGGCCGTTGAAAAACGCGTCTTCTTAGCTCCGCGGAAACTAAGAAACTGGGGACCGCGCGCCTGTGTCGGGCGGGAAGGCACTCGCGCATGCGCGATGCAGCCTCTAGAACTTTCCAAGTTCTTAGAGTGCAATCAACTCTAAAAGTGTCCGTACCGGGGCTCCGTCGGTGCCGTCACCCATCAGTCAAGAATATGCTGCCTGCTTGTCCTGGGATAATAATAAAATTTCAGGACATCATATAGGAGGCATGCTGATCCTCAGCAGAATTCTACACTTGTAAGCTATTTTTTTAATTTATGAAAGCTTGATTTCCTGCTTTACCAATAAGCAAACAGGGAACAGAGGGATAAGAAATATCAGTTGAAAATTTTTAAAGTTCCAAAAAGTACTGTTATAAAAAAATAAAATATAGACAGAGAAAACAGAAAGAAGATATTGGAATAAGAATTCAAGAGGAAGTTAAATTAGTGAAAAGAAAACCAGCTAGGTTATTAGACAGAGATTATCAAGTTTTCAAGTTTTATTAAAAATTTGATACAATCAATCGCTTATCTGGACCTCTAAGTGAATTACAAATTTAAAAAAATGGAGGACTAAAATAAACATAAATTATAATTATCATTACATAAAGCTAATAAAAGATAAAGCTTTTAGGAAGTTCTTCCACAGGCAATGAGGTTTTACACACACACACACATTCATTAGTATGGATGAAATGAGTGCTTCACATTTTGAATGGCATCCAGGGGTCATGTACTATACTCCAAAATAATGTAGGGGCAAAGTTCACTTGAGCAATGAAAATACAATACCTTACAAATCTTCTGGGCATGAGCACCAGACAAACTGCCTCCAAACACTGTAAAATCCTACAAATAAAACACATGGAATATTTAGATAATATATATAATTTATAAGTATAAAACACTAAAAATTAAAGGCTTCTTTATTCTGTGCAGCTAAAACAGTAGGAAAAAGCACATCTGAACAAAAATTCAGGAAATTGTATTGTTTAATGGATTCTACTGGTGCTGAGATAGAATAAACCCGTTGAAGGCATTACTCTCCCTTTGCAAAACAAAAGAGAAGGATCAAACAGTCTCATGTAGGGAAACGTAAGAAACAACAAAGCAAGGCAGTTATTCTAAGGTGTATAACAAAACAAGTTTATTATATCCAGTGGTTGATAGCACAAAAAAACTGGACCTGACATAGCTGTGTTTCAGCAAAAAAAACCTTAATCAGCAACCACATGTATAAACTGATAGAGAAGAAACTCCATATACAACCACTGATGAGAAAGGTCAAAGGGTCGCAGGGACCAATACTCAAAATCAGTGTTTCTCAACTTCTTCAAGCCAACAAATACCAACCGAGTACCCCTGCCCAAGCTCTGCCCCAAAACCCACCCCCATAATAATAGTACTAATTTTAACGCAATTCATCCATTTTTCATATACACACAATATAATCTTATTAATACATAATGGTAACCACAAATTTTGAAAACAAAACACACTGTACACACTGAAAATGTTAATTATCATTTATATTCAGGGGTTTTCAAAGAGGTCAAGGCAGATGGCTTTAATATATGCAATCAGTAACAACTATAGAAAAATAGACAAATATAGAGCAAAATATAGAAAAAGAAGGTAAATTTTCAAAACTGACACATTTTGATCACTAAATTGAAAATAAAATCATTTTTCCTACCTTTATTGTCTGGTGATTTCATGAATCTCTAGTTGCACTTTCTTCTGACTGTGCATCCAATATTTCTTTCTTTCTGCCTCCTGCATGCTTCCTCTCTTCCAGACCTCATTCCATTTCCCAATCAACATCTCTCTCTGTCCCTCCATGAGTCCAAATTTTCTTCCTCTTTCCTCCAAGCGGACTCTGCCACTTGACACGTTCCATACCCCCCCCCCCGCTGATTCCTCTCTGCCTCCCTGCCCGCTGCGCCCACCCCGAAACCGACCCTGCCACCCAACATTTTCCATCCCATCCCCCCACCTCCGATTACGCCCTGCCTCCCCACCCACTGCACCACCTCCCCCCCCCCGAAGCTGACCCTGCCACCTGACACGCTGCTGCTGCCGCAGCCGTAACAACTCCAGGCAGGGACGGGTTGGGCCAGGTGTGTGCAGCAACTGCGACTGCATGTGGCCTGTACATAAACCTTCCCCCTCCACCAACGCCAATTCTGACGTCGAAGAGAAGGTTTCCAGCCAACCAATTGCTGCCTGGCTGGCCCAGAACCTTCTCTCTGACATCAGAATTGACATCGGGGGGAAGGCTTGTGGGTCAGCCAAATGCAGTTACTGAACACACCTGGCACATCCCTGCCCGGAAATGCGGAGGTGGCAGGGTAGGGAGGAATGGAGCATGTCGGTTGGCATGGTCGGCTTTGGGGTGGGGGGGTGCAGCAGGCTGGGAAACAGGGAGGAGTCTGCGACAGTGGCGGTGGCTTCAGTGGGATTGGCAAACAGAGATCCCGGGAGGCAAGCAGCTCGCATACCCCCAACAGGTGGCCTGCGTACCCCCTGGGGAACGCATACCGCATACTGAGAAACACTGCTCTAAACTTCCAAAAAATGTGTTATTTTACTTTTTGGAAGGCTTTAACTTCCATATTGATGATCTATCAGTCTCTTATGCTTCAAAGTTCCTTCTTTTACCTCCTCATTCAACCTCTAGCTATTGTCTACTACCCAGTATAGCCACAGCCTTGATCTAGTTCTTTTCTCTCAGTTCTTCCTCTTTCTGATCATCATCTGATAGTTTTCATACATTACCACCTTCCCAGTTTCATCTAGTCACCACCAAAATATTTATCTCCAGGCTACCAGATCTTGCACTTGCTCTCTTGCACTGCCTCATCCTTTCCTTATTACATTATCAGTGTCAATAAGGTAATCACGTGCAACAATACTACTCTCCACCAGGGCAGGATTAATTTTTCGAGGGCCCTTAGGCACACAAGTACACTGGGCCCCATAGCCCTACCCATGCCCTGCCCATGCCCCCATTTAATCATTTGTTTTCTTATTTACTTCTTTATTTCCACTTGTATTTCTTTTTTACTTTTATTATAAAATTCAAAACAACAAAGATTACCATACCAGTGCCAGTGTACAGTTTTAGTTCTATGCAAGTCCCAAAACATCTCTGAACAAATCCCCCTTCCTTCCCTTTAACTTTAATTCTGAACCATTTCCATACGTATATAAAAGTGTTCAAATGCATTGTAAAGGAACAAAACAGGGGAAAACAAAACCACAGACACAAATACAAAGAAACCAAAATGGAATTGTCCAAATCTGAATGATGTGCACTAAAAAAGTGTCCTCAACTCATCTGATAATGTGAAGATCTTTATTCCTCCAATATCACAATGATACATTCAAATGACTCTATGACTCAATGACTCGACATCTACATGTTTCGGCCGACTGACCTGCCTCAGGAGTCTATAAATACATATATACACATAAAAATGAATAACTTCATATAAATTAATAATAAATAACATCATATTAATTTGTATCGTTGAGATAAAAGTTATCTAAAAATACAAAACAATATGCATGTATATCATGACTACATAATGAATCATTTAAACAATGCTGTAATAACAATATTAAAAACAATCAATCAATATAATACTAAGAATCATATTTAATAAAATTAGAACATATATCATAAACAATTTTGTATTGTTAAAAATTAATATAAATGTAAATACACATGAGTAGGAAAAAAATGCCTTTGCATCTAATATAATAAAATGGTAAGCCGCGCATGTGCACTTCCTATATGTGCGCCGGTTTTCCGTGAGCTGTAGCGACACATAGGAAGTGCGCATGCGCGGCTTACGGTTCTTTGAAAGACGCGGCGGTGGCTCCTCTCACGATCCCCGCCTGCGTCGGACTTCCGACGCAGGTGGGGATCATGAGAGGAGCCACCGCCGCGTCTTTCAACTTAAAAAAAAAAAAGTCAAGACGGATGTCGGCCGCCGCAGGCCGCGGCAGCTGTATCCCGCCACGGCCGAGCATGGAGACGGGCCGAAGTTTTTTTCAACTTCAGAGTTAGACTGCTGGAGGCTCGGGCTGTTAGGTCCAACACGCGAAAAGAAAATAAAGAAAACGTTGTCCTCCGCCGAAGAAGCGGAAGGTGGAGGAGGGGCGTGAGGAGCCGGAGAGCTGTATGTAAGTGTGTGTGTGCGTGTGTATAGCCGAGGAGGAAGTGCAGCAGGAGCAAGGAGGTGGGAGAGTGGATTTCCCCTACTTGGATGTCAGGCATCAAGAGGATTGGAGTAAAAGCTTTGGTCCTGTGATCCTCACTCTTTTCCTGGGGCTACTGCTGGACAGGGGGGGGAGCAGGACATAAAGGAGAAGAGCTACTGCTGGACAGGGGGAGGAGGTAAAAATAAGGGAAAAGGGCTGCTAGCACCCGTTAATGTAACGGGCTAAACAACTAGTAAATATATATAACACTAGCTAAAAGATAACGCTTAAATATGTAATTCAAAAAGCATCAAACTAAGAACTTAACAAAACCTAAAATACTCAGTTACCATCACAAACTATAAAAACCATACCTTAAGAATCACGCAGGATTCTATACAGAGAATGCTACCACTCACATAGATTTGACCAAAGTTTCAATAAGGAATATTTTCTAGTTATGTGAACAAGCAAAAAAAAAAGGGGAAAAAGGGGGGGAAGGAAGGGAGAGGGGGAGGGGGAAGGAATAAAAAAGGGGGTATGGGGAGGTGGGAGGAAAAAGGGGAAAAGGGAAGGGGGGAAGGAAAAAGGGGGAGGCAAGGGGGAAAAAAAGGGGAAGGGGAGGGAAGAAGAAAGAGAGGGGGAAGGGGGAAAGAGAGGGGAGGAGGGGGGAGGGGGAGGAAGGGAAAAGGGGAAGGGGGAAAAAGAAGAAGGGGAGGGGATAGGAAAGGGGAAAAAAGGAAGGGTGAGGGAACAGGAAAAAGAAAAAATGTTGAAAACATATATATCCATACAAATTAAATATATAAATCAAACCGCAACCATATTAAAATGTTGAATGTAAGTGTGGCAACTAAAGGACAAGCTGATTTGGAAAAGCTCCCTCACTTTGTATAAAAGGGTAATTAACAAAAATTTGATAAAATAGAATCAAGTCTATGGTAGAACAAGCAAATAGACTAAAACCTGAAAGCAATCTATAATGATGCTTGAAAACCAACAAAAACTACAGCCAACCTTACCTACGGCCTTAGCAGAGAGATCAATGGCACAGAAATCAAGTTAAAATGATGTTGTGAAATTGAAGCCTACAAAAACTAAATTCAACCAACCTTACTTAAAAAATGTTTTCAATGTAACTTACATCATTCTATCTATGTTTGAGTGTCTGGCCGGTTGTCCAATGAAATTTCAAAAACAAACCTACCCAAATACAAATACACAAGTGGCCGAGAAGACACTGAAAACGGTAAAACTAGCCAATAACATTGTAAATAAAAGAGGAACCAACAGCAGTCGGGCCCTAACCTCGATTTACTAGGCATAACAGATGGTTAAGAAAGCATAACAGATAAATAGAACATTGCTTACGGCGTATGCATCCAACTACGACCGACTGGTGCCAAACATCTCGCTGCTAGAAAAAGGGGAAAGTACCGGAAGGGTGTACTATAACACCAGCGGGAGCGTGTGATGTGGCGCGCTTACCTAATTAACTGATGTGCCTGAATTTGAAGTAACCTTAAGGGAAAATATAAGCGTTGCCTTTAGTGCCATGCTAATTAAAAATAAAGATAAATAAAAAGAATAAAGGAAAAAAATAAAAAAGAAGAAGAATTTCATGCGGACTGAATATGCTAATGGAGACAAGTTGATGGGCATTAATTCACCATAAAGGATATATAAACACATTAACATAATTAAGTGCTTTTTGAAGATTTATTGTCAAGAATATCCTATATGCCCATATGGCCTTTTGAAGGGAATCATTTTCCCTAACTTATGTTTAGTTAAAAAAGGTATATATATGTTAAAAAATGTATATGTTATAAAAAGAAATATTCAACAATAAGGCCACCTTGATTCTAGTACACATAAAATACTGTAAAAATATGATTAATAAAAAATAGAATTAATGAAAAATAGACCACAGGCATATCTAAATGATGTCCTGATAGAGACAAAACATAACATAGGAACCATGGAGTTTTTGTGATACAAAAATAAGGAAAACGGAAAGTACTTATGCTCTCATAACCTATAAATAATCACAAGAATGGTCTCAGGTCGAGTTCCATATTCAACCCATTGGGCGTCACTGTATTGAAGTTATGAATGTAACGTTGTTCTTCTTTCAAGAGCAAAGAATCTAGATCACTTCCCCTCCATCTTGTTTGAATAACCCTTAACACAAAAAACTTTAAATCCTCAATGCTGGAGATCACGTGATGCACTGAGCCAAGGCAGAAGCAGGCTGCCTGAGCTCCCAGGCCCCGAGTCCTGAAGCGCCCTGTTACTAATCTAATCTAATCCTTAGGTTTGTATACCACATCATCTCCACGTTCGTAGAGCTCGACGCGGTTTACAGTAGGAGAAATAGGAAGGAACTACAACAGAGGGTTAGAGGTAGAAGTGGGAAGAAAATTTACAGGACTTGGGATGGCAAGATATAAGAGTTTCCTTGATTCCTAAGTTGGAGGGAGACTTACATTTTTTGAGAAAAGCCAGGTTTTCAGATGTTTGCGGAAAACTTGGAGAGAGCTCAAATTCCGAAGAGGGGAGGTAAGGTTGTTCCAGAACTCAGTGATTTTGAAGTGGAGAGAGGTCCCTAGCTTTCCTGTGTGGGAAATGCCTTTTAGCGAGGGGAAGGATAGTTTTAATTTCTGGGAGGATCTGGTGGTATTAGGGTTTGAGGAATTCCAAGAAAGAGGGATAAAGGGAGGGAGGATACCATATAGGATTTTGAAAGTTAAACAGGCGCATTTATAGTGGACTCTGGCGATTATCAGAAGCCAGTGGAGCTTGGCCAGGAGCGGGGAGACATGGTCAAATTTACTTTTAGCGAAGATGAGCTTGGCCGTGGCATTCTGAATCCGTTGGAGTCTGTGGAGGTTTTTCTTAGTTAGGCTTAAGTAGCTTACTAGCCTTTGGAGGTGAGCCGGGAGACAGCGCTTTGCAGCGCTTGCTGTGCACAATATATGGACAGATTTCTGTCATCTCCTGCGTCGCCGATGTCCACCCGCACTCAAAAAAAGGATCGGGACTGCCCGCAGGACGGTGCTGACATAATGGCGCCGGTCACCTCCACAGCCGCGATTCAGCAAATAGCACCGGAGGCGCTGACGGCCCTCACTCAAGCAGTAACAGTGGCAATGCAGCCCAGCATAGAAAAACTTTCTGGACACCTCCAAAAGCTTGAAAATCTACTTATGGAGACTACTAGCCGCACCACAGTGCTGGAGACTCAGGTTTCCAGTGTCGAGGATACACAGCAGGCACATAACACCACGCTACAGGAACTGCAGGCTCTGACTCAAAAACAAGGAGAAAGACTGGATGATCTTGAAAACAGATCCAGAAGATCTAACTTACGTTTTTTGGGGATTCCGGAAACAGTACCTGGTCCTAAGCTCCTGCAGGTGCTGGAGGCCTGGCTGACCAGTTCCTTTTCCTTGAAGGAGGGCCTGGGACCTATTCGACTGGAGAGAACACACCGGCTAGGCCGAGAACAAGCAAGAAAGGCGAGGCCTCGCATGGTAATAGCCAAACTTTTAAACTATAACCATAAAGTGGAAATCTTGCGCAAATATAAACAACTTCGGGAGACTTTAGCATTTGAGGAGTCTGAGGTGCGCATTTTCCAGGACTACTCTGTGGCCCTAACGGAGCGCAGGAAGCAATTCTACCCACTTTGCTCCTCTTTGGCTGAAAAAAAAATACGCTTTCTCTTTTTATATCCAGCCACTTTGAAAATTTACCATCAGGGACGCTGGCAGGTATTTGAGGCCGCGGCTGAGGCAGCCCTTTATGTGAACACTCAGGTGTTGCCCCAGTCGAACCTTACATGAGAGAGCACATGGTGTGCTTCCTTGTTTGTCACATGCTCCTGTGTGCCTGTGGCATTGTGGATGCACCGGGATCTCCTGGTTTGGGGGAAGCCTGGATCTCAGATAATATGGCTGTTACTTGCTATTCTGGTTTAAGTTTGTTTACAATTTTGTGTTTTTTCCTGTTCTAGTTCAGAAATTGATATACTGTATATTTGAGCTCATCCTAATGTTCATTTGCTCTGCAGACTGCTCCTATGACTATTGTATTTACTGTATGGGAACTCGGGGCCCGGAGTGGCATTGTTTTGTGATCTTTCACACCTTTGGGACCGCCTAGGGTGAACCTGAGGCTGTGACCACAACCATGCAATTGGAGAGAAGGTTGGGAAGGGGGGGAGTCCTTGGCCTACGTGGTTGCTGCTGGTATTCTTTCGATTATTGGGAAGGGTGGGATCAGACCCTGCTGCGAGACTCCTGCACCTGACATTTACCATGGTACTGGTGTTGCTCGGGCGGGTCCTGAGCGTCATGTGGCTGCCCTGGGTATGGCTGGGAACCCAGGGTGGATTTTTTCCGCACTTAGCATTTTATATGTTTGTACTAGACCCTTTTGTATCTGCTGGCTAACACTTTGAGAATAGTATCCTGGAATGTTTCGGGCATTACCTCTCCCATAAAACGAACAAAACTTTTAACACAGCTCAAACGACATAAGGTAGACATAGCCTGTCTGCAAGAAACCCGACTTACAGACTTAGAACATCAGAAATTGAGGAGGTCCTGGGTAGCAGCATCTTCAACTCATAAGCGGGCAGGGGTGGCGATACTGATTAGTAAGACATTGCCTTACACTGCAAAAGTAGTAGCCTCGGACCCACAGGGCCGTTACCTCTTGCTGCAGCTGTCAGTAGGCACATATTCCTTTTACTTGATGAATGTATATGCACCTAATACCTATGACCATTTCTTCTTTGAGGGTCTAACTGCCATGCTTCTTGGGCGGGTTACTGATCTGGTATACATTGCAGGGGATTTCAATCAGGTGTTTGACCCGACTTGTGATCGTTCTCAGCCGGGACCTGGTGCGAGTATATCTCATACCAGAGGCCTGCCCTATCTTTGCGCCACTTTAGATCTGGTGGACCCGTGGAGAATTCTCCATACCACTGAATGGGATTACACACACCACTCCAGAGCACATAACACACAATCTAGGAAGGATTACATCCTTACCACGCGCAGAGCATTTTTAAATGTGGATGCAGCGGTAATAGGCCCGGCGGTGATTTCAGATCACGCGATGATCTGGCTAGATGTGAATGTGGGCTTCAGTTTACGCGGACCTGTACGTTGGCGCTTCCCTAGTTATCTATTTTCTGATGACCATTTCAAAACATACCTAACGACTAAATGGGGTGAATTCCTAGACTTTAATGGTCAGCATAGCAATGATCCGACACTGTTTTGGAGCATGGCTAAGGTGGTGCTCAGAGGAGATTGTATAGCTTATGTAATAGCACGTAATCGCCGTTTGTCCCGGGGAATACTGCGGTTGGAAAAAGAACTAGCAAGCGCTAAGCGTCAGTATACCCTGTTCCCGACCCGCCACGCTAGGGAACACTTAGCTTCCGTGGAAACGACCCTCAACTCCCTATATACATGAGCATACGATGAAAATGCTCTTGTATCAAAAATTTTGCTACCATCGCTATGAAAATTGGGCAGGGAAGTTATTAGCCCACTTGACTTCCCAGGCGCGGGGTCACCGTTATGTTTTGGGATTGAGGGATAGTACGGGCCAAATTCAACACACTACTGAACACATTGCACAAATTTTTCAGTCCCACCTCGGGAAGATATATGGGCGCCGGGACTCGGGAGCTGAACTCCTTATTAAGGACTATTTCACGGACTCTGGTTTACAGCCGCTCTCTGAATCGGATGTTAGGTTTCTTAATGCACCCATCACCTCTAAAGAACTACATAAAGCTATCCACAATCAACGAAATTTTTCGGCTCCAGGGCCGGATGGCTTTACGGCAGAATTTTATAAACTGCTCTCAGGGCAGCTTAGTCCTTTTTTAAGGGACTATTACTCCCAGGTAATCCAGGATGAACATTTCCCAGGAGAAGCGCATGAGGCTTTAATCACGTTGATATTGAAGCCTGGCAAAGACAGTTCAGCTCCCGAGTCCTATCGCCCAATTTCTTTGCTGAATGTAGGTATCAAAATTCTGTCCAAAATCTTAGCTGATAGATTAGCGACCCTTCTCCCTGATGTGATTGCATCCACACAAGTCGGCTTTGTACAGGGTAGACAAGCAGTACACAACGTACGTAAAGCATTGATAGCCTTAGCGCACACGCAATTCCATCACACTCCTATGCTTCTACTCAGTTTGGATGCGGCACAAGCGTTCGACCAGGTCAATTGGACGTACCTCTTTGAGGTACTAAATTGTATGGGGATATCTGGCTGGTTCGCCTCAGCATTACGCCCTTTATATTCCACTCCAACAGCAAGACTACTTACAATGACACTATTACTGACCCAATACCTATTGAGAGGGGAACTAGACAGGGCTGTCCCTTGTAACCCCTCTTATTTTTATTGTACCTCGAACCCTTTCTTCGCACAGTGTCTCAGGACCCCGACATAGTGGGTGTGGACTTCGGGATGCATTCACTCAAAGTGTTGGCCTTTGCAGATGACCTATTATTTTTGCTAACTGACCCCGCTCACTCTGTTCGATATTTATTGCAAGCGCTTGACGAATTCAAATTTTATTCGGGATTTACATTGAACTACCAGAAATCTATGGCCCTAGCTAGCCCCATGACACTACAACAGACATGGAGCGGTCACTTCCCATTTACGTGGGCTCAGACTTCAATTCGCTATTTGGGAGTACAGATCCCCAGAGACCTTACGACCCTGTACACCAGCAATATCACCCCATTGCTTCAAGACACCTCACAACATCTACAGAATTAGTCCACTTTTCCCTTATCGGTGGCAGGCCGGGTAGCCCTTTTTAACATGGTGCTCTTTCCCAAATGGTTATATCGCTTTCAGGTTTTACCTCTGCTGCTGTCCCATGCCCATAACATTCGTTTAACGAAAGAGCTACAGCGTTTTCTATGGGGTGGTAAGCAACCACGTATGCCCTTGCTACGGATGTGTTTGCCCAGGGATAGGGGGGGCTATGGTTTATTAAATATACGTTGGTATGCTATGGCTTGTCAGATGAGACATATTAATGATTGGTTTAGAGGAACATCTGATTTTTCTGCTACACCACTGGAGTTATCTTTGCTGGCTCCGTTCCATGTGAGCTATTTTCTACATGTGGCGGATCCGAGGATGCGTCCTTTGGTGTCTCACTACCCCATTTTTACGCCGGCCAGAAGGACATGGAGATGGATCTGTAAAACAGCCAAATTGTCTTCTAGGGTGTCTTTATATTTGCCTATACTGGGCAATGGAGCTTTCCAGCCGGGCATGCAAAATGCCACCTTTCTTAGGTGGCAAGCACAAGGTCTACAATATATTTTTCACCTGTTTTCGGAGGAGGGAATCCTGGTCACATTTGCCGAGCTGCAACGGACTTTTGACCTACAGGCTAATGATCTCTTCGCCTATTACCAGATCCGTCACTATGTTCAATCCCTCCCAGTGGCTGCCCTTACTGAAGTCTGCAGGGAGGCGCTTTCGGAACTCTTCAGCCTTTCAGCCCAACAGAGGATTCCTCTACGATTTCATATTGTGGGGATCCGGGATTGCTAACCAAGTACGAATCTGGATATATTAGCGACAGCGACTGAGGACTTGCATTGCCAGTTGACTGCTCAACAGTTACAATGGGTCCTGAAGAACATTCAGAAAGTGTCACCCAATATTACTCACTGGGAAATGCAATTGAAAATTGTTCTTAGACTTTACATTCCACCGGAACGTGC
This sequence comes from Geotrypetes seraphini, assembly GCF_902459505.1. Lineage (NCBI taxonomy): Eukaryota > Metazoa > Chordata > Amphibia > Gymnophiona > Dermophiidae > Geotrypetes > Geotrypetes seraphini. The sequence continues at coordinate 94,970,065 of NC_047092.1, forward strand.
AGCCCAGATGGGGATTACTGAGTCGCATTCTTGCCCGAAATGCAATCAGGTTCACGCATCTTTGAGTCACATGTTTTGGACCTGCCCCGCAATCCAGCAGTTTTGGAGACATCTTGGCCTATATACTACATTGCTTTGGGGAAGGCAATGGCTTCCACAGCCGAGGGCGTTATTTGGATTTTATAATATAGCCTCGCCCAAACCCAGGGGAATGTCAGCATTTATCTCCAGAGCTCTTTTGATGGGAAAAAAGTCCATCCTCACCAACTGGTTCTCCCGTGATCCCCCGTCATATGCACAATGGAGATCCCTAATGATATTGCACGCAACACTGGAGAGACGCATGGTGGGAGACTTGATTCTTGGTCCAGGTCGCAAATTTTGTCAGGTGTGGGAGCACTTCTGGCAGGACCTCACACCGCGTGCTTGCAGTAGACTTTAGAATCTTTAAGATTTTATTCCCACTCTCAGCTGTTGGACTGGCCATGGACTCTTGGGGAGGGGGGGATGGGAAGGGAACTGATTATATTATTGAAAATGTTATTTCCTGAATGGTACTACTGTTTGTATTTGCTTCTTACTGCTGGAATAATAAAAATCATTTAAACATAAATCCTCAATGCAACGGCCTTTTTCATACCAATGTTCCATAATAGGTGCTGACTGTATGTTCCTGCTAATACAACTTCTATGTTCGATCAATCTAGTTTTAACCATACGTTTGGTTTTGCCAATATACCACTTGAGACATGGACATATAATTGCGTAAATCACATTAATAGTGTTACAATTGCTATGTTCTCTTAATCTAACATTTGCACCAGTGACTGGATGTAAAAAATCTTTAACAGTCATGCTATGTTTACAAATGGAACATTGTCCACATGGTGTGTGTCCAACTGGGCCATTGGTATTCTCTCTCTGATCCGGAAGTGTAGATGGTACTAACATATTCCTAAGGTTCCTGTTTCTGGAAAATGCTACCACTGGAGTGATATTTTTAAAACATTCATGTATCCCTAAAATGTGCCAATTTTTCTTAATTATATCTTGAATATTGTGAGAAAGATGGGAAAACCTAAGTGTGCATACTAGGTCTGGTTTAGGTTTATCCGATATCAGATTCAATAACATCTCTCTATGTTGGGTTTGTGCCCTTTCAAGACAATTTTGCACACAATCCTCTGGATAACCCCTTGACAAAAAATTATTTACCATCACTGGTGCCTGTCATTCAAATTCCAAGACGTCAATATCGTGTAAAACACACATTTTGTCACAAAACACCTCGTCATAATTGAGCCACAACTAACCACCGAACCGCTGCTAGGCATCCAATACAGTGTCGGTGTATGCCAACAAAGGACTATAATCACCTATGTGCTCCCAGCCCCACACATTAGCCAAACGCAAAAAGGAACACATTTCTCAAGACGAGCAGCACGCGCGTGCCCTTCCACCTTCCGAGCCTTTTTCTTACTCCGCTTGCTCACCCGCCCCTCCATCAACCTAAACACATCTATACATTCCCTTTTACAAATCTTCCGTCTCAATGTCCGGGGAACCTTTTCCCACAACTCAGAAAGCGCAATTAAAGCAGGCGCACCCCGAGCCTGACCACCTGACTCTACTGTGGCCCTCTGGCCCTCCCCCAGCCGAAGATTGTGAGGAAGAGGAAGAAGAATCAGAGAACGAAGGCAAGGAAGATGAAGCATGCCCCCGACCCCTACACCTAGCCCTACGCTTCCGCTTAGGCCCCTTACCCCTCCACATGAGATAGCCCCATTACCCGAACCAGAAGCACCCGATGGTTCTTCCATTCCAGAAATAGACGGGGCAGTGGCGCCATGCACAGCAGCCACCATAGACTCTGGACGAACTTCCTTCGCACTCCAATCTTCCGAATAGACTCCACCCGATAACACTCCACTGGCAGACATAGTTGCAGGGCCGTGAACCCTGGAACCCTCCCTGCTCAAGAATAGGAGCATAGGCCACACCCATTCCACCAACCTCGCTGACTCCCGAGCCACCGGAAAGTGTTGCAGAGCTAACAGGAGGCCCAACATGCTGCTTCTGCACAGAAGGAAAAACCTCCATCCGGGAAGCATCAGTCAAGGTCAGTAAATCTCCTGCAGACGAAGTTGGATCAAACCCCGCCCCCTGAAAACTAACGGCCGTCGAACGGACCCCAGCAGACCTACCCCGGCCCTTTCCAGTAACACGGCCCTGACTGCCGCGACGCTTACGCTGCCCCACCGAAGCTGCAGCCATCGCAGACAGGGCAGACAGCATAGAGGGACGGCACGGCAGGGAATCAGCCGTATGAACCTGATCCAATGCATTATCCTCGGCAAAGGAATTGCCCGCATGCAGGGACAGGTCCACCGGCTCGGTTCCGACCTGCTGCCATCAGCTCCGACTCTACTGCTTGCCCCAACTGCCGACGCCATGCCGCCGAGAAGGAACACTGCAGAAAGCTGCCCTCCAGGAGTCAGGAACCCCTGACCCTGGAAGATGCCGACTTAAATACCCCACCCCCCGCTCGACCTTCCATGCCCTAACCAATCAGAAGTTGCGATCAGTCAGGGCAGGAAGAAGCCCTACCCCCTACCTTTCCCTACTCTGCCGCCTGATCTCGACAGGTGATTAACAGGGCCCTCCAGCTCCATATTAAATTTCACCCGTTGAGACAAGCTCTCAGGCTTACACATTCATCTAACATTGGACTAGGACTCGAACATGAGTTGATGGTACCAACAACCTTTGTCGCCTGGTTTCTGCTTTCCTCATCTTGTCATTTTCTTCCTTCCATCCACTGTCTGCTCCTTCCAGAAACTGTCTGCCAACACCATTCCACCTTTTCATTTCTCTTCCAGCCCTCCCCCCGCCCCCCCCCCTTGTCTGGCATCTCTCTCCTTCCATCTATCCTTCCCTCCCTCTCTCTCTCTTCTCATTTCCTCCACTGAGATCTGATATTTCTGTCTCTTCCCACCCCCCCACCCCCTGTCTGCTCTGGCATCTCTCTCTTCTCTATTTTCTGCTTCTGTCTAAATTAAATTATCTTACTATTCAGTCCTGTTTTCCTCTTTTCACTGTCTACCCACAGATTGCCAACCCTTTCCTTCATCCCTCCACTATCTCACTCTCTTTTCCCCACATCCAGCATATGTCCTTTTTCCATTCAACATCTGCTCTCCCCTCTAAACTGACCATCTGCCCTCTTCTCTCTCCCTTCTCCCCACTTCCATCATCTGCCCCTTCTCTCCTTCTCTTCCTCCACCCCAATTCCATCCTGTTATCCTACCCCCTCACCTCACCACTGATGCTTTCCCACATGCTTCTGATGCTGAAGGCACAAGTTCTCCCCACTCGCATCATCTGCCCTCTTCCCTCTCTCTCTCCCTTCTCATATCTTCCCTCTTCTCTCTCTCTCTCTCTCCCTTTTCCCCACTTCCATCATCTGCCCACTTAACCTCTCCCCCTAGCTGGCCCATCTCCCTCCTCCTAACCTTCACGGGTCACCTTTCCGATGTTTTCTTTGTCAAATGGGCCCCGGCATCGACAGCAAATATTATCTTACAAGTGGTGCTTAGCCAAAGCTTCCCCTCCGATGAAAGCCTCCAAGGAGGAAACAGGAAGCTGCGTCAGAGGGGAAGCTTTGGGCCAAGCACCCCTTGCAAGATAATACTGTGTTCCCCTGAAAATAAGATAGTGTCTTATATAAATTTTGGATCCAAAAAATGCACTATGGCTTATTTTCGGGGGATGACTTATTTTTTCATGCACAATGATCATCTCTCTATTCCTCTCCTCCACCTCAATTCTTCCTCTTTCCTTTTGCTCCCCCACTTGTGCAGCATCTTTCCTTCCCTCTCACCCATCTCCTTGTGCCTTCCCTCTGCAGCATCTTTTTATCCCTCACATCCCCCCCAAAGCAGAACTCTTGAGCAGTATCTTTTAATCCCTCCCACCCCCGTCCTCCCCCCCACGCAGCCAAATCCACACTGACCCTCCCATCTCTCCCTCCCATCCAAACTCCGCCGACCCTCCCACTGTGAGACGACCGACAAACCTCCCTCCAGTAGTGTCGGTAGCCACAGTACTCTAAACAGGCTGCTTTGCGGCCTTCTCCTTCCAGTGATTCCCTCTGCTGCGTCACTGATGAGAAGGCCGTGAAGCAGCCTGTTTAGAGTACTATGGCTGTCAACACTGCTGGAGGGAGGTTTGTTGGTCATCTCGTGGTGGAAGGATCGGCGGGATTCGCATGGGAGGGAGAGATAGGAGGGTCGTTGGGAGTTCGGCTGTGCCGGGAGGGCCACGAATCCAGCTGCCAGCGAATCCAGCAAGGGGGGAGAAATGCCAGAACCGTGAGGACCCACTTGACCCTAAAGCACCGCACTGGCAGGCCCCCCTGACAATTTCGGGCCCTTGGCACGTGCCTACTGGGCCTACCCTTTAATCTGGCCCTGCTCTCCACTGCTTTTGACACCCTTGCTCCTTCTCTTCTTCCACCTCCATCCTCCTGTGAGCTGTACCAAATGGCATTTGCTCTACCTCCAGAATTTACTCCCTAAATTTTAGCATCCACTCTGTATATGCTAGCAGAGTGAATATGAAATGTGTAGCATTTTATTTGCCAATGAAAATTTCTACAACCATCCGACAAAGTCTCTTACTTCTAAACCTTGCCATCTCTTTGCCACACTCAACTGACTCCTCCAAGCCCCCATTTTCTGCTCAGAGTATAGCGAATTCCTTGAGATGAGTAATCTTGAGTTCTCTACCAAGTCATAGAAACATGATGGCAGATAAAGGCCAAATGACCCATCTAGTCTGTCCATCCACAGTAACCATTTATTTAATTTCTGTGGTGTACAGCATCAAACAAAAAAAGGGCCCAAATCTTCCACAGTCAAAAATGGGAATCTAGACACAAAAGAAGAAAAGAGAATGGAAACCAATGATCTTGACAAGGCGTTTATTAAAATATAAGTCAAATAGAAGGTGTTCTAAGTGAGCCTGAACAGAATGGCTGCTTAGATTAGAGCTCCCGTGAGGAAAGCTCAAAATTTGTTGTTAATATCGGGTTAACTTAATACATTCACTTCAATCTTTGTGAATTAATTGACTAAACTGGACTCAAGCTGAGGATGTCTACTGGAAAGGGGGGTAAGCGTCCAAAATCTTATTTGGTGTCTCTAGCAAAAAGTAATGGTTCTAAAGAGGATGGGAATCAGTTACAGATTGTAATTGATGAGATCAGATCAGTTAAAGATTTGATTATGGAAGCAAAAGAAGATAATATATACTACAAAAAACATAATCCGTTAGACCATTTGACTACCCTAAACTGTAAAAATCCAACAATTCAAAGACTGGCTTACCAGAAATGCTCAAATTTTTAGTGACTAGCTAATTCCATATTGATCACGCTGAGGCAGCCAAAAACATGGCCGCAGCGTCTCAGACAGTGTTGAAAAAAGAAACACCCCATGACGCAAAAAGGCACAGCTACCAATCAGAGGCTGGAACTAAACTATACATACTAAATCCCACCCACCTCATACCAGATTATATGGCTAGGGTCATCCAGTCACTGGTTTCGTTAAGACCATGAGGGGTCATTGTATTAAGCTCAAACATCCAACAAAGTTCTTTAAGATTCAAGGTATGTTCAATATATCATCCCCGACTCTGAGGAAGAACAAAACGCGGAGGGGAATGATACAGTCATGTTCTAAGCCAAGCTAAGTAGCACTTTATATTTCCTGAACTTATTTATGAATTTTTGAACAAGCACTGGCACTTTATAATGAATTAACAAATGAACACTCTGAAGAAAGAACCTTTATATGTAAAATAAGAAAAATATTTATTAATTTTAATGAATAGAGTTTAAATAAGTTACATAAGGTGGACTGTCATTAATTATATTGTTCCAATGAGGATAGCTACCACACTAAATTCAGAATGAATCAATCTTTTAAGTGTGGCATACTGAGGAACTTGTAAACAGACTGTCCTGATAAATATCAAACTGTAGAATTTAAAACAGTGGTGATTAAGGTATCTTTAAGCTATTTGACAAATTCGAACTTTGTGCACACTTTAGTATTGGTAATTAGCTAATAACATTGCTTCTTTAGGCAGTTTTAAATTCAATATGCTTGTTTGGATGTGTCCTGTTTATGTGCTGGCTGAATCACAAAATAAAATGCCTCAACTGTATTTAGAAGATCACTTTGGAAACATCCAAAATCTACCTAAACCTCATTCAGAGAAACATCTATCTAAAGCCCAAACAAAGCTCAACGGATGACCTAGAGGGGTGCCTAAATAGCATCTATCCTACTAACACAGTGGTCTCAAACTCAAACCCTTTGCGGGGCCACATTTTGGATTTGTAGGTACTTGGAGGGCCGCAGAAAAAATAGTTAATGTCTTATTAAAGAAATGACAATTTTGCATGAGGTAAAACTCTTTATAGTTTATAAAACTTTCCTTTAACAGTTAAAAGGAAAGATATATAAACTATAAAGAGTTTTACCTCATGCAAAATTGTCATCTAATATAATAAAATGGTAGGACGCGCATGCGCACTAAAAAAATCGTGTTCCCTGATGCTTCGGGAAAACACGATTGCGCATGCGCGGATTTTACGTCACCACTTGCTCGCGGCAACTTTCAAATAAAAATAAAAAATTACACAGCTGCAGCGGCCTTCCTCACCCCCGCCTCTCACTGTCAATGGTACCGGCTCCTCTCTCGAACTACACCAGGATCGAGAGAGGAACTGCAGCGCCGGCTTTCAACTTAAAACAAAAAAAATTAAAAAAACCCAACTGGAGATCGCCGCTCTCAACCCCCTCCCCCCCAACTGGAGATCGCCGCTCTCAACCCCCTCCCCCCCCAACTGGAGATCGCCGCTCTCACCCGCTCCCACTGTGCAAACCCCCCCCAACTGGAGATTGCCGCTCTCAACCCCCTCCCCCCCAACTGGAGATCGCCGCTCTCACCCGCTCCTACTGTGCAAACCCCCCCCAACTGGAGATCGCCGCTCTCCCCCCTTTCCCCCCCAACTGGAGATCGCCGCTCACACCCGCTCCCACTTTGCAACCCCCCCCAACTGGAGATCGCCGCTCTCACCCCCTCCCCCCCAACTGGAGATCGCCGCTCTCACCGGCTCCCACTGTGCAACCCCCCCCCATGGGAGGATGCGCCGCAGCAAAGTGCTGCACAGGTACTGGAGGGGGAGAGACATATCGCTTCTGCACCGGTACAAACATCCCTCCAGCGTTCGCACTCGCTGCACGTTAAACAGGCTGCTTCAGCCTTTCTCCTGCAGTTGAGTCCCTTTGCTGTGTCACTGATTACGTCATCAATGACGCAACAGAGAGCCTCAACGGCAGAAGAAAGCCGAAACAGCCTGTTTAACGTGCAGCGACTGCCAACGCTGGAGGGAGGTTTGATATTAAAGTCATCTTGCTGGGAGATCAAAGAGCGTTTACAATTCGCTGCTGTTGCTGGCTTCAGGCCTTCCTCTCTGCCCGGTCCTGCCTACTTCCTGTTTTCATGAAGACAGGACCGGCCACAGAGAAAGACCTGAAGCCAGCAACAGCAATGAATTGTGAATGCTGCTGCTGACCAATGAAGTAGTTAAATGAGGAAAGGGAGCAGAGGGGGAGAGAATGCCTTGGAGGGAAGGAGGAAGGTATGCCAGACCAAGGCAAAAGGAAGGAGGAGATGGAGAGAGGCCATATGGGAGAGAAAGAGAGAGATAGAAAGAGAAGAGAGGGCAGTGAATGGAAGGGGCAACATAGAGGGTGAACAGTATTCTAGCACCCGTTAATGTAACGGGCTTAAAGACTAGTTTCTTTAATAAGACATTAACTATTTTTTCTGCGGCCCTCCAAGTACTCTATTTTTTCTGCAGCACTCACATTTAAAGTTTAATATCTTTTCTTTCTCAAAACTGGCACGTTTCAATCACTAAATTGAAAATAAAATCATTTTCCTACCTTTGTTTGGTAATTTCATCAGTCTCTGGTTGCACTTTATTCTTCTGACTGTGCATCCAATATTTCTTCCCTTCTTTCAGCCTCCTGTATGCTTCCTCTCCTCCAGACCTCATTCCCTCCCCCAACTTTTTCTTTCTTTCTCTATGTCTGTCTGTCTCTGATTCTGTGTCCCATTTTTTGCTTTGTTTCTGGCTCCCTGTCCCCCCCTTCTTTCTTTCTTCCTTCCTGCCCTCCCCCATGCCACTGCCGCCGGGGAATAGGCTGCTGCTGCTGCCGCCGCCATCGGGAACAGGCCGAGATCTCCATGCTTCTCTTCTCCACGGGGCCGACCGCCCGACGTCAATTCTAACGTCAGAAAGGATGTTCCGGGCAGCCAGGCAGCGATTGGCTAGCCAGAACGTCCTCTCGACATCAGAATTGACGTCAGGCGGCGAGAGAAGCAGGGAGATCAAAGAGCACGGTGCTGGCCTGTTCCCCGATGGCAGCGGTGAGAAGGGAAGGGAAGCAGGTTGGGCACCACTGCTCTAGACGAGCCGCACTCTAGGGAGAACAGTGGAGGGTGGCCAGCCGTGTGGACCGCCCCCCCCTTGGTATGCCACTGGAGCAGCAGCGTGTCTGGCCGGCTCGTTCCGTTCAAAGCCGCAGGTGGTGGCTCCTTGCGAGATCCGCGCCTGTGTCTGAAGCCTCTCTGATGTTGTAATGTCAGAGAGGCTTCCGATGTAGGAGTGGATAGCGCAAAGAGCCGCTAAACTGCAGCTTTGAACGGAACGAGCCGGCTAGACAAGCTGCTGCTCCAAAAGGAAGAGAATGATCCAGTCCAGACCGTGGGCCGCAAATAAAACCTGGAGAGCCACATGCGGGCCCGTGGGCCGCGTGTTTGAGACCGCTGTACTAACATCTTTCTGAAGCCCAAACCACGTCTATCTAAAGCCGAAACAGCTATTCTTTACACTGCTTCAAGGAGCTCATTTTACAATTGCTATACAGTTTCCTATGTAGCACAGAGGTTAAACTTACACCCTTCTACACTTATGTTGGCAGTTCAACTCCCAGTCAGTCAGTACCTCTCACTGGAAATGAATTATAATAAATATCCTTTTAAAGATGGCATACTGTTACTTTTTTTTGTTTTTATTATGTTAAACTTTACAATCCTGACATAATGAAGAAAAAGAATATGGCAGGGCAGTAAGCTCAAGCTTGTGTTGTCTCCTGGCATCTATCCTAGCAGAATTAACTGTCTACACCACAGGTGTCGAAGTCGGTCCTCGAGGGCTGCAATCCAGTCGGGTTTTCAGAATTTCCCCAATGAATATGCATTGAAAGCAGTGCATGCACATAGATCTCATGCATATTCATTGGGGAAATCTTGAAAACCCGACTGGATTGTGGCCCTCGAGGACCGACTGCGACACCCCTGGTCTACACGAACAGTATAATAAAACCAGAATTGCTATTCTTGTATGGCTCTTTGTCTAGCACAGCGGATTAGAATGAAGGTTAGCGTGTTAGCATGTCACATTTTTTTCAACATTCACTCTGATGTTCCCAGTTCAAGTCCCACTGAAAATAATATATTATAAATATCCTCTTAAAGATGGTATACTGTGTTTATATTATGTTAAAGCTTACAATCCTGAAATAATGGAACTAAATACATTGTAGGGACGTCCATCTGGCGACTAGAAGTGAAAAAAAAAAATTGGGGGAATGCGTATTTGATGTCTATCTCACGTCTAAGTAACGCGGAGTGAGTTGCGTCCCACGGACATTTAAACCATGCCTAAAGTTAGGCGCATTTTGAAGAATCGGGGCCAATTTGTCTTATACAGAAAACATGTACAAACATATATACTATATATACACAACAGAGCCCTACATTTTACTCAGAAACGTACTGTCACAACCCTAGCCCTAAAGCTCGGCTTGTGCCAGGGAAGGCTCCGCCTAACCCTAGCCTTATCTTGAAGAGGGCTAACCAATGTGACAGGTTAGACACAAATAGAAAGGAAGGCTCTGAATTCCCATTCAAACCCTATGTTATAAAACCCTGGGGAGGTGAGGAATATGGGGAGAACAGCCTGGAGCAGAGGGAGGTGCCTTATACAAAGGAACAGCCTCAGAGCAAAACCCCAAGCTCAGGTAATTCACAGCTGCTGGGCCTAATTAGAGCCCAGGGAAAAACCCAGCAAAAGCTACAGGCTGCCTTTCCCCCTTTCAGGACAGGGCGTGGTCGCCTTAATGCTTTAGAAGCAGCCCTGAGAAAGACCAAGTTAGTCTACCCTGGGTCAGCCCAGGAAGGAGGTTCTCAGGACGGGTCTCCTGAGCCTCAGAGAAACCAGGATATTGAAATGGTTGATGCAGCCCTGTTCCTGAAGCCAGCCAGCCAGCTAGCTAACCCGGAGCCGATGGAGTTTATGGACACTGCCATGGAACCAGAAGCCTCAGCAATGGATGAGAGTTGAGTACTATGACTTTACTTTTTGGCTGTGCTTAATTTTGTGGACTTTTCTTTTCTGGTTCTTGGGAAACCTGCATACACCTGTTTTGGAGCCCGGTGAGCAGTGCTGAGCTCACGGCTGTAAAGGTGCCTAAATCTGGTAACATTAAAGCCAGGTTTATTTGTTTGTAAGATTTTAGTTTTTTGCCTTTTTGCGGCTGATTTGGGACTGCATCTTGGACTGTGTGCAGGGGTAGTAGATTGTGGAGAATCCACACAAGATCCTTGGGTGGGATTGTGGGGCCATTTGTGGCAAGCTTATTAAAGAAGTGGATTCGGCTACTCCCCTCCCCCACCAACTGCTTGTTGAGTTGGTTGGGACAGGCCTGTTGCAAGCCAGGCCTAATTGGAACACTTTCATACAACTGAGAGAGTGCAACAGTCTTATTCCTGCCCTGCTTGGGATTGCAGGCTTATAAGGACTGGACTATTATAAACTGTTACAGTACTTACCTTTTAATACCTGTAAGGAAGGTGTGGGCTTTTGGTTTACAGCCCGGTTATTCTTTTCAGGTTTTTTTTGTTCATGAAATAAATGGACTAATCCTTGCTAAGGGGCTATGAACTCAATAAATTGAGACTCAGGTATATTTAAAACTTTATTGTTCCTGACCATTTTTGTTCTTCCTTACTGCATAAGAACCAGCAGGACTTCCAGTGTCTTCTGGAGGCACGTCCAGCGCGGTCTATTCTGAGCGCTGATCGGGGGCCATCGTTCAAACCGGCACCGGCAGCGACACAGTACACACAACATACACAAACATTCATATATTTCTGCACCATACACACAAACATACACATAGCTCTGCAGTTTTATCCAGAAACATGCACACAGCCTTCCATCATAGCACACACAAGCAGCCATGCAGTTTTAAAATAAGCATGAACACTTACAGTTAAATCCAAAAAGCTGTTCCTCCAAGTTCTTTTAAACTCTTTTAGCAGACAGAGGAAGTTGAGCAAACGCTGCTGCCTTTATCTTTGTTTGCTGATCTTCTGCTGAAGACAAGGCAGTGGGAGGCTCCAGGGCTAATGCTGCCTGATTCACGATTCAAATCAATTCACCAATTCACTTTGGGTGAATCGATTCAAATCGATTCAAAACAAACAAACAAAAAAATCGGCCTCCCGATTTGCTGACTGACCCTCTCCCCTAAAGCAGGAGTGGCAGCACTGCTTCTTGCTGGCCGGCCGCTGCCACTCCTGCTTGAGAGGGCGAGGGTCAGTCGGGAAGTGCTGGTATCTGGCTTCCCCCCTAGCCTCCCGCACATCCAGGGCCGGATTAAAGGGTAGGCCCGATGCGCTGCTATGATGACTGCAGGCGGCAGTGGTGGTTTTGTGTATATCTTCCTGCCTCGATAGACAATGCTGCTGTTGGTGCTTGCCTGCACCGTGGCCCAACTGTTTGCGGCCCGCCCGCTGGCTCCATTTAATTCCGTTCGCTGCCGCTGCTCCAAAAGAGCCAGGCATGTGCAGCAATTGCATGCCGCCGGCCCATAAGCCTTCTCTCCATCAGAATTGATGTCGGGGGAAGGCTTATGGACCGGTGGGTGCAATCGCTGCACGCACCTGGCCCTTTTGGAGTTGCGGCAGCAGCGGGGGGGTTGGGGGGGGGTTAAATGGAGTCAACTAGCGGCGGCGGCAGACAGGGGGTGAGTGGCAGGAGGCGGAAACAGTGGCAGGTTGGCTTGGGGGAAGGCAGGCAGGCTTTGGGGGGAGGAAGGGAGGATCCTGCAACTCTTGCCATGACACTGGACCCACAGCAGCACAGCATTTCTTCTGCTGCCATCAGACTGCTGCATGATTAATAAAAAAAGAGATCAAGTGTAGGCAGCCTCAATTAGCCTGAGAAGAGAGCTGAGGGGAAGGAGGCAAGGAGTGAAGAGCCAACAGGACTAGGCTATGAAGGAGTGAAAAAGTACTGAACGAAGGATGGGAATGAGAAAGGAGACAGGAAAAGAAATATAGGGTTGGAAAGAGGATAAAGAGTATTTGGAGAGAGGGATGGAGTGAGCAGAGAAAAATGTCTGGTGGGAGAAAGGGAAAGAAAGAGAACAGTGTAGAAGTAGAGAAGCAAGAAGGGGGAAATAAGTAAATAAGAAAATAGGTAAATGCGGGCAGGGCAGGGCATGGTGGGGTAGCCTGGGAAGGGAGTGTGCAGGCCTTCAAGGGGGGAACAGGCATTCAGGGATGGTGGCACAGGCCTTCAGGGGGGACAGGCAGGCCTTCGGGGGGGGGAGGGGGGAGGCCTTCAGGGGGCCCTGGTAGGGGGGGAAGAAATAATGGGTCTAAATACAGAGGAGAGGGAGAGAGATGGTGGACAATGGGATTTAGGGAGGGAAGAAACAGAAAGGGAGAGAAGTTGGACACAAGGGATAGTGTGGAGGGGGGATTGGAGGGTAGTTGGGAAAAGAAAGGGAGAGATGGTGGACCCTGGGGTGATAAGGAAGGAGGGAGAGATTCTGGATGAAAGGGTAGTTGAGAAAAGGTGGATCTGTGGATGGAGATGAAAAAAAGGAAAGATGCCAGACCTCCAGGGGAGGGAAGGGAAAAGGAAGTGGAGGACAGAGATGGCAGATGGATGGTTAGCACAGAGAAAGAAGAAAGAAGTAGACCCTGGCAAGCAAGACAACCAGAGCCTGGGACCAACAAGATTTGAATAATGACCAGACAACAAAAGGTAGAAAAACTACTTTTATTTTCCGTTTTGTGATTACAATAAGTCAGATTTGAAACGTGTATCCTGCCAGAGCTGGTGTTAGACCACAAACGTGGGCTAGGATTTAAGAGAGAGAGGAAAAGTATTTTTTGTTTGTTTATTTTGTTTACATCACAGCGCCAGTGTGGTTAGGAGAAGGCAAAGGGGTGAAGTGGCTATAAAATAAACCCACCAGGATGTTTGAAAAAAACACCCAATTGGGCAGGAAAATCGAATTGAATAATCGATTCAATAGGCTGAATCAAATCAAATAAAAAATTTTTTTTCCTGAATCAGGCAGCACTATCCAGGGCCAGGGGGGGCCACTTAACTAACTTCCTAGTATTAGGTGGTATACAAAATGATGTTAAAATTCAACCCTGGATTGGACCATATATGGAGAGTTCAGACAGGACACCTGAACACACATCAGGCCATAGCACTCTCCTACACCTATATCATTACACTTGTTTACACTCAAATGAACTTGTTAAACACATATCTAAAATAAAATGAAAACACTTTTTGTAATGTACATAATCCAGATTACAATAATGTGAATGTCAGGTTGTATAATAGCTCAGCTGAACTTCACACTAGTAGAAATACAACTATGCACTGGGCTTTATTCTTACATCAGAGAAGTATTTAACACGTTGGCAGGAAATGAGTAAATACATTTTTCGTATACTATCACAAGAGAGCAGGAGACGACAAAACTCTTGTTTCTACAAATTAGCACTGGGGTGCGGCAAAAGTGTAAACATGGCTATTTGGCAAATTAAAAATTGCACATTATGTATCGTTAGACATTAGGCGTTGAAGATATACCTGACGATTAATGGAATTAGGGTTGGAACGGAGATCAAAATCGTAAATAAAATAGTGGTAAATTCAGTTGTCTTTCCTTAAATTTCTTCAGTTTAAAAGAGTAGTTTTTAAAAAATTAACCTTGAATGTTGTAATTGTTTATAACAAAATAATTTAAAAATGTGTTCAAATTATAACAAAAAGAATTCAATATAGGGAGGGAGAACAACTAAGATGGCGACAGAGCAGGATGCGCGTTTGTGAGCTCCTGTTTCGGCGAGTCCTAAAATTCTTACCTGCAACGTTGGCTGTATTGCTTTGATGCCGAAAATAAGGGAAAAATTAGTTTCCTTCAGAAGCTTCAGGGATAGTAATTGTAAAGATAGAAGTCAGAAAAAATACATAAAATAAAGCAACCAATGAACTGACTTCAACTATAGAAACATAGAAACATAGAAATAGACGGCAGATAAGGGCCAAGGCCCATCCAGTCTGCCCACCCTAATGACCCTCCCCTACCTTTCCTTGTGAAGAGATCCCACGTGACGATCCCATTTTGTCTTAAAATCAGGCACGCTGCTGGCCTCGATCACCTGAAGTGGAAGGCTATTCCAGCGATCAACCACTCTCTCGGTGAAAAAGTACTTCCTGGCATCACCGTGCAGCTTCCCGCCCCTGATTTTCCACGGATGCCCTCTTGTAGCCGTGGGACCTTTGAAAAAGAAGATATCTTCTTCCACCTCAATACGGCCCGTTAGATATTTGAACGTCTCGATCATGTCTCCCCTCTCTCTGCGTTCCTCGAGTGAATATAGCCATAATTTATCCAGCCGTTCCTCGTACGGGAGGTCCTTGAGTCCCGAGACCATCCGGGTGGCCATTCGATGGACCAACTCCAGTCTCAGCACATCTTTGTGGTATTGAGGCCTCCAGAATTGTACACAGTATTCCAAGTGGGGTCTCACCATGGATCTATACAATGGCATAATGACTTCAGGCTTACGGCTGGCGAAACTCCTACGTATACACCCTATGATTTGTCTAGCCTTAGATGAAGCCTGCTCCACTTGATTGGCAGTCTTCATGTCTTCACTGATGATCACCCCTAAGTCCCGTTCTGCTACAGTCCTTGCTAGGATCTCGCCATTAAGGGTGTAAGTCTTGCATGGATTTTGGCTGCCAAGGTGCATGACTTTGCATTTTTTGGCATTGAAACCTAGTTGCCAGATCCTAGACCAGCGCTCCAGTAGGAGTAGGTCGTGCGTCATATTGTCGGGCATTGAGTTTTTGGCCGTTGCACTCCTGTCTACTACATTGCACAGTTTGGTGTCATCGTCGAATAACATTATTTTACCTCGAAGCCCCTCAGCCAAGTCTCTTATAAAGATGTTGAACTGGATCAGGCCCAAGACTGAGCCCTGCGGCACTCCACTGATCACCTCCAACGTTTCGGAGGGGGTGCCATTCACCACTACCCTCTGAAGCCTACCTCCAAGCCAGTCCCCAACCCATTTTGTCAATGTGTCACCCAATCCTATAGAGCTCATTTTGCTCAACAACCTGCGGTGTGGTACGCTATCGAAAGCTTTGCTAAAGTCCAAGTATACGATATCCAGGGGCTCCCCAACATCCAGCTTCCCTATCACCCAGTCAAAGAAGCTGATCAGGTTGGATTGGCAGGATCTCCCCTTAGTAAACCCATGTTGACGGGGATCCCATAGATTCTCCTCGTTTAGGATCGTATCCAATTGACGTTTGATTAGAGTTTCCATTAGTTTGCTCACTATTGATGTGAGGCTCACCGGTCTATAGTTCGAAGCCTCCATCCTGCAACCTTTTTTGTGGAGTGGAATGACTTTAGCCATTTTCCAGTCCCTGGGGTGTAGGTTATCTGGCCCCATCGCTTTGTTAACCTTGAGTTTAGACAGCTCACAGTAGACACTGCTTGGCGTAAACTTGAATTTACTAAACGGGTCTACTGAGCCATCCCTTGTCTGTAGCTGAGGGCCAGATCCCAGCGCCTCGCAGGTGAAGACCGAACAGAAGTATTCGTTTAAAAGTTTAGCCTTTTCCGAGTCTGCTTCTACATAGTTCCCGTCTGGTTTCTTAAGGCGTACTATCCCGCCTGTGTTTCTGTCACTTATATACCTGAAGAAGGATTTATCGCTTTTCTTGATGTTCTTCGCTATGGTCTCCTCATTTTGGAATTTGGCCTCTCTAACTGCTGTTTTGACGGCTCTTGCCTTGGCCAGATAGTCTTCTCTAGAGTCCTGATTCCCTGATTGTTTGTAAGAAATGAACGCTCTTTTCTTCTCTTTTATGAGGCCCGAGATCTCCGCAGAGAACCACTGTGGCTTATTGTTCCTTCGCCGTTCACTTACTGATTTTATATAGCGGTTGGTTGCCTCCTGTATGGTATCTTTCAGAGTTGACCACATTTCTTCTACGTTATCTGTTACTGCTTGGTTTTGTAGCGCCTGCTGGATGAATTCCCCCATGCCCTCGAAGTTGGTGTCCTTGGTCAATGTGTTAGATTTGGCGAACCCCTTCCTGAGATTGAACCAAACCATGTTGTGGTCACTGGAGGCCAACGCTTCGCCCACTGAGACCTCTGTGACACTTTCGCCATTGGTAAGTATCAGGTCTAATATTGCCTGCTCCCTTGTTGGCTCCAATACCAGTTGCCTCAGTCTTGCTCCCTTCATAGAGTTCAATAGCCTCCTGCTGCTGCTGGATGCAGAGGAAAATGTGTTCCAATCCACATCAGGCATATTGAAGTCACCTAACAGTACTGTATCCCCACGCAAGGTGATATTCTCTATGTCTCTGATCAGTTCCATATCCAGGTCATCCTGTTGTCTTGGGGATCAGTATATTACGCCAAGATAAAGGCATTTGTCTTTTCCTCTGGCCAAATTTACCCAAAGGGATTCCCCTGTGTACCTGACATCTGCGATTCTGGTGACTTTAATGTCATCTTTAGTATATAGTGCTACACCTCCTCCCATTTTGCCCTCCCTGTCACAGCGAAGTAAATTGTAGCCCGGTATGACCATGTCCCACCCGTGGGAGTCCGTGAGCCAGGTCTCAGATATCGCCACCACATCCAGGTCAGCGTTCCTCATTTCAGTCTCTAATTCCAGGATCTTGTTGCCCAAACTGTGGGCGTTGACGTACATAGCCTTCCATGTCGCATGTTTGCTATGTTTCTGTGGGGATATTCCTGCTTGAGCTACTTGGACACTTTTAGTACTAATTGCAATATGTGTACTTTCCCTAGACCCAGAATTACAACGTGCACCCACCCCAGACTCAGAAATGTGTGTACCCTGTGGGGGAACTCTCACTTGAGCTACTTGGACTCTCTTGGTACAATTTGCAATGTGTGTACCCTCCCTAGACCCAGAATATAAAGTGAACCTACCCCAGACTCGGAAATGTGTGTACTTGCCCCAGTCCCAGACCCAGAATTGCGGTGTCCACTTGCCTCAGTCTCCAAAATGTATTGGCAGCCTAGCTCGCCAGGTGGGTTGTTTGAGCCTGTACCCTCCCCCAACTTACCTAGTTTAAAGCCCTGTCAAGTAGGTGGGCTAGACGGTGTTCAAGGACGTTCTTCCCTCTTCTGGTCAGGTGTAGCCCCTCTGGTCCTTGTAGTCCTTGTAGTGCCTCTCCATGGTGCAGGAACCCGAAGTTCATCTCCTTGCACCACCCTCGCAGCCAGTCGTTAGCCCTCTGGATGCACTCCTAGGAGGATTGAAGAGAAGACCACCTGCGCATCCATCCTCCTCAGCTTCTCACCCAGGGCTCTAAAGTCTTCAGGTATGCTCTCCTGGGTGGTTCCTGGCAGTGTCGTTTGTTCCGACGTGGATGAGAAGCATGGGGAAGTGGTCCTGGGGCTTGATGAGTCTGTCCAGGCAAGCGGTTACATCCCGGATCCTGGCCCCTGGCAAACAGCAAACCTCTCTTGATTGTAAGTCTGATCTACAAATTGGTCCCTCGGTGCCCTTCAGCAGAGAATCCCCGATGACCACCACTCTGCGCTTCTTAGGGGTAGGCCGACCTGTTGCTGAACAACTCCCTGTACCTCGTTGTCAGGTACTTCCTGTAGCAGCTGGAATCGGTTCCACAAGGTGATTTGCGGGGTCGATGTGGAACAGCCCTGTATGTGAGAGAAAGAGACAGAAAATGAGGAAGGTCTTCTGTGTTTTCCTGTGGAGGAAGTTACCAGCTGCCAGGAGTCAGCGTCACCAGCCTCTTCCTGAATTCCGTTGGTTGGTCTCAAGGTGGCAGGATTGGTTGTTGGTTTAGTTACTTTGGGTGTCATGGGTATGGTCTTGTTAGGTTCCTGATTGGTGATCTGGGACAGCTCCTGGATGACTCCGTCGATGAAGGTCTCGTCGTCCCGAATGCTTCTTAAGTACTGGACCTCCTCTCTCAGGCTCTTTAGCTCCAGCAAAAGGCTGCCATCTAGCTGATCCATTGCTTCCGTCTGTGTGGAGACTGTAGACAACTTTGTGGGGATGGCCTCGGTCTGTACAGAGACCTCTGCACTTCGTCCTGGCTTCCCCTCCGTCTGCACGAGCACCTTAGCCACCCCCTGGACCCTCAGTGACTGGACTGCCTGTCTGAATTGAAGTCTTGTTGCTTCTAGTCCTACCTGCCATTTTCAAAAAGGTGTATTTATTATTAATTATTAAAATGTATATATATTTTTTTTTAATTTTTTTATTTTATCTGTTAGGACAGGGGTTGATAGTTATATGTCAGATAGAGTAGAGGTTTGAGGGATAGAGGTAGTCAGTTAGTTCTTGGTCAGATAGTGTTAAAGTTTGAGGGATAGAGGTAGTCAGTTAATTATTTGTTAAGGCTGCCTGTTTACTACTGGGCTAGAAGGGGTGTCTGATTAAAAGGTTTGAGGATAGAGTGGTCTGCCTAGTTGAGGATAGAGTGACTGGTGAGGTCTGCCTGGTTAGTGTGAAAGTTTTAGGTGCTTGTTGGTTAGGTAGAAAGTTTGAAGGGTTTGGTAGAAATTTGAAGTTAGACTGAAATTAATTGGTTAATTAGCTAATTTTAGAATTTTAAAATACAGACTTAAAGTTAAAAGTCCCTCCTTGAGGCCCTTCTTGAGGCTCTTCGCAAAGGCGCTCTCGCTAAGGCGAGCGCCTTTGCCGCTCGCCTTTGCCGCACGCTGAACGGCTGCACGCCGTTGGCTCGACCCCTTTTATGGGTGAGATCGGCTATGACGTCGGGGGGTGGGCGGAGTTACCACCTGCCTCGTCCTGCTCCCTTTACCGCTTCTCCTGCCTTCTCTGCTCCCCTTTACTGCCACCCCCGCCTCTCCGTTCGCTTTCTCCTGCCTTCTCCGCTCCTCTCCTTGCTCCTGCTTTAGTCCTTCCGCCCTCACTTCGAAAGGACTAAAGGGTGATCAATAGGTTAAATGTTAATTGCTCAGAGATATGAAACTCTATAAGGAAGGATAAAAATCCCCCTTGCTGAAAAAGAGTTCACCTTCTAGTCATTGCAATATCTGCAAACAATGGTCACGCTCCAAGCTAGGTCAAATAAAAAATAAATAAGGGAATAAGGGGAAGGCAGAGGATCACTCCTCTACCCCTGTCTAGTACATCTACACCACGTCAGACTGTAATGACTTCGTTTACAGTCCCCTCAGTGACGGGCTTCTCTGCTGCAGAGCCGCAGGAAAGGCTCAGCTTAGACAGCGAATTCTCACTGAGCCCAGCTGGACCTGACGCTCCCCTCCCACCTGGAAATGCGACTGCAATGAATCTCCGACTAGAAGGCTCCCTGGGAGTGGAAGGGAGGGAGAACCCGTTGCATCTAGCAACTTCAGGGGTGGAAGCTTCAACGCCTTCAATCTTGATGGAGCAGCACCAAAGGAGAACGGTGGTGAGTTGATAGGAGACATGAGCCACGAAGGAGTCCAGCGGCCGGAACAAGATCAGTCTCATTTGACCCAACTCAAGCCGCTTCTCAAGCCATCTGTGGTAACCCTGGACTCTCTTTGGTATGTACCAACGTTATATCACTAACACTTGGCCTTCCAATAAAAATCAAATTGAAACTCAGATTCAACAGCAAAATCAGAAAATTGGGGGGATTGAACAAACTATGCTTGAGGGCAAAACTTTTAATAAACAACAGGTTACAGATAAAACTTTGTATTTAAAGAAAATTGAACATCTTGAAAATCAATCTAGGAGCTTGAATTTAAGGCTATTGAATTTTCCTATACCTAAATATATTACCTCAAGAGAGATCTTTAAAGATTTTTTGACCTCCATTTTGAAAATCCCGGAGTCTAATATCCCCCCGATACAAAAACTTTATTTCCTTAAATGAACTATCATGGAAAAGAAAGAAGAGGAAGAACAAGCTGAGTTAGGAGTTTCGGATGTATTGGAATCTTCTGTAATTGAAATTCTGGGTCGTGCTACTTTGATAGTATCCTTCGTTTTCCTTCAAGATAAGGGCATGGTTTTGAAACTATACTTTAATTTAAAACAGATTTTCTATTTGGGAGAAAATATTTATATCGTCCCGGATGCTTCAAGATGGACTCAAAGTCAAAGGAAAGAATTTTTGCAATATAGGTCTAAAGTTATTTCTTTGGGAGCCTCCTATCATAAGAACATAAGAAACGCATTCACCGGATCAGACCGAGGTCCATCTAGTCCGGCGATCCGCACACGCGGCGGCTCATTTAGGTACTCCTTTATGGAGACCCGTATTTACCATATCCCTCAATATGATATGCAAGAAGGTATGCATCCAACTTGCGCTTGAATCCCAGTACAGTAGTCTCCTCTACAACCTCCTCCGGGAGTGCATTCCAAGCATCCACCACGCGCTGTGTGAAAGAAAACTTCCTGACATTTGTCCTGAACCTGCTGCCACTGTTTCAGGCTATGACCTCTTGTCCATGTCACATGTGAAAAAGTCAGTAATGCTGCTTCTTGGTCTATTTTATCAAATCCTTTTAATATTTTGAAAGTCTCAATCAAATCCCCTCTCAGTCTTCTCTTCTCAAGGGTAAACTGTCCCAGTTTCCTGAGTCGATCTTTGTAGTTCAAATGTTCCATTCCTTTAATAAGTTTCGTGGCTCGCCTCTGCACTTTTTCCAGCAGAGTTATATCCTTTTTAAGGTATGGAGACCAGTATTGGACACAGTATTCTAAGTGCGGTCTGACCATTGTTCTATAAAGTGGCAATATGACATCTTCCGATCTACTCGTAATCCCCTTCTTAATTATGCCCAACATCCTATTTGCTTTCTTCGCCGCCGCCGCACATTGTGCCGATGGCTTTAGGGTACTGTCAATCAGTACCCCCAAATCCCTTTCCTGTTCGCTTTTTGTTAACTTAACCCCCAACATCTTATACTCATGTTCCTTGTTTTTCTTTCCTAGATGCATCCCCTTGCATTTGTTTATGTTAAAGTTCATCTGCCACTTTATCGCCCACGTTTCTAGCTGGTTCAGATCTTTCTGGAGGTCCTCGCAATCCCTTGGAGAACCAACCGCCCGACATAGTTTTGTATCATCAGCAAACTTTATTATATTGCATGTTGTTTCCTCTTCTAGGTCGTTTATAAAAATACTGAACAAGATAGGCCCAAGAACAGAGCCCTGGGGCACGCCGCTGGTCACTTTCTCCCAGTCCCAGGTTTCCCTGTAAATGTTTAATTAATCAAGGAAATAAGTATATTTTCTTTGACCCAGAACAGTTGCGTTTTTTTTCTTAGAAGGAAGAGATTTCTAATGCTACCAAGGGAAGTACAGGATAACTCATGTCTGTTAATAATATCAAATCAGAACCATGGTCCAACCCATGCAGAGTTCCACAAGGATCACCTCTATCACCTATGCTCTTCAACTTCTTTATTTCCTCCCTTGGAGCCACTTTAGATAACTTAAATGTTACATCCTTCAGCTACGCAGACGACATCACCATACTCCTCCCCTTCGACCCATCAGAGCCCACCACTACAGCAAAACTGGAAATAACCCTAGATGCAGTGGAAAAATGGGTGGTAGACCACAAACTGAAACTAAACTCAGATAAAACAAAATTACTTCTGCTCGAAAAGGTCAAAACTCCCACCATTACAGAACTGAAAATTAAATAATCTCTTCTTCCCCAAAACACCAACCAAGTATTCAGATCCCTGAAATGTTACGTAATCTTATTTGTACTCTAACTGTAATCTATTTGTTATATCACACAGTAACGTACAGTCAATTTAATATCCAATTTGCAAGTTCTTCCAGAATTAATCCAGGTACCTCTCTTCCCTTGTAACCAAAAAAAACCCCCAAAAACCCCAAAACTGTTGTAACTTCACTGGAAATGTCCAGTTAGCTCTTTTGTAATCCGCCTTGAACTGCAAGGTATAGGTGGAATAGAAGTCCCTAATGTAATGTAATGTAATAATTAGCCGAGGTTAACTGCTCTATTCTTTATAACTATATTAGAATTTACCCTTTTTCCTGGAAGGGATGTTTATATTCTTACTTTGTTCTCCCAACTGTGGACTATATAAGTTGAACCTTGTTTCTCTAATTTAGTGAAATTGATTGATTGTAAATTTTCTAATTTTCTTTTTAAGTTAATTCTTTGTGTGTAACCGATAATAAAAATTAAAAAAAGAATTCAATATAAGAAAAGGAACTGAAAGTTTTCTTCAAAAATAAGCAATGGTTCAGAAGTTACAGCTATTTTATGTGAAACGTAATTTCCCGTGCAACATTTAAAAAATTTGCCCACTTTTCAGCATAGATTGGCGAAAAATGCCGGCAAACAATGTGTTAATTATAACCATTGTTTGTGAAATAGGACATTTGAACTTGCCGTATTTTTTTTTAATTATAATTTAAATTTATCAGGAGTCGGAGTCGGTACATTTTTATCGACTCCAGGTACCCAAAATTGTCTTCGACTCCGAAGCCCTGGTGACGCCTACCATTACGGTATCCAAACTAAGTGGTTAATGAGTGATTTAAGGGCCTTAACAAGCATTAATTGACAGGTAGGTGTCCCAAGAATGTAGACGCGAGTTTTCAGACGCGTCTCTATTTCTGTAGATGTCCTCCGTGAAAAACTGCGCCTAACCATATAGGTGTGGCCATAACGTGGGCGTTGTATGGGAGAGGCTTCGAAATGGACATCAGTTCACATATTTGGGCGCCATAGTGAGTCAGTGTAATGCAGAAATTGTAAGCAACTGAAAAGATGGCCTACTTTTCAGTGTACTTTAGGCTCCAGATAGAAACTAGTTTCTCTGGACGAAATTTAGGCGCGCTTTGGACATTCCCAATGCAATCTTCTAAATAGGGTTCACGGATTTAATTTTTGCTTTATTTAGCTCAAAATACATTTAATAAGCCACCACATAAACAGGGCACATCAATACAAACATATTGCATGCAAAACCTACTAGTTTTCTGGCCAAACAGAAATGTTATTTGCTAATTACAGCACATGAAAAAACAGTTTTATGTTGCTTGCTAAAAAAACACTTTTTTTCTGACTAAACAGTGCTCTAATCAGCTCATTCTTCTAAAAGATGCAAGCAAATGACATAAATATAGATTGCACAGAGAACTTCATTTGCAAAAGGGTAAAAACTGAAAAAAACACATACAGACCCATAGCATGGCTTCTACTTCATTGCAAATGAAGGTGTGCAGTTGCACAATGCCGACCTCATTGTGAGATCACCAAGGTGCACCTGCATGGTAGAATACCACAATTAAAATATGTGCTTAGATTTGAACCCACAACCTCTGGAATATAAGCACAGGGCTTTTACACATTGAGCCACAGCAGCTTCCACTCAGGTGTCTCTGACTGCCCTGTCATATCATAGCTTAGTGATCTGCTAAGGCAGGGGTAGGGAACTCCGGTCCTCGAGAGCCGTATGCCAGTCGGGTTTTCAGGATTTCCCCAATGAATATGCATGCCCTTTTGCATGCACTGCTTTCAATGCATATTCATTGGGGAAATCCTGAAAACCCGACTGAAATACGGCTCTCGAGGACCGGAGTTCCCTACCCCTGTGCTATGGTATCATCTACTTAGCTATGATATCACAGTCACCTGAAACAAAGAAGTACTGGCTCAATGGCTTAAAGCGCTGCTTTCATTGTCCAAAAGTCAAGGATTCAAATCCGCCCCCATCTCCAGTAATTTTAACAGCTCCTTATTTGCTCTGAAAAGAGAGTATAGATCAGTGGTCTCAATCTCAAACACTTTGCAGGGCCACATTTTGGGTTTGTAGGTACTTGGAGGGCCTCAGAAAAAATAAGAAATTACAATTTTGCATGAGGTAAAACACTTTATAGTTTATAAATCTTTCCTTTTGGCTAAGTCTTAATAATTATAGCTAAAGAGATATATGATCAAGAACCTGTTTTATTTTACTTTTGTGATTATGATAAACATACCGAGGGCCTCAAAATAGAGACCATATTAGTCCATATTATCGTTTACTTCATTGGCTGTCATTGCATTTCAAGCTGGTAGGCAACAATCTTGGTTAGGTAAATGTATTCAGCAAGCTATGTTATCCTATTGCTGTTTTCAGAAATTAATTACTGTAAGACTACTTTGTTCAATAAGTTTATTACTTAATGAAAGTTTTATTATTGAAATTCTATTTTACAAATATTTGTATTTTTTACTGTATTATTGTATTTCGCTGATTGTCCAGTTCTTTTTAGTGTAAACTGCCTAGAACTTTTGGTTATGGCGGTATAAAAGAATAAAGTTATTATTATTACCTGGTGGGCCGCAAGTTTGAGACCACTGGTATAGATGGTGGACTTTGGCATTTTCATCAGCATTGCGCCATTTGCAGGCACACTTATTTAGATCTTGGCATAGTTAGGATATCCTAAGCTCTCATGGTAGGAACCTCATAACTCAAAGGAAGCAGCTGTGGCTCAACAGTTAATGACATATCTTCCTTCCTCTGAAGGTCAGGGGTTCAAATCCAAATGATGGTTGGATACCCCAAAACATGTTTCATTTTTTTGAGAAAATCTGCCATCTAGGTGCATCTTGATGATGTCACAATGAAGTCAACATTACATTATATTACAGATTTCTATTCCGCCATTACCTTTCGGTTCAAAGCTGATTACAAAAAGAGTTATGGAAGAAGGGTTACAACGTTAGATCAGAGAAGGTTTCCAAGAGAGGGAAAAGTAGGATCTGGGGTTAGGGAGGGGATGGTAAGAGGGGGGTTAAGCTTTATTGTGGTATTAAGCTTTATTAAGGGATTTCTTGAAGAGTATAGTTTTTATTTTCTTTCTGAACATCTTGTAGTCTGGGGTTGTTGTCAATAGGTTGGAGACTTGGTTGTCTATCTTCGCTGCCTGAGTGGCCAGTAGTCCGTTGTATAGTTTTTTCCGTTTTACTTCTTTGATTGGGGGGTAAGTGAATGGGGTGTGTGTTTTTCTATGCCTGGTAGAGGTGGTTTGGATGAGGCGGTCGTTTAGGTAGGCTGGGCTGTCTCCATTTATAGTTTTAAATAGTATACAGTAGAATTTAAATTGTATTCTTTCCTGGATTGGAAGCCAATGAGAATTGATGAATGCCTCAGTAATGTGATCATGTTTTTTCAATGAATAGACGAGTCTCAGAGCTGTATTCTGGATTGTCTGTAGTTGTTTAATCATTATTGCAGGGCAGGGGAGGTAGAGGATGTTGCAATAGTCTAGGATACTTAGGATTAGAGATTGTACTAGGAGCTGAAATTGTGTTTTTTCAAAGAATTTTTGGACTTGTCTAAGGTTTCTCATAACTGCGAAAAATTTCTGTATTATTTTGTTAATTTGTGGTTGCATGGTGCAGCCTCTGTCAATAGTCATACCTAGAAGTTTTAGGGTGGTTTGCAAAGGGTAGTTGATAGAGTTGATTTCTAAGTTGGTTATGGTTGGGATTTTGTTATTTTCTAGGAGGATGAATTTAGTTTTGTCTGGGTTGAGTTTCAGTTTGTGGTCTTCCATCCAAGTCGTAACTGTAGCTAGAGTTCTGTGTAGTGTGTCTGACATTAAGACCATTGGTTGGTCGGAAGGAATGAGGATGGTGATGTCATTAGCATAGCTATAAGAGGATAGGCCTTGTTTGTTCAGGTAAACACCAAGAGAGGCCGTATATAGGTTGAAGAGAGTAGGCGATAGTGGGGACCCTTGTGGAACACCGCAGGGGTTGGACCAAGGTTTGGATTTTTCTTTGTCTGATTTTACTTTGTATGTTCTGGATTTTAAGAAACCTTCAAACCATGAGTATACTTTATCTGAGATGCCTATTGAGACCAAGATTTGCAGTAGGATGTTATGGTCTACCAGGTCAAATGCCGTCGTCAGGTCCAACTGTATGAGCAGCATTTTTTTTTCCAATGCTGAGGTGTTGTCTTGCTGTGTCGATAAGGGAGCCTAGTAGTGTCTCTGTGCTGAAGTTAGTTCTGAAGCCAGATTGCATGGGATGGAGTAAGTTATGGTCCTCGAGATAGTTGGTGAGGAATTTGGCTACTAATCCTTCTGTTAGTTTGATATATAGAGGTATTGAGGCTATTGGTCTGTAGTTGGATGAGAGGTCTGTTGGTGCTTTTGGATCTTTTAAGATTGGGGTGATGATGATTTCGCTGAGGTCATTTGGGAAAATGCCATCTATGAGCATGGTTTGTATCCAGTGGAGGAGTAAGGTACGGAACTTAGTGCTCGCTGATGACAGGAGATATGGCGGGCAGTGGTTGAGTTCACATGATGCGTGGCTGTACTTATTGTAAAGTTTGTTGAATTCGGTCCAATGTATCTTAGGGAATTGGGACCAAGATCTGTCTGCAGCACAAGATTCATTTTCTGTGGGGAGTATTGTGACTTCGAGTAGGTGGGTTGGGTTACTAATGAGAGTAGCTCTGGTGTTTGTAATTTTATTCTTGAAGTGTTCAGCTAGGAGGAGGCTGAAGGGGAGGAGTTATTGTTAGTGGTCAAATAGGTTATGGTGTTAGTTAGATCTTTTAATATTTGGAATAGTTTTTTGGTGTCTTGGGTTTCCATGCCTATTAGGTTGGTGTAATGTTTTTTTCTCTTTTCTTTTAATAGAAGTTTGTATTGTTTGTTAATTTTTTCCAGGCAGTTTTCGTGTGATCTTGGTTGGTTTTTCTCCATTTTCTTTCCAGACGTCTACATTGTCTCTTGAGTAGGAGTAATTCATTGTCGAACCATTGGTCTGATCGTCTGCATGTTCTGGTTTGGGTTCGAAGTGGGGCTTGTTCATCAAGGATGTTGTTGCTCAAATAGCCCCAGTGTGAAATGAAGTCTTTGGGGTTATCTTCTTGGATTGTTTTGTCTACTTTTGACCAGAAAGTGGCGGGCTCGATACGTTTGCGTGATGTGTAGGTTACTATTTTGGATATTGGTTTGGATTTGTTTTTGGTCCAGATGATGTTGAAGGTGTAAGTATAGTGGTCTGACTAGAGGGATGGGGACCAGGTTCCATTAGACGTTTGAATTTCTGAAGTAGATGTTTGATGGGTCATGAAGGCTGCAATGTCCAGTTGGTGTCCTTTCTCATGAGTAGTTTGTGGGTTTAAAATTTTGAAGGATAGGGCATTGAGGAAAGAAAGTATATTGTCTACTGGCTTGGATGAATGGTCTTCAAGATGAAGGTTTAGGTCTCCTAGGATAAGATTGTGTGCTGCTGTAAGTGAGTTTTGGTATATGAAGTTTTCAAATTCGGATCTAACCATGGCCCAGTTTCCCGGTGTTATATAACAGAGCATGCAGTTTAGTGAGTTTTTCAGTGCGGTGGAAGAGATTTGACATGCTAAAAGGTCCATGTAAGGGGTGAAAGTTTTTTCCAATATGTTTAAGGTTAAGGAGTCTTTGAGTAAGATCGCTAATCCACCTCCTCTTTTTTTCTCTCTGCAGGTCACTGTAATTTTGTATCCTTGAGGGCAGACTTCTGTAATTCTTGGGTCTGTGTCCGATGTTAGCCAGGTTTCTGTGAGGAAGAGGCAATCTAGGTTTTCATTTTTTATCCAGGTTTTTATAAGTTCTGTTTTTGGACCTAGGGCTCTAACGTATAAGTAGGCACAGTTAAGGGTGGTGGTTTCTGTTTGGTGGTTGTGAATCATTTTAGGGTAGATGAGTGAATTTGGGTTATGGTGCGGTTTGGTCTTGGGTTGTGTTGCTCTTCTTCCCCATGCTGGTGTTATGGGGTGTTGAACGTTTGTTTGGTGGTTGGAGTTTCTGTCTATTGAAACTCTCCTGTTAGGGTGAAGGGTTTTGATTGCAATTGAGCTAGTGGGAATGTTGGGTAGATTGTTTGCTTCTACCTTACAGCTGGATATGAGAAGGATTATTAATAGGATAATCTGGGTGTTTGTTTGTGGAATTAGCTTCATTATGGAGGTGGGGCAGCTGGTAGAGGCAGTGTAGTTTCCAGTGGTTAGGTTGTTGGCTGTGTTTAGTGCGGGTTGTGGAGGGAGGTGTTGAGGACCGGCGAGAAGGTAAAAGAAACTAAAACCGGCAAAATCAAACTTTTAAACTGTTGGGGGAGATCCCGCTGAGCCTTCCAACTGGCTCAGCGGTGCACCGTCGGGAGGGGAGGGGGAGGAGTTCGCTCCCACGCCCAGAGTGTGCCTTACTCTGCTCCCGCTCTGTCCCGAGTGCTCCCGGTCCGTGGGGGGAGGTGTTGAGGTCCGTCGAAAGGTAAAAGAAACTGAAACCGCCAAAAACAAACTTTTAAACTGTTGGGGAGATCCCGCTGAGCCTTCCAACTGGCTCAGCGATGCACCGTCGGGATGGGAGGGGGCGGAGTTCGCTCCCATGCCCAGAGTGTGCCTTACTCTGCTCCCGCTCTGTCCCGAGTGCTCCCGGTCCGTGGGGGGAGGTGTTGAGGTCCGTCTCTAAATGACAAGCCACTGTGGTAGGAATGTATTTCTATTTATGCAATATACACACAGAGCAAAAGGAATAACAGTTTTATGAAAACATCAGAGGACTCCAGAGAGATCTGAACCAGCTAGAGAAATGGGTGGAAAAGTGGCAGATGAAGTTTAATATAGACAAATGCAAAGTGATGCATCTGGGTACGAAAAACAAGGAACATGATTATAAAATGTTAGGAGTGACATTGGGTAAGAGCGAACAAGAAAGGGACCTGGGGGTACTGATAGACAGGACCCTGAAGCCATCGGCACAATGTGCAGCGGCGACAAAGAATGCGAACAGGATGTTGGGCATGATAAAGAAGGGTATTAGAGTAGATTGGCGGACGTCATAATACCGCTTTACAGAGCAATGGTCAGACCACACCTGGAGTACTATGTCCAACACTGGTCTCCTTACCTAAAGAAGGATATAACCCTGCTGGAGAGGGTGCAGAGGCAAGCCACAAAGCTAGTAAAAGGTATGGGAAATTTGAGCTTCAAAGAACGCCTCGGAAAACTAAGCTTGTTCACCCTTGAGAAGAGAAGACTGAGAGGGGATATGATAAGAGACTTTTAAAATACTAAAAGGTTTCGACAAAATAGAGCAAGAAGCATCATTATTGACGTCAAATGTGACTCGGACGAGAGGTCATAGACTGAAATTGAGGGGCGACAGGCCCAGGACAAATGTCAGAAAGTTCTGTTTTACACAGCGAGTGATGGACGCTTGGAATGCTCTCCCGGAGGAGGTAGTGACGGAAACCTCCATTATGGGATTCAAGTGCAAGTTGGATCCACACCTCCTTGCAAATCACATTGAGGGATACGGGAAAATAAGGTCTTCAATAGGTCTTCAATAGACTTCAATAAGGTCTTAAACAGGGAACACCTAGATTGGCCTCCACGTGTGCGGGTCACCGGACTAGATGGATCAAAGGTCTGATTCGGTGAAGGCATTTCTTATGTTCTTATGACTTGGGCATGTGTTATAGGTACATGTTTTGATATATATCCTAGAGAAATTACTACTTGTAAATCAAGTTTGGCTTGAGAATTTGGGGTGTGGTTTAATGGCTGAGGGGGAGGGGGAGAAGGATGACATAACTGGCTGCTTAAGAAATCTGAGAATTGGTGCAGATGATTAAAGCTCAACCCAGATGTGTTTAGCAAATGAATACCCAAAGCAAGCCCAAGTAGTTTGGAAATTTTGTGGTAGAAAAATGGATGCCTAAATTACATACATATCTACTAACCATACTAAAGACTTGAACCCATAACATTTGAAAGATAAAAGCAGTGTCTTTAACTATATAGCCACATGTAATTCCTTATAGAATAAGATAACTGGAATAGAGAATGACACGGTGGCGGTTTACCCGCGGCCACCGCATTTTAGCCGCGGGTCACCCGCCGAAAACGGGGAAGAAAACTAGCAGTCGCTGCGGCGACGGGGACAAGGCCATTGTCCCCGCAGTGAGGCATGAAGGATCGCGCGGTCCCCGCAGCTCACACCCGCCTGCCCAATCGATTCTAGTGTTTAGCCAGCTCTCTCCCTTCTCCTCACCTTAGTTTGTAGATTTTCTTTTTCGGCGACCCGCACGCGCGGCTGCTCAGTGTTCAATCTTCTGCTCTGACGCAACCGGAAACAGGAAGTTGCAGCAGAGCAGAAGATTGAACACTGAGCAGCCGCGAGTGCGCGGCTCTCTGATAGCGTGCGGGTCGCCGAAAAAGAAAATCTACAAACTAAGGTGAGGAGAAGGGAGAGAGCTGGCTAAACACTAGAATCGATTGGGCAGGCGGGTGTGAGCTGCGGGGACCGTGTGATCGCTAGTGTTTCCGGCTCAAATTGGAAGGAGGGAGTGAAAGGGAAAGGGGATGAAGTCGGAAAGAAAAACCCACAGCAGGAAAGAAAGGGAAGGACTGGCAGGTGAGCCAGATGCTAGAAGCAGGGGGGGGGGAAAGAAAGAGGGAAAAAAGCTAGATGGGGTTGAAAAAAAGAGACACACTGGTATGGAAGAGGAAGATAGGGGAAATCTGGACACAGGAAGGTAACAGAAAGAGGGGAAATTATGTGCATGGGGCATAGGGACAGAGACATAAAGGGGACATGCCATGGGGATGGTATATGGACACAGGGGGGGGCAATGGCAGATACATATGGGAGATATTAGAAATGGGGAAAATAGGAGCACAGAAGCGAGATGGTTTGTGGGGATGGGACAGGGACCGAGTTCGCAGGCTCCAGTGGCTTGCACAAATTACATTGTAACGTGCCATGAAAATAAGAGGGAGGAAGGTAGATAGATAGGCCACGCGAGAGAAGCTGAAGGGTGGTAGAAAGGAACAGATGGTAAAGGAGGGAGGGAAGGGTGGTGATGGAAAGGAATAGAACAGACATTGAAGGAGGGTGGAGAGGAACAGACCCCCAAGGGAAATGTGGAAGACAGAGTGGGAAGAAGACAGATGCCAGACTATGCGGGAGCGGAGGGAAGAAGATGGGTGCTAGACCAATTGGGGGGGGGGGGGGGTTAAGGGAGAGGCACAGTAACAGCAAATGGAAGACGCAGAGAGAAGACACACAGTGGATGGAAGGAATTCAATGAGAAGATGTGGAAAGCAGAAACCAGACAACAAAGGTAGAAAAAAAAATTATATTTATTTATTTATTTTTTGCTTTAGGATAAAATAGTATATTAGTTGTGTTGATAAAAATTTATAAACAAAGCCCTGCCAGCTGAACATCTCTTTCTCTAGTTCAGCAGCAGGAACTTTGATTTATAAGAAAGGAATAAGCTAAATATTACAGTACTAAGGCTTATATGGATGTTGCGGGGACGGTGATGTGGCGGTGAATGGGATGGCAGTGGCGGTGACGGGGCGGTGAAAGGGATGGCGGTGACGGGGCGGTGAAGGGAATGGTGGTGACGGGGCGGTGCAGAGGATGGTGGGCTGGTGACGGGGCGGTGACGGGGACAGATTTTTTCCCCGTGTCATTCTCTAAACTGGAACCTCTGCAGACTAAGCAGATGACAAATGCCTCTATGTAAAAGCTCTGAGAATTGATGCAGATGATTAAAACTCAGTCCAGGTGTATTTGGCGAAAACACCCAAAGAACACCCAATCAGTTTAAAAGATTTTTGGCGGAAAAATCTAATGGTGTCTATGACGTCAGATGCTACTTAGGCATCCTCATTATAAAAAGGGCTCTGGTAGAGCATATTTTTGTCTTTTAAGTCTCCCAGTATGCTTCTGGTGTTTTTTTTCTGATATTGTGAGACTGTGCTGTGTGCTTTGACATTGTGCTATCATCCTTGCTGTTTCTCCTTTGTCCCTTTGTCCTACCTTCTCCTTTTTAGATCCCCCCATTTGTGTAGTTGTTCTGTGTTTCTGGCTGGCTGGATGTGTTTGTGGTTGTATTTGTCAGTTGGTGTCTTTTGCTGTTGGTGTGAGGGATGTCTGAGTTTTTTGCATTGGTGTTAAATGTGGAGATGAATAGGTTGTTGGGGAGAGGAAAGGGCCAGGCCCCAGCCCTGGGGCATGGCCAGGTTAGACACAGAGGTCCAGGCAGTGGCGTACCAAGGGGGGGGAGGGGCGGTCCGCCCCGGGTGCCAGCCATGAGGGGGTGCTCCCGGCCTTGCCGTTCAGTCACCCCCCCACCCCTAAAGGACCGCTCGCCCCACTGACCTTCCTGCACCACCTGGGAAGCAGCCCGCAGCAGGATCGTGACGTCAGTGATCCCTGAGCTGCTTGGGCGCTGCTTCTTGCGCCGCGGTTCCTCCCCCTCCTCTGACATCAGAGGAGAGGGCGGGACCGCGGCGCAGGAAGCAGTGCCTAAGCAGCGCAGGGATCGCTGACGTCGCGATCCTGCTGCGGCTGCTTCATAGGTGGTGCGGGGAGGCCAGGGGGGCGAGCAGTCATTCGGGGTGGGTCGGGGCATCAGGCCTCCAGGGTGGGGCAGGCGGGCAGGCAGGCAGGCTTTCAAGGTGTAGGGGGTGAAAGGCAGGCACGCAGGCCTTCAAGGGGGGGGACAGGCAGGCCTTCAAGGGGGGAGGCAGGCCTTCGGGGGGGTGCAGACTTTCAAGGGGTGCAGGCCTTCAAGGGGGGGGAACAGGCCTACAAGGGGTGGGACAGGCCTACAAGGGGGTGGGACAGGCCTTCAAGGGGGGGACAGGCCTTCAAGGGGGGGTGCAGGCCTTCAAGGGGGGGGACAGGCCTTCAAGGGGGGGACAGGCCTACAAGGGGGTGGGACAGGCCTTCAAGGGGGTGGGACAGGCCTTCAAGGGGGGGACAGGCCTTTCGGGGGGGTTCAGGCCTTCAGGGGGGTGCAGGCCTTCAGGGGGGGTGCAGACCTTCAAGGGGGTGCAGGCCTTCAAGGGGGGGGACAGGCAGGCCTTCAAGGGGGGGACAGGCCTACAAGGGGGGGGGACAGGCCTACTAGGGGGTGGGACAGGCCTTCAAGGGGGGGACAGGCCCTAGGGGGGGTGCAGGCCTTCAGGGGGGGGTTCAGACCTTCAAGTGGGTGCAGGCCTTCAAGGGGGGGGACAGGCCTTCAAGGGGGAACAGGCCTTCAAGGGGGGGACAGGCCTACAAGGGGGTGGGACAGGCCTTCAAGGAGGGTGCAGGCCTTCAAGGGGGGACAGGCAGACCTTTAAGGGGGGACAGGCGTTTGGGGGGGACCCTGGTTTAGAAGTACACGGAGGGAAGGGGGTGTTCAAAGAGACGTGCATATGCCAAACTTTTTTTGGGGGGGAAGAAATAATGGGTCTGAAAATAGAGGAGAGGGGGAGAGATGATGGGCCATGGGATTTAGGAAGGGAAGGAACAGAAAGGGAGAGAAATTGGACACAAGGGATGGTGTGGAGGAGGTATAGAGATACTGGATAAGAGGGTAATTGGGAAAAGAAAGGGAAAGACGGTGGACTCTGGGGTGGTGGGGAAGGAGGGAGAGATGCCGGATGAAAGGATAGTTAAGAAAAGGTGGATCTGTGGAAGGAGATGAAAAAAAGGAAAGATACCAGACTTCCTGGGGAGGGAAGGGAAATGGAAAGGGAGGACAGAGTTGGCAGATGGATGGTTAGCATGCAGAAAGAAGAAAGGAGACTCTGGCAAGCAAGTTATCAGAAGAAAACCAGAGCCTTGGACCAACAAGATTTGAAATATAACCAGACAACAAAAGGTAGAAAAATTAATTTTATTTTTTGTTTTGTGATTATAATATGTCAGATTTGAAATGTGTATCCTGCCAGAGCTGGTATTGGATTGCAAACGTGAGCTAGGATTTAACAGAGAGAGGAAAAGTCCTTTTTGTTTTTTTATTTTATTTACACCACAGTGCCAGTGTGGTTAGGAGAAGCCAAAGGGGGTGAAAAAGCTATAAAACCCACCAGGAGTTTTGAAAAAATCACCCAACTGGGCAGGAAAATCGAATTGAAAAACCAATTCAATAGGCTGAATCGAATCAAAATTTTTTTTCCTGAATCTGGCAGTATTAGTTTGCGCTACTGTCTTAGACTTTAGGACCTGGGATTGGGGAGAGATGGCATCCTCAGTACTTTATAATGCAAGTGAAATGAGGATTTGGTCAGACTTTTGAAGGGTCTGCAGAAAAAAAATATTGTATAGGCCGGGGACACGAGACAGCAGGAAATGGGAACTTTTCTTCCTTCTGTTTTTGTGAATGGAAAGGCTGAGGATGTCAGAGATTTCAGTTAAAATATGTGCTTTATAAGAAAATATAATAATGTGTTTTATAAAGTTTATAGCATAGCTGGCCTACCCAGTGAGGTGTTTCTAGTGGTGGTGGTGGCAGCGTGTCAATGTGTTGAGAGGAAGAGGTGGTCAGGGAAATTCTGCTGAGCAAACTCCGGGCCCATTTCCACCCCCCAGTTAGTCCACTCCACTCAACTGGTTCACACACTGAGTGGGTCTTTGGGTGTTGTTTTGGGATCTCTTCCAGTGGTTTATCAGTATCTCCTTCTAGTCCAAGAAAGGAAACTTTGTTATCCTTAGCATTGACCTACAGAATATGTTTGTAACAGTGCTGCTTGTGTGGCATGAGGCTATGTAGTGATCGAAAGAAAAAAACAGACCTTTGCACATTTTTGCACTATATGGTGGGTGTATGAGGAGATTCACATTTCCTGCACAGCTAAGTCCATGTGAAGTTACCTTGTGCTGTATTTGACATCTAACAAGGTCTCTGTTTGAAAGGAAAGATCTAAACTTAAAAATGAAGTGGCCAGAAGTTATGGTAAAAGCAGATAGTGTAGCTGGTTTTAAGAAAGATTTGGACAAATTCCTGGAGGAAAAGTCCATAATCTGTTATTAAGACATGGGGTAAGTGTCTGCTTACCCTGGATCGGTAGCATGGAATGTTGCTACTCTTTGGGTTTTGACCAGGTATTAGTGTCCTGGATTGGCTACCATGAGAATGGGCTACTGGGCATGATGGACCATTGGTCTGACCCAGTTAGGCTATTCTTATGTTATGTTCTCATCTGTAGGGGCCTTTGTTTTCACTTCTTATTTTAATGTATTTTTTTTCTGGGAACTTATCAGTGTTTTTTATAATGGGAACAAAAACGGAAGAGAATTAATGTGTGTGGGATGAGAGGGTAACTAATTTCTTCAGCTAAATAATTCAATCCACTTCAAACAGACATAGGAGAACTCACGCACCATTCACACACCGTCCAATCAAAAACATCAAAAGAAAAAAAACTGTTCGACAACCTCCTAGCCATTCGAGCTGCAACACTCGACCCCCAACTCTACAGCCAATTGATATCGACCACAGACTGCAAAACCTTCAAAAAGAAATAAAAACCCTTCTATTCAAAAAACACATAAAACCGAACTAACACAATCAGAACTGTCCCAAGCATCACCTGCAACTACTCCATATGTACTTCTGATGTCATGACAATTCAGACATAATTTATGTTATGTTATGTTTGGAATATAAGAAAATTTTCACTGCCTGTTTCTATTCTGACCATTTATTCCGTTTCATAGTCATTACAAAAAATATTTTTTTACATGGGGGGGGTGTCAAAAAATGATGGGCCCCGGGTGCCACATACCCTAGGTACGCCACTGGGTCAAGGCCAATGCAAACGACAGGCTCCCAGGATATAAAGGCCCAGGGTGAACTTCCTCGATATGACAGATGATCAATGTATTGGTCTCTTTAGATTTAATTGGGAGACCATAAGTTCATCTGTGTGAGCAACTGCACGAGGATCTGGAACACACCACTCTTAGGGAACAATCCCTTCCAGTTTATGTACAAGTAACTACCGTCTTGGCTTTTTAGGCTACTGGAATTTTCCAAAGGCCTCTGGGAGCTGGGGCTTGCATCAGTCAGCCATCTGTCTCGAGGATTATCAATCATTTTTTGGATGTATTTTTAAGGCATATTGCTATCTATATTCATTTTCCAATGAGTATGGCAGACCAGCAATGCAGAATGAAGGGTTTTTATCAACTTAGACACTTCCCCTCTGTCCTGGGAGCTATATACTGCACAGATGTAGCACTCAGACCACCTGCAGATATGGAAAGGCAATTTAGGAACAGGAGAGTTTATCATTCTATGAATATGCATGTGGTCTGTAGTGCTACAATGGAGGCGATAGATGTGTGTGCAAGCTTCCCAGGGTCCTGCCATGACGCTTACATCCTGGCCTACTCCGTCATAAGTGGCAGGTTTCAGAGGGAAGATATCCACGGAGGCTGGCTGATTGGTGAGTTATCTTACTATTGCAAATAAAGTTTTTAACCACGTTTCTCTCCTTTTTACCACAGGGTCATTGCAAACACTGGAGGATGGCACAGGACACACCTGTGCAACAGGACAATGTGCAACAGATGTGTATTCCTTTCCTAACACTTTTCCTCTTTTTCCTAAATGCAGGTAATCATGCCTATCCCCTCTGTGAGTGGCTGTAGACCTCCATTATGCATCCCCAGAGGCCAGAGGAGGTTCAGTATAACCGGGCTCTCACCTCCACACAAGCCATCATCAAATGCACATTTGGCTTGTTGAAGTCCAGGTTTAGATGCCTAGACCGTTCAAGAGGGCAACCGATGTACACACCACAATAGGTACCTCAAATACTTACAGTATGCTGTATGCTGCACAATTTGGCAGTGACGAGAAGGATTCCAGAGCCTCCTGAGTGGGTCAAAGAAAATGATGATGAAGAGGACATCCAACCTAGACAGAGGCTGCTACCAGAGCAAGAGTGCAGAAGAGGCCAGGTGGTCAGAGACAACCTAATAAGGACCCATTTCTTGGGATAACAGTGAAAATCACCGAAATCACCAAAGGCAGATCTCTCCTCAGCCTCAAATTATAGACCCATCACAGGCATACCCATCCTGACAAAAATCATCAAGACCCATGTGTGCAAGCAGCTCAAAACCTACATTGAACAGCACTTATGCCTTCACCCATCCCAATTCAGATTCTGTCAGCAGCACAGCACAGAACTTCTCCTCCTCACCTTGATCACAAAAACCAAACAACTACTCAGTACAGGAAGTCAAGCAATACACCTCCAATTTCACATCTCAGCAGCCTTTGATTCAGTAGACCACCACCTACTACTAACAAAATTGTCAGAAATTGGAATAACAGGCACAGTGCTAAGATGGTTCTCAGATTTTCTGCAAAACAGGGAATACATCGTCAAACTGAATGGAGAAATCTCCAACCCCTGGAAAGCCATCTGTGGAATGCCACAGGGCTCCCCACTCTCCCCCATCCTATTCAATCTCTTCATGAGTTCTCTCGGTAACATCAATTTTGAAGACGAGACCATATTATCCTACGCAAATGACATCTTTCTCCTTATTCCCATAACCAACAATCACTTGGACATTACCAACAAAGTCTCACATAATATAGAAAGAATCCAAATCTGGGTGACTACTAACAAATTAAAATTAAACTCAACTAAAACCAAAGTTCTATACTTCCACACACTCCAACAGATGGCACCAACAAGCATCACTCTTGAATCGGGCAAGACCCTCCCTGTAGAAGAATCCTCCAAAATCCTAGGTTGCATCCTGGACTCTACACTTACCATGGAACCATAATCTCCAGTCTCCGAAAGAAATCCCTCTATACCTTGAGACAACTAAGGCTAATCAGACCATACTTCCACCAACACCACTTTGCCTTAGTTGTACAACTGATGATACTACCACAATTGGACTACTGCAACTCCATGTACATGGGAATCAACACCACTCTGATTCACAAAATGCAACTCATCCAAAACACTGCTGTCAGACTAATCTTCACCCTGAGAAAATATGACTCAATTACAGACTTCATCAAGCAACTGCACTGGCTACCTATCCCATCACGAATAACCTTCAAAACTGCATGCATCATTCACCATATACTTTACGGAAACTCCGCGGCTCCTCTCATTCAATTCTTCTCCAAGGCATGGTCTACTTCCCGCAGAATCCTCAACAGAATTAAAAAAATCTGCAATACAAACTTGTTTTCCACTCCATGCTCACCTTTCTAGGTATAAAAACTTGGACTGACCTTACTGACAAGGACAGAACCTAACTATACCATATTCCGGAAGAAACTGAAAACTCATCTATTTGACACTTAATCACCTGTATCCTCTCCTCCCCCCTCCACCCCTCTCCCCCCTCCTATTCTCTTCTCCCACCCCTCCTCCCCCTTCTCCTTCCTCCCCCCCCTTTTTAAGTTGCCTTGATACATCCCAGCACCTCTCTCAGTATCCCACGATCCCTTTATCCCTCAGGAATCCGTCCAATCCCTGTTTGAATCCTTGTACCGTACTCTGCCTGATCACTTCCTCCGGTAGCGCATTCCAAGTGTCCACGACCCTTTGGGTGAAAAAAAACTTCCTTGCATTTGTTTTGAACCTATCTCCCTTCAGTTTCTCCGAATGCCCCCTCGTACCTGTTGTCCCCTTCAGTCTGAAGAATCTGTCCCTATCCACCCTCTCCATGCCCCTCATGATCTTGAAGATCTCTATCATATCTCCCCTGAGCCTCCTTTTTTCCAGAGAGAAGAGCCCCAACCTATCCAACCTCTCGGCGTATGGGCAGTGTTCCAGCCCTCTTACCAGTTTGGTTGCTCTCCTTTGGACTCTCTCAAGTACCGCCATGTCCTTCTTGAGGTAAGGCGACCAATACTTAACACAGTATTCCAGATGTGGACGCACCATCGCTCGATACAATGGCATGATGACTTCCCGCGTCCTGGTTGTTATGCCCCTCTTTATGATGCCCAGCATCCTGTTGGCTTTTTTCGAGGCTGCTGCACACTTTTTGAACTTCGTTACCATTTTCATCTCCATCACCTCTCTCGGGAGCGCATTCCAGGCATCCACTACCCTCTCCATAAAAAAGAACCTAGGTATGAGCGACGCAAAAACAGAAGATTAGATTAGAATCTGTCTTGATCTGCACTTAACTGTGATTCCCCAAAAGCTCTCTTTCTCTCATGTGACTAAATGTGATCATGCCTCTTTCCCTAGGCATCCTTTGAGCTCAGATGTTCTGAACCACCTAGGCAAGGAGTTATTGGGGAAATCTCTCTTCTTCAGAATCACAGGGCTTTGGAATAATCTTACTGCCCCACTACGGAATCTGGGCTCCTTCCAACTATTGAGAAAGCACCTGAAAAGGCTATTCACAAAAATGTAACGCTCTCTTCCCCGCTATACTCAACCTCCAACCCCATTATGCTGTTCCTTCCTATATTAAGCTCTTGTAAACTGTGCCGAGCTCTATAATTATGGAGTGGATGTGGTATATTAAACTGATAAGAACAGATACTACACTTGATCTTAGCCAAAAGGCCAAGAAGCGATATGTGGTATATAAACTTAAGGTTTAGTTTAGTTTGCTCAAGTATTAAAGCAGGAATAATAGGTGAGCATTCTATAATTCACAAAAAAAAATAAAAAAAAACATCAAGAAACTGAGATTTATCCAGAACACTGCTGTTCGACTCATCTTTGGCTTGAAAAATCTGAACACATCACCCCATACTACAAGAACTTCACTGGCTACCTATCGAGGCCAGAAAAATCTTCAAATTCGGTTGCCTCTGCTTCAAGACTCTTTTCAGCTCCGCTCTTAACTACCTCCTGAAACACCTCACCCTGCAGGACAAACTCCGCTTTTCACACAGAACATTACTGTTCTCATTTCCTTCCCCCAAATGATACAAATTCAAAAGAATCCTCAACAGGACACTCTCCTTTCAAGCAGGAATCTGGAACAACACCTTAAGTGACCTAATCCTGAACTCTCTAACATACCATTCTTTCAGCAAATCACTAAAAATCCACCTATTTGACAAATTTACCTGATCCCCCAAATATGCACTACACCCACCTCATCTTACACGTTCCTTCCTCCTACCTACCCTATGCCACCTCATCTCATAATTGTCTATCTACCCTGTCCCTAATCTAATTGATGTCATCTTGCTGTCCTTACAGCACCTTTTATTGTACATCATCTTGAACTGTAAAGGTATGACTGGACATAAATAAAGCTATTATTATTATTATATTACAACCTTTGTTCACTTGACAGTTCATGTTGCTCCAGTGTACCAATACTACCTGCACTGTCATAACTTCCCTCTATATTATTACCTTAGCAGGCCTTGTGATGAATTAACAACATTTCAAATTGTTAACAGCTTTCACACTCTTGTACCAGGTCGGATGTCC
The DNA here is from genome assembly GCF_902459505.1 of Geotrypetes seraphini. Taxonomy (NCBI): domain Eukaryota; kingdom Metazoa; phylum Chordata; class Amphibia; order Gymnophiona; family Dermophiidae; genus Geotrypetes; species Geotrypetes seraphini. Next base: position 95,010,801 of record NC_047092.1, read on the forward strand.
CAGACCTTCATCGTCCCTATACAAGGGCATCATCATTGTGTGCTTCTTGATGGCCTGGTAAGAGCAATATATTGGTGATAGTTTTAGTTTTGTGCTCATATTCCATATACCTAAATATTGCCTCTATATGCTATGGTCACATTTATTTACTTATTTCTAAAGTGAATCATCCTCTCAAAGGAGCTCAAAATAGGTTACAAACCAGGTGCACAAACATTTTCATTATCAGTCCTGGTAAGATCACAATTTAATGTACCTGGATCAATGTAGCATTAAAGGTGACTTGGCCAGAGTCAAAAGCGATAAGGTGAGATTTGAACCCACAGCTTCAGGGTGCTAAGGCTGTTGCTCTAACCACTACACCACAGTGAGACAGACAATAGTGTGCCACCCCATACTATTCATATAAGCTAAGCAGGGCAAATTCAACGGGGAAGGAACGACAGATTGAGATATTGGGGTTTAACCTCCTTTGTTTTCAATGTCAAGGGCCAGATATCTGGACAAGGTCTCCTTAATTCCATTGAGAAATGCAGGTTTTATTTAGCAACATAGTAGATGAAGGCAGATAAAGACCTGAATGGTCCATCTAGTCTGCCCAGCCTGATTCAATCTAAAAATTTGTTAGGGGTTTTTTTTTTTCTTTTTCTTCTTCTTCTTAGCTATTTCTGAGCAAGAATCCAAAGCTCTGCTCGGTACTGTTCTTAGGTTCCAACTACTGAAGTCTCTATCAAAGCTCACTCCAGTTCATCTACACCCCCCCAGCCATTGAAGCCCTCCCCAGCCCATCCTCCACCAAATGGCCATATACAGACACAGACCATGCAAGTCTGCCCAGTACTATTATTTTCTGATTCTAGATCCTCTATGTTCATCCCATGCTTTTTTGAACTTCGTTACCGTTTTCATCTCCATCACCTCTCTCGGGAGCACATTCCAGGCATCCACTACCCTCTCCATAAAAAAGAACTTCCTTTCATTGCTCTTAAGTCTACCATCCCTCAACCTCAAATTATGTCTTCTGGTTTTACCATTTTCCTTTCTCTTGACGGGATTTATTTCCATTGCTTTCAATGCCAGAAACTTCAGGGTTTTACTATCTGACCTCCTTACTTCCATTGCTTTCAATGCAAGGAAGAAGAAACCAGATGTCTCAATCCATCTTCCTTTTGCTAGAGCTTGCCTTCTCCTACCAGTAGCCCATTATGAAGCCTTTACAATTCAACCACACTAACAATTTCCCCTTCCTCATGTAGGCTGGCACTTGATTTGGACCTAGGAGTAGCTTACTCTGCATAACTGTGATCCATCTCATCGAACTGCAGTTGCATTATGGTACACTTGTATGCTGCTTTCCTGGACTGTGCAATATTTCTAGATTTGAGGTCTAGGAAGTAATAGCACTACATTGTACAATAAAGATCTTAAACATTTCTCTGACCTTGTACTTATTTGCAAAAGGAAGGCAAGGGCCCATTCAGATGCAGTAGTGTAGTGAAAGTTATATAGTCTTCAGTAATACTTCCTGAACCCTATCTCCCTTCCACTCTGTGCACTAAAATGGAAGATGTCACCCACACAGGACACCAACATCAACATGCACCTAAACAGAAGATTGTCACCAAAAGACAAAACATAAGAGCCTTTACCTAGACAAGAGCATATGTGGCTTTATGGCTAAAGGGACTTATTTGATGTGCTAAACTTCATGGGGCTCAAATCCACACAAACCTCCCTCATAACTAAGCACTTTTTTTTTTGGATCTCATAAGAGATGGCTAGTATCTTCTCAGCATGGCATGGCAGAAGTCCTGTCTTAAAGAAAGCAGCTGTGGCTCAGTGGGTAGAGGCCCTGTTTCCATATTCTAAAAATCATGGGTTCAAATCCCAACTATGCTCAGCTACCCCAGCACAGATTCCTATATTTTGTGACAATCTGCCATCTAGGTGTATCTTGATGATGTCACAATGAGCTCAAGATTGTGCATCAGATACATACATTTGCTCTAAATTGCAAGCCATTGTGAGTAAGCATGTCTCCTTTTTGGCTTCTTAACCTTTTGGGTGTTTAGTATGCAATATATAGATTATTTTAAATGTGCTTTGGTTGAGGAATAATAATAACAACTTTATTTTTATATACTGCAATACCACAAATAGTTCAGAGTGGTTTACAGAGGAAGAGACTGTATACAAACAGCGATAATACAAAAAACTTTCGAAATTACATTAGCATGTTAAGATTAATCGAGTTTATCTGGGAGTGTTTTAAGAAAACATCAAGGCAGAAGTGGAGTCAGAGAAATTTGTCAAAGAGAGAAGTTTTGATTGACTTCCTTAAAGTCTGATAAGAAGGTGCGTTTGAAATAAAGTTGATTAAACATTTGTTCCATTTGCCTGCTTGGAATGATAGTGTTTGATCAAAGAATCTCTTATAGATAAAGCCCTTCAAGGATGGAAAGGCAAACAAGTAAGCACTATGTATACAGGTTGTGCCTGGAAATTCGAAATGGTGAGACAGATAGATTGAGGATGAACCTCTTATAGTTTTGAAGCAAAAGCAAGCAAACTTAAACTTGACACATTCTTCCACAGGCAGCCAGTGAAGTTTTTTGTAAGACGAGCTTACATGATCCAATTTCTTGAAGCCATAAATGAGATGGACTACAATGTTCTGGACGATTCTGAGTCGTTTGATGGTTTTCTTAAAAGATCCCAAGTATATGATATTGCAATAGTCAAAGATATTTATGATCAAAAATTGAACCACCAGTTGAAAAGAGAAGAAATCAAAATAATGTTTAATGGTACAAAGTTTCCATAAAGTGAAAAAACATTTTTTAACCTGAGCATTAGTATGATCTTCAAAAGTCAAGCTTCAGTCTAAGACAACACCAAGGATTTTGATTGTAGAGCTAATTGGGTAGTCTGACCCATTTAATCTCAAAGAGGTGTTCATGATCTTGTTATTGAGACTTGCCCAAAAAAAAAAACCTTAATTTTTTTCCGAATTCAGTTATAGTTTAAATTGCATACTTCATTTTTCTACCTTGGTAAGGACAGATGAGATGAATTGTTCTGTCTCTTGGGTCAGTGAGATTATGGGAATAATAATTGTGATGTCATCCGCGTGTATATACAATTTCAATTTTAAATCAGATAGCATGTAGATGCCATATAGATAATGAAAAGTGAAGGGGATAGTGGGGAGCCCTATGGAACTCCGCAGGGATATCTCTAAGCCTGAGAGAAAGTTCCTTCGCTGTAAACCTGGTAAGTACGTTTTTTTAGGAAATCCGTGAACCAATTTAGTACCTGACCAGAAATGCCGATGGAGTCAAGGCATCTAAGCAAAATGTCATGGTCAAAGGCACTGCTCAAGTCGAACTGCAGTACCAATGCACTTTTTCCCCAGGAAAACAAATGGAAAAGATAGAAACATGATAGCAGATAAAGACCATTATCTATTTCTCTCTCTGAGAGATCCCACGTGCCTATCCCACGCCCTCTTGAATTCAGAGACAGTCTCTGTTTCCACCACCTCTTCCAGGAGACTGTTGCACACATCTACCACCCTTTCCATAAAAAAGTATTTCCTCAGATTAGATGATCAGTCATAGAAGCTAAAACTGTTTCAGTACTCTCATTTGTAAGAAAGCCAGACTGGGAATCATGTTGAATGCGGAACTTCTCTAAATATTTCATGAGATTGATGTTAACCAGACATTCCATTAGTTTAAGAAAAAATGGTATGTTGGCAATGGGTCTGTTGTTGGCAGTCAGAGAAACAGTCTCCTTAGAATTTTTAAAAAATAGGAGTCACAAGGATATGACCAAGTTCCACCGAAAATTTGCCAGTACACATACATGACGAAATCCAATTGAAAAGTTCAGCCTTGAAGGGGGTAGGAGCTGATTTCATAATAGCCGGTGGGCAACTGTCCAATAGGCAATTTAATTTTTACATATTTTGCATAAAGTTTGAGAAATTGGTTCCAATCTGGATTTTCAAAATGATTCCAGATCATGTCGACAGCTGAACCTTCTTTTCTAAGGCAATTAAAGTGATTGGTAAATCTATGCTTGAACCTACAAAAGACAATCTCAATTTGAAAACTTTTGTAGCAAAATAGTCAGCTAAATATGCAGCAGAGGGAGGAAAATCTGTATTAGAACATTTATGTAAATCAATATCAAACAAAGAATTGACTATTCTGAAAAGTTCTTTACATTTAAAGTAGAAGAATTAATTTTTTTGAGAGTAGTGTTTGCTTTTTGTTAATCATTCTTTAAATATTCTTTAGTCGTCAAATATGTCTATCTTCATCTTTCCCTGATTTGTACCATATTCTTTCCAGTTTACATAATTCTCGCTTTAAAGCCGTTAGGTCAGTATCTTACCAGCTGTCTGATGAATGTTGGCTTTTCCTACATTCTGTCAAAGGTGCAATATCGTTTAAAGCCTGATTGCTAAAGTTTTTCCATCCTAAAATGAAATTTGGATCAAAAACTGAGTTAGATATTAAGCTATAATGGGACCAAAATTCTACTTGGTTCAATTGTCCTCTTGTGCAATTAGGAATTGGACAAGTTTGAAGGTATATGTTGTGACCCTGGGCAAGTCACTTATTCCCACTGTCCTAGGTACATTAGATAGATTGTGGGGCCACCAGGACAGAGAGAGAAAAAGGAATGAGTATCAGAATAGATTCATGTAAACCATTCCGAGCTCCCAAGGCAGAATGGTATACAAAATAACCTGTAAGGAGGTGATAATGGCTTTCTTCAGGTGATTAGTGAGACTAGGGTTAGTAGCCATCCAGTTCTTCAAAGACATGTCCACGCATTAGGACAGCTTTTCAAAAGCTGTCACTTTGGGTTTTGAAAAGCTTCCAACTAGTGTGACATGAGGACAGCATCCGCGTAACATCAATGAGTTGCATCCAGGCATTAGCATTTCCTGGGTAATAAGTTTCCCCAATAAGCACCACTATTTTAGTCATGAATCTTTTAGTTATTTTTATACCACTTATATCATAATGGATCTTTACATTCAGCTACTTTATCATATTGACCTTTGTCCTGGTGGGCTATTAAGTTACTTGCCCAGGCTCACAAGGAGCAGGCTGCAAAGGAGAGAAGTGGGGAGGGGAGTGGGGTGGGGGGAACATGGATGCTTGACCTATAAGAAGGGTGGCCCTTAGGGGGTGGAAAACAGGGTAGTTGTTATGTCTCCTACTTCTAAACTCACTAGTCCATCACCTTTGTTCAAATTTTCATCCATTTTAGTTGTAGGGAGCTATCAGCTGAAGAAACACAGCCTGTGGCCACCCTCCCTGCTTTCATTATGCCATGGTCTGCCCCCAATGTCACAACTTCCTTTTTCCTATTCTTTATTTATTCTTTTATAAATATACTTAAATCTTATATATATATATATATATATATATAGATATATATATAAGATTTATAAGGAAAAAGAGAGACTTCACAAACAGGTTAAACAAAAATTAAAACAAAAACAAATAAAACTCAATATAAATTTACAATCTCTCAATTAAAGTCCACAATAAGGGAGAAGCAATTCACATTTTATCATAGGATCTGATATTTAACAAGGAAACAAAAAATAAAATCATTAGTGTAGTGTTACATCTTCTACATTACTTAAGGACCTACGTCGCTGTGGAGGCACTGGAAGGAATTACTCCTTTTCCCTCTAGAAAAAACCGTAACTGACAGGGGTCAAAAAAAAAAAAAAATGAATGTTGATCCAGAAGTATATCTAAGTTGATCCAAGTATATCTAAGCTGAAATTTAGCCCCCAAAGACAGTATGGATTGTCACAATTGTAGGAATCCTTTCCTTCTGGTCTAAGTTAACTTCGAAACATCTGGGTACATGGAGATCTTAGAATCCATAAAGGTCACTTCCTTAAGCCTAAGAAATAGCCTAAGAAGTGCCTCTTTGTCTTGTTGAAAGACAAAAATTACCAGAAGTGTAGAGTGTGAGATGACTTCATCCTCTGAGGTTTCCAATATTCTTGTTAAGTCCATTGGACTCAATGGATCAGGTGAGACCTCAGGTTGAGAAGCCTTCTTAGATACTGGAAGGTAATATATTCTATGTAAAGGCGGAAAACCAGTCTCTGGGTATTTAGACGATTCCTTAAGAAATTTATAAAATAAATTTCTAGGAGACATTGCTAGAACTTTAGGAAAGTTAAGTATTCTCAGATTCAACATTTTAGTATAATTTTCCATATTTTCAACTTTCCTTACTAGCAATAATCTATCTTGCATTAAGGTAGTTTAAGTCTTTTGTAGTCCTTGAACCCATAGGTCCAAGTGGTCCACTTTTTCACCCTGAGACTTTATTCCTTCCTGAAGAGAATCAATTCTTTTTTCCTGTGCATTAACCAGTGGTAGAGTTCCTGCACACAATTTATAAAGTGAGTCTAAAGCCATCCAGATAGACTCCAAAATAAACTCCGCTGGCCTTACCAACAGGGGAACCGTTGGAATCTGTCCTCCAACTGCTGGAGCCAGCTCTGCCTTCTCCATAGTTGATATCTCTGCCTGAGAGTCCTGGGACGCCAGTAAGCCCTCCAGTTAAGCAAGGGAAACTACTTCCTGTCCCTTCTGAGCCGCCGTAGTTTCCCTCTCTCGCGGCTGTTGGGGAGGCACTGGTCCTGCAGGGCTGAGCGATACTCGCTCCCGAACGCCAAGACTTCCTTCTGACTCGGCAAAGCTGGTTCGCCCCAAGGGGAAGATGTAAAGAAGCTGTCAATCGTCTTCTGCCTTTGCGGGCTGTGGCAGCCGCTCTTCCCTGCTTTTAGGTATTAGGATAAGGTAGCCCCGATAAGCAGGAATGAAAAAGTTTTCGGCAGGAGAATGAATTGCAAGTGTCCTCACTGTACCGCAGCCATCTTGCTTCCCCACAACTTCCTTTTTCCATCTGGGCAGACTACAGCAAAAAGAGAGAACAGAGGGGGGCCACAGCTGACAGTTAACTGTAAGTTGTGCTTAGAAGGGGGAGAGAACATGTTTTGGACCAAGAAGATCCCTGTACCAAATGTGATATATAAATTATTTTGATAAGTTGAATGTGGGAGGGGTGTCTAGAAATGGCAAGACTGAGAGGAAGTGATGGGAGCCAGAAACAGAGGTTACTAGAAACAGAGAGAGATGCTGGACAGTGATCTGGAAGGAGAAAAGAGAAAAGGGAGAGATAGTGGATGTAATGGAGGCAAGGAGAGATATGGGAGGGCAATAACCATTGTATCTTTCGCTCTCCCACATGCCTATCCCAGGCCCTCTTGAATTTAGACATAGTCTTTGTCTCCACCACCTCTTCCAGGAGACTGTTCCACACATCTACCACCCTTTCTATAAAATAGTGTTTCCTTAGATTACTCCGGAGCCTATCACATCTTAACTTCATCCTATGGACTCTCATTGCAGAGTTTCCTTTCAAATGAAAGAGACTCGACTTGTGCGCATTTACATTACGTAGGTATTTAAACATCTCTACCATATCTCCCCATCCCGCCTTTCCTCCAAAGTATACAGATTGAGATCTTTAAGTCTGTCCTCATATGCTTTATGATGAAGACCACACACAATTTTAGCAGCCTTCCTCTAGACCAGTGGTTCCAAAACCTGTCCTGGGGGACCCCCAGCCAGTCAGGTTTTCAAGGTATCCCTAATGAATATGCATGAGAGATTTGCATATAATGGAAGTGACAGGTATGCAAATCTCTCTCATGCATATTCATTAGGGATATCTTGAAAACCTGACTGGCTGGGGGTCCCCCAGGACAGGTTTGGGAACCACTGCTCTAGACCAACTCCATCCTTTTTATATCTTTTTGAAGGTGCGGCCTCCAGAATTGTACACAATATTCTAAATGAGGTCTCACCAAAGTCTTATACAGGAGCATCAATATCTCCTTTTTCCTACTGACCATACTTCTCCCTATGCAACTTAAAGAAACTAGAAATTCCCCCTGTAACTACCACTGCAATTACTGACCGCACTGTCTCCATGCAAAAGCATGGAACCTTCAGGGCCTCGTTGACGTGTGTGAGATATAAGAGCCTTTCTTGGGCACTATGACATAAATATGCCTGATTCCGATTCTTCTTACAACACTGGTTCTATGGCCTGAATTTCTACAAGCCTCTGTACTGTTGCTAAGACACTGCATGCCTTTTCTAGGCATCCCACAGGGGAGTCCACAAACCAGTCTGTTAAGTGGTGGATGAACTCAAGCTTCTACCTTCTTTGAATGATCTTCAGCACCCAGTGGTCTGACAAGATCTGTGCCCAGACCCCCACATATGCCAAAAGCCTTCCGTCTATCCTCAGGGAAAAGGTTTTGGCCATGGCATCATTGTGCTTACTTGGAGGTTGAAGTGGAATGAGAACCGGAGGCTTGGCTTTGCCAAGGTCCTGTGAATCTCTGCCATGATCCCTGATAGGATCTCCGAGCTGAATCTCCTTCTGATGTCGAAAGCTTCTAGAAGTACAAACATTAGACTACCCAGAACCTCTAGAGGCTTAGACAAATTTTCCATCTTGCACAAATCCCAATCTGGGTTTCGGTCACATCACAGCACTGAAACAGTATTAGCTTCTATTATCTTTACCATCATTTTTGCCTTAGTGCACTGATTTTTACACTTTGACTAGTAGTGCATTTGATCTTGTTGACCACACTATTATGCTTAGATGTTTTTCATTTGATCTTATAGTAACATAGTAACATAGTAGATGACGGCAGATAAAGACCCGAATGGTCCATCCAGTCTGCCCAACCTGATTCAATTTAAAAAAAAATTTTTTTTTTTCTTCTTAGCTATTTCTGGGCAAGAATCCAAAGCTTTACCCGGTACTATGCTTGGGTTCCACCTGCCAAAATCTCTGTTAAGACTTACTCCAGCCCATCTACACCCTCCCAGCCATTGAAGCCTTCTCCTGCCCATCCTCTACCAAACGGCCAGACACAGACACAGACCGTGCAAGTCTGCCCAGTAACTGGCCTTAGTTCAATATTTAATATTATTTTCTGATTCTAAATCTTCTGTGTTCATCCCACGCTTCTTTGAACTCAGTCACAGTTTTACTCTCCACCACCTCTCTCGGGAGCGCATTCCAGGCATCCACTACCCTCTCCGTAAAGTAGAATTTCCTAACATTGCCCCTGAATCTACCACCCCTCAACCTCAAATTATGTCCTCTGGTTTTACCATTTTCCTTTCTCTGGAAAAGATTTTGTTCTACGTTAATACCATTTGAACGTCTGAATCATATCTCCCCTGTCTCTCCTTTCCTCTAGGGTATACATATTCAGGGCTTCCAGTCTCTCCTCATACGTCTTCTGGCGCAAGCCTCCTATCATTTTCGTCGCCCTCCTCTGGACCGCCTCAAGTCTTCTTACGTCTTTCGCCAGATACGGTCTCCAAAACTGAACACAATACTCCAAGTGGGGCCTCACCAATGACCTGTACAGGGGCATCAACACCTTCTTCCTTCTACTGACTACGCCTCTCTTTATACAGCCCAGAATCCTTCTGGCAGCAGCCACTGCCTTGTCACACTGTTTTTTTCGCCTTTAGATCTTCGGACACTATCACCCCAAGGTCCCTCTCCCCGTCCGTGCATATCAGCTTCTCTCCTCCCAGCATATACTGTTCCTTCCTATTATTAATCCCCAAATGCATTACTCTGCATTTCTTTGCATTGAATTTTAGTTGCCAGGCATTAGACCATTCCTCTAACTTTTGCAGATCCTTTTTCATATTCTCCACTCACTCTTCGGTGTCTACTCTGTTACAAATCTTGGTATCATCTGCAAAAAGGCACACTTTTCCTTCTAACCCTTCAGCAATGTCACTTACATACATATTGAACAGGATTGGCCCCAGCACCGAACCCTGAGGGACTCCACTAGTCACCTTTCCTTCCTTCGAGCGACTTCCATTAACCACCACCCTCTGGCGTCTGTCCGACAGCCAGTTTCTAACCCAGTTCACCACTTTGGGTCCTAACTTCAGCCCTTCAAGTTTGTTCAACAGCCTCCTATGAGGAACTGTATCAAAGGCTTTGCTGAAATCCAAGTAAATTACATCTAGCATATGTCCTCGATCCAGCTCTCTGGTTACCCAATCAAAAAATTCAATCAGGTTCGTTTGGCACGATTTACCTTTTGTAAAGCCATGTTGCCTCGGATCCTGTAACCCATTAGATTCAAGGAAATACACTATCCTTTCTTTCAGCAACACTTCCATTATTTTTCCAACAACTGAAGTGAGGCTCACCGGCCTGTAGTTTCCTGCTTCATCCCTGTGACCACTTTTATGAATAGGGACCACATCCGCTCTCCTCCAATCCCCAGGAATCACTCCCGTCTCCAGAGATTTGTTGAAGAAGTCTTTAATAGGACTCGCCAGAACCTCTCTGAGCTCCCTTAGTATCCTGGGATGGATCCCGTCTGGTCCCATCGCTTTGTCCACCTTCAGTTTTTCAAGTTGCTCATAAACACCCTCCTCCGTGAACGGCGCAGAATCTACTCCATTTTCTCGTGTAACTTTGCCAGACAATGTCGGTCCTTCTCCAGGATTTTCTTCTGTGAACACAGAACAGAAGTATTTGTTTAGCACATTTGCTTTCTCCTCATCACTCTCCACATATTTGTTCCCAGCATCTTTTAGCCTAGCAATTCCATTTTTTATCTTCCTCCTTTCACTAATATATCTGAAAAAATTTTTATCTCCCTTTTTTACATTTTTAGCCATTTGTTCTTCCGCCTGTGCCTTCGCCAAACGTATCTCTCTCTTGGCTTCTTTCAGTTTCACCCTGTAGTCCTTTCTGCTCTCCTCTTCTTGGGGTTTTTTATATTTCATGAACGCCAACTCTTTCGCCTTTATTTTCTCAGCCACTAGGTTGGAGAACCATATCGGCTTCCTTTTTCTCTTGTTTTTATTGATTTTCTTCACATAAAGGTCCGTAGCCATTTTTATCGCTCCTTTCAGCTTAGACCACTGTCTTTCCACTTCTCTTATGTCCTCCCATCCTAACAGCTCTTTCTTCAGGTACTTTCCCATTGCATTAAAGTCCGTACGTTTGAAATCTAGGACTTTAAGTATCGTGCGGCCGCTCTCCACTTTTGCCGTTATATCAAACCAAACCGTTTGATGATTGCTACTACCCAGGTGAGCACCCACTCGAACATTAGAGATACTCTCTCCATTTGTGAGGACCAGATCCAATATCGCTTTTTCCCTTGTGGGTTCCATCACCATTTGTCTGAGCAGAGCCTCTTGAAAGGCATCCACAATCTCTCTACTTCTTTCCGATTCCGCAGACGGAACATTCCAGTCCGCATCTGGCAGGTTGAAATCTCCCAACAGCAGAACCTCCTCTTTCCTTCCAAACTTTTGGATATCCACAATCAGATCCTTATCAATTTGCTGCGATTGAGTCGGAGGTCTGTAGACTACACCCACGTAGACAGAAGTTCCATCTTCTCTTTTCAGAGCAATCCATATCGCTTCTTCCTCTCCCCAGGTCCCTTGCATTTCGGTCGCTTGGATATTGATCTTTACATAGAGAGCTACTCCTCCACCTTTATGACCATCTCTGTCCTTCCTAAAAAGATTATATCCCGGTATGTTTGCATCCCATCCATGTGATTCACTGAACTATGTCTCTGTGATAGCAACAATATCTAGATCTGCCTCTAATATCAGGGCTTGCAGATCATGAACTTTGTTGCTTAGACTGCGAGCATTTGTGGTCATCGCTTTCCAGCTATTTTTCAGCGATAATCTCCTTTTTTGTATGGATTTTTGTGTCGTTTCACTTTCCGTTGCAATACTAAGAAATGAGTTGCTGATATTGCTTATGTTGCAGCCTTTACTACTATCACATCTTTTCTTTTGCCGGGGGTGGTCTCTATAATTGTCCTTCGTACATACACCACCCCCACCTTCTAGTTTAAATGCCTAGAAAAATATTGTCTAAATTTCTCTGCAAGGTTTCTTTTTCCTGCTGTAGTAATATGTAGCCCATCAGTGCAATATAGCTTCTTGTCCTTCCATGTATTTCCCCATCCTCCTATGTACCTGAAGCCTTCTTGATGACACCAAGCTCTGAGCCATCTATTAAAGTCTTCTATGTTTTTCACTCTTTGCTCTCCTTTTCCATATGCAGGCAGTATCTCAGAAAAAGCTAAAGTCTTTACAAAAGGTTTCACGCCCTCACCAAGCTCCCGAAAAGCTTTCTGTGCTGCAAGTGTGGAGTTGTTGGCCAGGTCATTTGTTCCCAGATGGATAACAACATCAGTGTTAAAATCCTTAGTTTCTTCCTTAATTATAGTCAGTATTTGCCTGGAACTCCTGGTAGCTGAGGATCTTGGAAGACATTTCACTATTTTGGTCTCCTCGCCCTGTGTGCCAAGGTTAATGCCTCTGATGATGGAATCCCCCAACAGTAATAGTTTTCTGTTTTTGGCTTTTTTATTTGTACTTAGGGTGCGCTTGTTCTCTTGAGTTACCTTCATTGGTTCCAGTCCCACCTCCCTTCTGTTTTCTTGAGTATCGCAGTGCACTAGTGGAGCGAAGGAATTCTGTAGAGGTAATATTAGTGAAGGTGGATGTTTCTGTGTTACATGTCGCAGTCTTCCTGAGCCTACTGTGACCCATTTATTCCTGGGCTGTTTTATTCTTTGAGGTAGAGGTGGTAAGTTGGTATGATTTTGTGGAGTGATGGAAGCTGCTTTAATTGTATTCAATTCCTGTTTAAGTTTGCAGAGCTCCTCCTTAATACTGGCAAGTTGTTGCTGACTACACTATTATGCTTAGATATTTGGACATTATCAGTATCTCAGGTTGTGTTTTGAAGTGGTTTGAGGGTTTTTTGACAGCTCAAACATATCAGGTCTATTGTGAGGGGGGGGGGGTTTACTCCCAGGTATGGAATAATGCTTGTGGAGTTAGTTCCACAGGGCTCCCCACTTTCCCATTTCCTCTTTAATGTCTATTTGGCTTTTCTGGGCAACAAATTTTCCAAACTGGATCTAAAATTATATAGTTATGCAGACTATAATTGTTCCTATTACCTCTGATACACTCAGCTTTGTTTCATCTATATTGGAAATAGAACAGTGGGCCAAAGAATTCAGATTAAAATTGAACTCTAAAAAGACCAAAATCTTTCTGGGAAGCCCACAGGATAAGATAAAGGCAACTTCCTTGAAGTTAAATGGAATAGATTATATTGTTGATCCTACTATTAAAATCATGCTCTGATATTTGATGCTCAAGTAGATGCCTCGGTTAAAAAAAGTTTTTTTGTTCTCTGGAAACTCCGTACTATTAAATCGTATTTTGATTTCAACTCTTTCAGATTCTTGGTGCAGTCTTTGGTTTTGGATCTATTAGACTATTGTAATATTGTCTAGATGGACCATTCGGGTCTTTATCTGCCGTCATCTACTATGTCATGTTATGTTACTATTTGGGCTCCTATAAGAAAATTATTAGGAAGATGAGTTTATCCATAATAAGGCAGTTTGTTTGATTTATAACTTGAAGAAATCTGAACATATAACACCTTATCTTAGGAAATTGCACTGGCTTCCTGAGGAGGTGAGAATATTTTTCAAATGCACCATGTTACATGTTGAAACATTTCAGATTCTCAGGTAATGAACGTCGTACACGAAGCTATTCTTTTTCTCTTTTCCATCCTTAAAAGGATATATATATATATATATATATACACACACACACACACAAGATTCTTTGAAAGAACTTATCTTTCCAAGCTGGCAAATGGAGCAAAATGCTAAGTGGTTTAATTGTGGCTTCTAATTCCCATCAAATTTTTAGGAAAAATGTTAAAACTTATCTCTTTGATAAATTTGTCTGACGTCATTATGAATCTTAACGTCATTATGATCTCGGCGGCTGCAGAGAGAAGCAGGAGCTAAATCGGAGGAATCCGGGGCAGCGCAGAGGAAAGGCAAGGTCGGAGAGGGGAGGAAGCCAAACCGGAGAGCAGAGGGGAGATAGCTGGATCGGGGTAGCGGCGAGAGGTAGCTCCGCCCACCCCCACCGCGTCAGAGGTCGCGTCGGAGCCCGGGCCGCCCCTTTAAAAGAAGGGGTGCCAACAGCGCATGGCCGTTCGGCGCTCGGCGAAGGCAAGCGGCAAAGGCGCTCGCCTTAGCGAGAGCACCTTCGCGAAGGAGCCTTGAGAAGGAGCCCAGGCAGCCCAGCAGCAAACCTAACTTTAACCTAAAAAAAAATATATATATATATAATTTCTTCTCTCCACTTTCTTCTTTCTCTACCCTTTCGGCTTCTCATTCTTCTCTCTCTCTCTCTACCCTTTCAGCTTCTCATTCTTCTCTCTCTCTCTACTCTTTCAGCTAGCTGCACGCCGGAAACCACTCTCAACCACCGAGGGACCGTAGGAGCAAGGAGAAAGAAATGGAGGCTACAGGAACCCAGCAGAGCTACCCAGTTTACTGCATCAAGTGTCATATGTATGACTACCTCCCCTCCGGGAGGCGGGCATACATATGCAGTCGGTGTCAGGATCTGGATAGCCTGAGGATGGAGGTCGGCAGATTGAGGGTCAAGGTCCAGGAACTGGAGGGACTACGCAACACAGAGGAGACGAGCTGGTCAAACAAGGACACAGACGGAGCAGGCCTCATTGTGGACCAGGTGAGGGACCTCGAGAGATTCATCGAGGAGGCCTATAGGAAGGTGGAAGGACAGGACCAGCAGCTGTACAGACGGATGTCGGCAGACGAGACCCAGGATCCACAAGGCGACACCGGGGAAGGACCTAGCGGAGGAACCACACAAGAGGAGGAGACCGTGACTCACCGAGACCCCGAGGGAGAGACACCGCACTACACAGAGGACACGGACCTGAGACAGAGGAGGTTGCTGAGGAAAGGGAAGTCTGCTATTGTGGTGGGAGACTCGATCTTGAGAGAGGTAGATAGTCACATAGCTGGAGGAAGGGAGGACCGGCTAGTGACTTGTCTCCCAGGGGCCAAGATACGAGACGTCACTGATAGGATCGAGAGGATCCTGGACGGAGCAGAGACAGAGGAGACGGCGGTGATAATCCACGTCGGAACAAATGATGTGAGCCGGAGGAACTTCAGCATGGCCACACTGACTGACCAGTTCAGGGTCCTGGGACGTAAACTGAAGCGGAATACCCGGAGGATAGCATTCTCAGAGATCCTGCCTGTACCGAGAGCAGATGCAAAGAGGAAGGCAGACCTCCAGGCTGTGAATACATGGTTGAGGAGATGGTGCCAGGAGGAGGGCTTCCACTTTGTGAGGAACTGGACGTCGTTCTGGGAAAAGAGTAGGCTCTACCGGCGGGATGGCCTACACCTGAGCACAGAGGGAACTAGACTACTGGCCACCAATGTGAGGAAGGAGATCGAGAGGGCTTTAAACTGAGGAGAGGGGGAAAGCAGACAGCTGATCTGATGTTGACGCTTCGGACAACAGTATCCAGAACAGATGCTGAACGGGCTGACTGCATAGAGGAAGTAGAGAGACTGATGGATCTTATGATCAGACAGCGAGGGAAACAACAGGTAAAGGGAGCTTGCTGGGAGGAGACTAAGGGGCATGGGGACACAGGGGGACTGGGTGGCACAAGGGCGAAAACGGAGGGCAATATAGGGGTGACACAAGGCGAGGGGGATCGAACAGAGGCCAGGGCCCAAGAGGGGGCAAGAAAACCCGGAGGAAAAGCGGGGAAGTGGGGTGACGGGAATGTGGGAAAACTGAAAGCTACGAGGGTAAAAGCTGAGGGCAAAGCAGAAATACAGGGAACAGGAGAGGCGGCCCAGGTAAATGCAGAGGTGGAGGAAAAACGACGGGACCTGCGATGCTTTTACGCAAATGCAAGAAGCCTCACGGCCAAAATGGGTGAACTAGAGGTCGTGGCCAAGGGGGAAGACCTGGATATAATTGGAATTACAGAAACATGGTGGACAGAGGAGAATCATTGGGATGTAGCACTGCCGGGGTACAAACTCTACAGAAGGGACAGGACCCACAAGAAGGGGGGAGGCATAGCACTATATATAAAGGACTCTATCTACTCGGTCGGGATGGATATAGCAACGAAGGCAGAGGGGCTGGAATCGCTATGGGTCAAATTGCCAGGAAACAAGGGTGCAGGCATAAAACTGGGGCTGTACTATCGCCCACCTGGTACACCGGAAGGAGTCGGACACGACTTGGAA
Organism: Geotrypetes seraphini; assembly: GCF_902459505.1. Classification (NCBI taxonomy): domain Eukaryota; kingdom Metazoa; phylum Chordata; class Amphibia; order Gymnophiona; family Dermophiidae; genus Geotrypetes; species Geotrypetes seraphini. The sequence continues at coordinate 95,027,092 of NC_047092.1, forward strand.
GCTGAACTGAGACAGGAGTGCAGGACTGGAAGTGTGACAGTGATGGGGGACTTCAACTACCTGGGGATAGACTGGACTACGGGTCACTCCAACTGCACTAGGGAAACAGGATTTGTAGAAGCTGTGAGGGACTGCTTCATGGAGCAACTGGTCAGGGAACCGACGCGAGGGAGTGCTACTCTTGACCTCATCCTGAACGGATTAGGGGGGCCTGCAAGTGGGGTAGAAGTGGGAGGACCACTAGGCAACAGTGACCACAATGCGATCAGATTCACATTAGAAAGGGGGACACCCACAGTAAGGAGGACCGCAACAACTGCGCTCAACTTCAAGAAAGGGAACTATGTTGCTATGAGGGAAATGGTGGGGAGGAAGCTCAAAAACATCTTTAGGGTGGAGACTGTGGAAATCGCCTGGACCCTATTCAGGGACACCCTGCAGGAAGCACAAAGAAGGTACGTCCCCAGTTTCAGGAAAGGCTGCAAGAACAAGAGGTCAAAGGACCCAGTTTGGATCTCAACAGAAGTAAAGAGGGCAATAAATGACAAAAAAGTATCCTTCCGGAGATGGAAAAAGGACCCAACGGAGGAAAATCACCAGGCGCACAGGAATTGCCAAAAGGAATGCCACCGAGAGGTTAGAAAAGCAAAACGAAAATACGAAGAGGGGCTGGCCAGGGAGGCGAAAAACTTCAAGGCATTCTTCAGTTACGTAAAGGGGAAGCGACCAGCGAGAGATGAGGTGGGGCCGTTGGACGATGGGGATAGGAAGGGAGTGATTAAGGAGGATAAAGATATAGCTGAGAGGTTGAACACGTTCTTCTCGTCGGTTTTCACGAGAGAAGATATATCTAATATACTGGACTCAGAGGAGCTCATGAGTGGGGAACAGGCTGAAAAATTGGAGCACATAGAGGTAAGTAAGGAGGATGTCCTCAAACAGATAGACAGGTTAAAATGCGGCAAATCACCGGGTCCGGACGGGATCCACCCAAGGGTTCTGAAGGAACTAAGACAAGAAATAGCGGGCACAATCCAGCATGTTTGCAACCTATCCTTAAGAACTGGAGAGGTACCAGAGGACTGGAGATTGGCGAATGTCACACCTATCTTCAAAAAGGGATCGAGGGGTGACCCCGGGAACTACAGGCCGGTGAGCCTGACTTCAATTAAAGGGAAGATGGTGGAAGCTATGATCAAGGACAGCATTTGTGAGCACATTGAGAGAAATGGCCTACTGAGAAAAAGCCAGCACGGATTCTGTAAGGGAAGGTCGTGCTTAACGAACCTTCTGTACTTCTTTGAGGGAATAAGCAGTCGGGTGGACAATGGGGAACCCGTCGACATCATTTACCTCGATTTCCAAAAGGCTTTCATAGAAACAAGGTTCCACATGAAAGGCTGCTTAGGAAGCTGTGGAACCACGGGGTGGGAGGGGATGTGCACAGATGGATCGAGCACTGGTTGTCGGGTAGACTGCAGAGGGTCGGAGTAAAGGGCCAATTTTCTGACTGGCGGGGAGTCACGAGCGGTGTGCTACAGGGATCGGTGCTGGGGCCGTTACTCTTCAACATATTTTTCAATGACCTGGAAAAGGAGGCAAAGTGCGAGGTTATAAAATTTGCAGATGATACCAAACTGTGCGGCAGAGTTAGCTCCAGGGAGGAGTGTGAGGACCTGCAAAGGGACCTAGACAAGCTGGAAGACTGGGCAAACAAATGGCAAATGCGCTTTAAGGTGAAAAAATGCAAGGTCATGCATATAGGGAAAAAGAACCCGTTGTTCAACTACAAAATGGGGGGGGCATTGTTGGGAGAAAGCAGTCTTGAGAGAGACTTGGGTGTGCTGGTGGATGCATCACTGAAGCCATCTGCACAGTGCGCAGTGGCCTCGAAAAAAGCCAACAGGATGCTGGGCATCATAAAGAGGGGCATAACAACCAGGACGCGGGAAGTCATCATGCCATTGTATCGATCGATGGTGCGTCCTCATCTGGAATACTGCGTTCAATATTGGTCGCCGTACCTCAAGAAAGACATGGCGGTACTTGAGAGAGTCCAAAGGAGAGCAACGAAACTGGTAAGAGGGCTGGAACACTGCCCATACGCCGAGAGGTTGGACAGGCTGGGGCTCTTCTCTCTGGAAAAAAGGAGGCTCAGGGGTGATATGATAGAGACCTTCAAGATCATGAGGAGCCTAGAGAGGGTGGATAGGGACAGATTCTTCAGGCTGAAGGGGACAACAGGTACGAGGGGGCATTCGGAGAAACTGAAGGGAGATAGGTTCAAAACAAATGCAAGGAAGTTTTTCTTCACCCAAAGGGTCGTGGACACTTGGAATGCGCTACCGGAGGAAGTGATCGGGCAGAGTACGGTACAGGGATTCAAACAGAGACTGGACAGATTCCAGGGGGATAAAGGGATCGTGGGATACTGAGAAAGTATAGTGGGATACTGGGATACTGAGAAAGTATAGAAACCCAACCAGGTCGTGCATGTGCAAGACCGGAGGGCTAGGACTTCGATGGGAAGATAGGACTCATCAGGAAACCAAGGTGGCATGGGGGCCCCTTCTGGTGATTTAGACAGGTCATGACCTGTTTGGGCCGCCGCGGGAGCGGACTGCTGGGCGTGATGGACCTATGGTCTGACCCGGCGGAGGCACTGCTTATGTTCTTATGTTCTTAATGTTATTGCTTTACTATTGCTGGTTTTGTTCAGCTTTAGGAAAAATGTTAAACTTATCTTTTTTATAAATTTGCTGGCTGATGTTATAAATTTTAGGAGTCCTTTCATTAAGGCGCGGTAGGGGTTTAATGCACGGAATACTGTGCGTTAAACCGCCTGCTGTGCTAGTCGCTAACGCCTCCATTGACGAGGCATTAGTTTTTTGGCTTGCCGCTGGAATTAGCGCGTGATGAAATGTCTGATGTGCTAACCCCCGTAGCGCGCCTTGATAAAAGGAGCCCTTAATGTTGTTTCTGTACTATCGCTGTTTTGTTCAGCTTTTCATTATCGTTAACCGCATAGAACTGAGAGGTACTATGGTATAAAAATAATTTTTTTTTAAATTATTATTATTATTTGGGCCAGTGATCGGCTACACTGGCCATCAGATCATCCAGACCCTTGCCGAACATCATCTTATAAAGGACAAAATTCTCCAATATAAATTACACATCCTCTTTATAAATGAAACATGGCTCACCGAAGGTGAGGAAGCATATTTGTCTTACAGTTGTCCCTCTAACTATGATTATCTTTTCAACCACCGCCATAATCGTAAAGGTGGTGGGTTGGCTGTTATTTTTCAAAATAACCTGCTAAATCTTCACGACCATTCCACGAAAGATGCCTCCATTGAATACTTACACCTTAAATGTAACTCCAACAATCAACTTGACTTTTTATTACTTTACGTGCCCCCTCCCTTAGGTCAAAATAAATTTGCTCTTCTTCAAGACATCTTGACTGACTTTTGTTCATCAACTACTATTCCATTTATATTAGGTGATTTCAATATTCACTTTGATAACATCACAGATTCACACACTAAAGATTTACTTAATACTTTGATTCCTCTCAATATACTTCCAAAAATAGAAGAACCAACCCATAATGCAAATCACACAATTGACATGATCTTTACCCCTCAATCCCATCAACTCATTTTCTCTGACCTAACTATTTCTCCTGTCCCTTGGTCAGACCACTATTTCATTTCTTTTTCAATCAAACTGAATAAATTAAAATTATCGCAATTACCACCTAAAACAAAAATTATTTCCAGTCGAGATTATTCAAAACTGGATGCCATAGACATTACTTCATTTCTTGACTCATCTATTCTTAATGCCTCCTCGATCTCCATAGAAAATCTTCTAAATACTTGGAATCTTACTTTGCTAACTCTTTTAGATAAAAATGCCCCTTTAAATACAAAAACCATTTCAATTCGAAAACTCTCAAATCCTTGGTTTTCAAGTGAACTCCGTATGATAAAACGCCAACTTCGTTCATTAGAACGAAAATGGAGACAAAACAAAACTTTATCTAATCTCAAAAACTATAAGGACAATATTATATATTATAAGGAAAAAATCAATCAAGCGAAAAAGATATATTATTCCAACAAAATTGATAAAGTTAAAAATTCTTCTTCACTATTCAATATCCTAAAAACAATAGATTCCAAAAATAAAATAAAAAATACTATTCAAAACTCTACTTTAACAGCACAAGATCTTTCTAATGCCTTTAGTCAAAAAATTAATACTATCCGAAACTCATTTACATCTATCATAAATAGTAACACGACTAACATAGATCAAATTAAAACCGTCCCAATAGCAAAATGCTCTAAATTCAAACTCCCTTCCATCAAAGACATAGAATCTTTGTTTCAACAAATTAATTTAAAAAACTCGGGTTCCGAGATCATCCCTCCGTACTATTTAAAAAAATATATCTCTCATTTTGGACCATTCATTCACTCAATAATACTGAAGAGTTTAATAACTGCAACTGTTCCGCCTCTTTGGAAAACAGCGACCATCATTCCTATTATCAAAGATCATAATATCAGTATAAATGACCCCTCTAATTATCGGCCAATAGCTAATTTACCATTCTTGGGAAAACTTACGGAGAAACTAATATTTAATCAACTCTCTGATTTCATAGAGAGTACCAATGCATTACACCCAAACCAAACAGGGTTCAGAAAATTTCATAACACAGAATATTCATTAATAGGTCTAACTTCCAATATTCAATACCATTTAGATCACCACAAATCTGTCATTTTGTTCTCTTTAGATATTTCAGCAGCGTTCGACACCATAGATCACGACTTATTATTACAAAGATTAGAATTGATAGGCATATCAGATAATGTCCTAAATTGGTTAACCTCGTATCTCACAGATCGCACCTCTTCTGTTAAATTTAAAAATGAAACTTCTACAGCTTATTCTTCTACATTTGGTATCCCTCAAGGTTCTATCTTATCCCCTCTTTTGTTTAACATATTTCTTTCTCCTTTGTTAAGCATTTGTCAATCCATAGGCTTTACCCCATTTGCATACGCAGACGACGTTCAGCTCATACATCCTTTGGATCCCAAATGCGATAACGAAATCAACTCCATTAATCAAAAATTAGAAATAATTCATTCTTGGCTAAATATAAACAAATTATCTCTTAACATAAATAAAACTAAAGCTGTATTATTCACTTGGAGAAATGATATAACTCTGTCAAATTCATTTATTCTTAATAACACCATACTAAATCTAGTTCCCTCGGTTAAAATTCTTGGCGTTCTAATTGACGATAAATTCACTTACCACGATCACATCTCTCTTACTGTAAGAAACTGCTTTTTTAAATTACGTCGTATTAGATCAATATCTAAATTTCTGAATCCCAAATCTGTCACAATACTAATCCATTCGTTAGTAATATCCAAACTTGATTATTGCAATGCTCTATTCCTTAACATATCATCGAAAGAAAAAAGGAGATTACAACTAATTCAAAACACCGCAATAAAGTTAATATATAATGCAAAGAAATACGATCATGTTTCTCCGCTGTTGAAAGATTCTCACTGGCTGCCTATCAGCCATAGAATCACATTTAAAATAATATTACTTATCTTCAAGACTCTGGCTTGTGAAGAACCCCAATTTATATCTAGACTTCTGATACCCCATAACACACAACGCTCACTTCGTTCCTCTAATCAAAATCTTCTCTCAGTTCCTTCCTTGAAAATTATTGGTACTAGAAGGGCTGATATTTTTTCTGTGACAGGTCCCCTATGGTGGAATGCCCTTCCCCAATACATTCGCAATGAAAAAGATATTTTAACATTCAAAAAATCTTTAAAGTCTTATTTATTTAGAGATGCCTTCAATGTCTAAAGCAGATTATGTTTTTAATAGCTGAGATTTTTATGTACCCTTACCTATTGTTCTCCCCACTTTTCTATTTAAAACGAAAATTGTAACTTTTATTTTTCTCCTTCCCTACTATATGTTTGTTTTAGTTAATTGTTTGTTGTTAAATTGTGAACCTCTTTTTAACTTATTATATATTGCAATGTACATCGCTTAGTGAGTATAATAGGCGATTAATCAAATTTTGTTAATAAACTTGATAAACTTGATCTGTTATTTGAAAGGGAGTCTGCTGAGAGTAGCCTTGAAGGTGGAATCTCCTGCCCATTGCCTGATCCAGAGCATTTTGCAGGCTGAAATGGAATAAGCCAAGACTTTGCATCTGCTACATAATCTACCCCTATTAGCATACATAAGCTGGGGCAAAGGCTCACCCTCTGTCAGGGTGAGCCCACACATCTTGGAATGACAAGTGTGTTCCACAAATGAGACTACTGCAGCTGCATTGATTCCTAAAGCCAAAACTTCAAACTGCTGTTTTAAGACCACGTCCACTCTGCAATCCTGCGTATCCTTTAATGACTAGTGTTTAAGCCCGTTAACATTAACGGGTGCTAGTAAAGCCTCCTTCCCTCACATGTCCCCTATTTTCAGCCCCAGCTCCAAACCCATTTTTACCCCCTCAGCCCTCTTCTCCCATCTGTTCCCTTTCAGCCCGAGCCCCCTTTTCTCACCAGCAGCATTTCCCTCCCCACTCCACTTCCCTGCTCCCTCTGTCCCTCTTCCTTGCTCCCCCGGTCCAACAACATCTCTTCCTGGCGGGCTGCAAGTCGGGAGCACTGGCTGCTCGGAGCTGCAGACGTCGTCCTGATAGTCTGCCTTGCGGGCGGGCGTCCATGGCGTTTTCTTCAGTTGGCACGCGGTGGTTGCACGGGTGGAGCTGTGCGCCGGGCCTTTTCAGCAGAGTCGGCAAGTGTTCTCGGGCTGCCTTCGGGGCTCCATGTCCGTGCTGCTTATCTTGGAGGGTTGAGTCGGGGCGGGGCTCCTGTGCGCAATTCCCTTATGGTCGGCGCTGTGTTGGGGCTTCTGCTGGGCAGTGACCTGTTGGCTCGGTGTCGTGTGCGTGTGAGGAGTGACAGGGCGGCGGGCAGGGAGAGAGCTTCCCTGTGCTTTCTCCAGCGGTTGGTGAGCGAGGAGTGGAGTGGCCAGAGTGTTCCCTGCCACCGCGTTCTAAAATAGAATCCGGCCACGGATCAGAAAACACGGCGGCAGGGAACATTATATAGGATGTATGTCTTTCTTTCTCTCTCCCTGGCCCTTTTCTTTCTGTCTCTCTCCCTTGCCCACTGTCTGTCTTTTGTTTCTCTCTTTCTTTTCTTGGCTTCTGGCTGTCTTGTCTTTATTTCTGTCTATCTCTCTCACTTTCTGTCTGTCTCTCTGTCCCCCCTGTCTGTATATCATTCTTTCTCTCTTTCTCCTTGGCCGCTGGCCGTCTGTTTTTCTGTCTGTCTGTCTTTCTGGCATCCTGTCTGTCATTCTTTCTTTCTATCTGTCTCTCTGACCCCTTGTCTGTTTGTCTTTCCCTTCTGTCTGTCTTTCTCCCTTTCTGTCTATCTCTCTGGCCCTCTGTCTGTCTGTCAGTCTTTCTTTCTCTCTCTCTCTCTGTCTCCTTGGCCGCTGTCTATCTGTCTGGTTTTTTTCTTTCTCTCTCTGTCCTTGGCTGCTGGCTGGCTGTCTTTCTGGCCCACTGTCTGTCTGTCATTCTTTCTTTATTTCTCTCTCTCTTTCCTTGGCCGCTGTGTGGATGGCTGTCTTTCTTTCTGTCTGTCTTTCTGCCTGGCCCCCTGTTTATCTTTCTGGCTGTCTCTCTGCCTGGCCCCCTGTTTATCTTTCTGGCTGTCTCTCTGCCTGGCCCCCTGTTTTTCTGTCTCTCTGTCTTTCTGCCTGACCCCTGCCTTTCTTTCTGTCTCTCTCTCTTTCCTTGGCCACTGTATGGATGGCTGTCTTTCTTTCTTTCTGGCCCCCTATTTATCTTTCTGGCTGTCTCTCTCCCTGGCCCCCATTTTTTGTTTGTCTGTCTCTCTGTCTTTCTGCCTGGCTCCCTGTTTTTCTTTCTCTCTGTCTGGCCCCCTGCCTGTATTTCTCTGTCTCTTCTGGCCCCCTTCTCTCTGTCGGCCTCCCAGGACACCCCTCCCTCCAAAGTAGCCCCCTTTCCCTCTCCCCCTCCACTTCCCTGAGCCGTATTTTTTTTTTACTTTGTAACAGCGGCTGCACACCCCGGAACTGACACTCTCCACTAACAGGAGAGAAAATGCCGGCGCTGACGCTTGAAACCGCCACCGCCACTCTCCTGCCGGTCCACAAACAGCCAAATGCTCCTGAAGACGACCGCGCTGACAAAACTCCACAGTCGCGCGCCTCCAGCCCCTGCAAGCGCCGTGAGGTGTCAATTAGAATACTGTCACCGAAGCACACCTCACGGCGCCAGGACTCATGATTTTTCAAGAGTGCATGCGCTCTCTAGCGTTTTATTATTATTGATACATCTCCCTCATTTGGCAGGGACATGCGCTTGGTTACCTGAGCTACCAAACAGCCCACTTTAGGCTGAGTGAACATCTGTTAACATGCCTGTGTTATAGGATACAGCCTAGACATTGTTTTGGCTACCTTAAAAACGCCATCAGGAGCATCCCAGTGCTCCGTGATAAAAACAATCATATTAGTATGCCAAGGAAAAGACGTAGGCTGTGCTCTCACTCCGCTGAGGATAGACTACTGAGTGGAAGGAGCCTGAGAGTCTAACTTCCACAGGGAATTGGTAATGATATCTAATAGTGTATCTAATAGTGCTGAAGGCTTGAACAGCCAATGTACAGTGGGATCTTCCCCTTGGTTGAGAGCCCCCCCCCCCCCCCACTGCATCGTGCTTGCTCACTTCTGTGAGAGCAAAGGCATACAGGCTGACCCCTTGCCTTCTGAATCCCTGTCAGAAAGGTCCACAGGATCCTGGTCAGCTTCTGACAATGCAACTGAAGTGCCCTGGGAGCCCAAGCCCCACTGCATGACCCCTGGCTCATTGCCAGACTTGATATGAGTATCCTGGCTATCCAAATAAGCTCCCAACATCAAATTAATGCATTCATGAGAAAAGGTTCTACTATGCAGCTGCAAGTCCCCTCAAGGTTAACTCTGCCTTATGCCTCTTAAGCTCCACAACTCTTACGCTTAGGTATGTCGTTGTTCCGGGGCTCTGGAAAGGATTTTATCCCAGAAGATAGGCTACCCAATGGTTCCTCGGCCCTAGAGACCAAAGGGGAGGCTAAGTTGGACGCTCCTGCTGCCTCTACACATGCTGCATAGCACATGAAGCAAGGGCTCTTCAAGTGGCCACTTTTCAAGTGGCCATCCAGCGCAAATCTGGCATGAATTAAAAGTAAAAAGGCCTGAGGACTCCATCTCTGCACATTTTGAGGCAAAACAAGGCCATCGCAGCATCATTGTGGTATCAAAAAAACAACTTTACTAAAAATAATAAAAATTTCAGAAAATATGATTTTAGAGTTGGGGAACCCCACAAGGATGTGGCAGAAACCTTCAAAAATAGGTTTTCCAGACCCCTCCACTGATTTTGCCCATAGGTTGTAATAGCCTTACTCACTGTGTGTGTGGCACAGTAGTTAAAGCTACAGCCTCGGCACCTTGAGGTTGTGGGTTCAAACCCACACTGCTCCTTGTGACCCTGGCCAATTCACTTAATCCCCTCATTGCCCCAGGTACATTAGATAGATTGTGAGCCCACTGGGACAGATAGAGAAAAATACTTGAATAAATTAATGTAAACTGTTCTGAGCTCCCTGGGGATAACGGTATAGAAAATTGAACAAATAAAATTAAAATGTGACATATGCTCTGAAGGTGCTGCAGCCTGCCTCAGCTCTAAGAAGTAGCTAGATCTGGGAGAAGAATCCCTGCCTCAGTCTGCCAGTCTTCCAAACTCTGATATCTTCAGGCTGCCAGTCAGAATGGTCAGAATTGTATTTAACCCCTGTGGAATCAAGAAAGTGAAGGAGGAGGAGACAAAATCCCAGCCAGCACTCTGAAGAGCTTCACTGAACCCCTTGTAGAGGCTGCGCTCAAGCCTCTGCAATTCAGTAAGTCAGCTAAGCTACTAGGGATACAGACACCAAGCTCCACAAAGACTGGTCACCGGCTGCAGACTCAAGTCTGCTTCTTCTCTATACAGGCAGAGTTTTCTCCTGAACAGGGGAACTCTGGTGTACCGATAGCTGCAAAAACCATGAAAAAACCCCTGACAATAATAAAGAAATATGCAAAGCAGATCAGAAAGTCACCTTCTGGCTCACATTTATTTATTTATTCAGTCATTCAATTTTCTATACCATTCTCCCAGGGGAGCTCAGAACTGTTTTTCATGAATTCAGGTACTCAATCAATTTTCCCTGTCTGTCCCAGTAGGATTACAATCTATCTAATGTACCTGGGGCAGTGGGGGGATTAAGTGACTTGCCCAGCATCACATGGAATAGCATAGGTTTGAACCCACAACTTCAGGTTGCTGAGGCTGTAGATTTAACCACTGTGCCACACTCTCCCATTTAGGGAAAAGGAAAAACTAAACGGGGCAGCAGAGCCCCCAGTAGAAGGAGGAAGAGGAGTTGAAAACCTGCATGGCTCGTGAGCATGGGGAGAATATTTTACTGTCCACCTATTACACTGGAACACGCTTTTGGGGTACAGTTAACTGGATAGGGAGGTATAATGAATAATCAGAGGGAAATTGTTTGTGGTATATTTGAGGGGCGTTCAATAATTTATCTACCTCAATAGGCAAGAAAAGTTTTTTAAAAATTTGTTTTGTTTTTCAACATAGTCCCCTGATAGTTCCATACACTTAATTCACTTTTCCTGCAATCACTAAGTCCTTTGAAAATAATTCTTCTTTTTGACCTTCAAACCAGGACGTTATAACTTCCATGTCTTCATCACTTGAAACCCGCTGTCCATGGAAAGATTTCTTCACAACTCAGAACATGAAATAATCAGAGGGAGCCAGGTCAGGACTGTAGGGTGGATGGTTCAGCTACTGAAACAAACATTCTCGGATGGCAGCCTTTGATTGTCATGATGTGTACTGGCACATTATCATCATGAAGTGCACGCCTGCTGGGAGTTTTCCTCATCTTTTCTCCTTGACTCTCACAAAGTGATCATTGCATTGGTGTAACTCTCTCCCTGGTTATGGTTGTCTTGTGTGCATGAACTCTAGAAGAAAATGTCCTTCATCATGCCAGAAGACAGTTGCCATGACGTTGCATGCAGATTTTTCTGTCTTGAACTTTTTGGGGGTGGGGGGGTAACTGTGCTTCCACTAAAATGACTCCATTTTGGACTCAGGATCTCTGTGATAAACCCAAGTCTCATCTCCATTCGCCAAACAATAAAACAAATTCCCTTGATCTTCACGGAGCATCTCCAAGTTCTCCTGACAGCACTGGAACCTCATGGCCTTCTGACTTGGCATCAGAATTCTTGGAACCCATCTTCTACTAACCTTGGACATATCCAACTTTTCACGAATTATATTCCAAACTGTACATGCTGAGATGCTCATTTCTTCAGCTATTTGGAAAACCTTCATTCATCTGTCTGACAAAATTAAATCCTTGACTTTCTTGCACATTTCTGTGGAAGTTGCTTCCACAGGCCTTTCAGTGTGGCAGTCATCTTCAATGGACTCTCTACCCCACTTAAACTGCTTGCTCCAAAATTTTACTTTGTAGGATAAGAACATTAAGAATAGCCTTACTGGATCAGACTAATGGTCTATCTAGCTCAGTAGTTCATCTTTACGGAGGCTAATCCAAGTCACACGTATCTGGCAAAAAAACAAAATAGTTGCAGCATTCCAGTCACTGATCCAGGGCAAGCAGTGGCTTCTCCCATGTCTGTCTCAACAACAGTTTATGGACTTTTCCTCCAGGAACTTGTCCAAATCAACTAGCTACATTAACAGCTCTTACTACATCCTCTGGCAATGTGTTCCAGAGCTTAACTATTCTCTGAGTGAAAAAAATATTTCCTCCTATTGGTTTTAAAAGTATTACACTGTAACTTCATCTAGTGTCCCCTAGTCTTTGTAAATCTTGATGCAGTTTAAAAAAAAAAAAATAAATAAAAAATCGATCCATTTGTACCCGTTTTACATCACTAAGGATTTTGTAGACTTCGAACGTATCTCCCCCTCAGCCATCTCTTTTCCAAGCTGAAGAACCCTAACCTCTTTAGTCTTTCCTCATACAAGAGGAGTTCCATCACCTTTATCATTCTGGTCGCTCTTCTTTGAACCTTTTCTAGTGCCGCTACCTTTTTTGAGATAAGGAGACCATAACTGAACACAATACTCAAGGTGAGATTGCACCATTAAGTGATACAGAGGCATTATAACATTCTTAGTCTTGTTTACCATTCCTTTTCTAATAATTTCCAACATCTTGTTTGCTTTTTTGGACGCAGCCACACATTGGTCAGAAGGTTTCAGTATATTGTCCACAATGACACCCAGATCTTTTCTTGAGCGCTGATCCCCAAGGTGGACCCTAGCATCCGGTAACTATGATTTGGATTATTCTTCCCAATATGTATCACTTTGCATTTCTCCACTTTATATTTCTTTTTTATTTATTTATCTTTTCAATTAAACATACACCACTGTGCAAGAAATACTGAAATTTAGACATCAATCAGTCCAATTCAAGTTTGAACATATTTAGGTTCAAACAATTTTTACTGATGCAAATAACAACAAATACAACACCAGGGCACTCCATGGTACACAGTGCAAACAATGATGCATCATAATAATACAAGCATGTACAGTAGAGTATAAACATCAACCAAAATCCCCCCTTCCTACTCTACATAGGGCAAGCGAAATTAATGAGAGTTTATGAAGATGCCACACCACCCCCTCCCCCCCCACCTAAACCACTTATCCTATCCTTAACTAATTGCCAGAACCTTTCAATACTCCCATTTCCTTCCTCAAACCCCCCCCTCCACTCCAATGGTACCCTCCCCTCAATGGTACTCTCCACCCTACCCCACCAGTACTAATCATTACTCTCCCTACCCAACTAATTGAACGCCCAAATTATTACATTACATTAGTGATTTCTATTCTGCCATTACCTTGAGGTTCAAGGCAGATTACATAAGAATTGCATGGTTGATTTGTGGTTGCAAATTATGACACCCACTTTAAGACCGCACTGCGGCCTTTGGGATGCAAAACTTGCAGATAAGGCTCCCAGATATTTAAGAACAACATCTTTCACTTCCTAGCCCTTCCAGCATCTTGTGCCTCCCAGATGACCAACTGATGTAATTGGTTACGCCAATGCCAATATGCCGGAGGGTGCAGAACCGTCCAGCATTGAAGAATACATTTCCTGGCCAATAAACTCATCTTCCTACAAAAAGCCCAATGCCCTCTAGGTAAATGGCCAAAAGCCTCTGGTAAATCCAAGACAAATTGTTCCGGGGTACTAAGTAAGGCTCTCCCAATTAACCTTGACATATAAGAGATTATAAGCCTCCAGAAGCATTGAATAATGGGGCATAACCAAAAGGCATGTCCCAAAGTATGACACCCCGTCCCACATTTATGACACAGTGGCATAGGGAGACCTCCACTATAAAATAACTGTGTACGAGTGTAATAGGCACGTAAGGTCACCCTATAAGTTTCCCTCAACCATGCATACAGGGTCACCCGAGGTGTCGCCCTCAAGGTACGGGCTATATCTCAATGTCTCAAATTAATCTGTAGTTCCTTTTCCCATTTACTCCTGATGCTCTGGTAGTCTCTGGAAGGTTGTAACTCTTGCAAACCAGCATAAATGCTAGACACTGAGAGAAACACCCCCTCCTTTTGAGCAAACAACTCCCTCAGCCTGGCCCCCAAGTGCAAACTCAATTGTGCTCTGTCAAGGGATCCCACATAGTGTTTTACTTGATGACATGCAAATTGCGCTCCCCAGGTCTCCCCCACCTTAGCTAACAAATCTGCACATGTCAACAGCTCCCCATCTTCCCTCAAAATATGTTCTAATCTTGTAACTCTTTTCACTCCCCAGGACAGATACTCTCTGGATTCCCATCCCTGAAGAAAGTCCAGGTTACCTCGCAATGGCAAGAGATCAGCGACCTTCAGAGCCCCTCCCAAAGCATGCACCAGCCAATACCAGGCCGCTTGCAAGGCACTAAATACTACACTGGATCGGATAGAAAGGGGCAATACCCTTCGAGGACAATGTAATAACGCAAACACATCATAGGTTGCAAAAAACTCACGTTCCATCATAAGAGGGGTGTAATTGCTGGTCATATACACCCAATCTCCCAAATGACGTAGCAAACACGCATAATTATAAATCCGCATATCGAACGATGAAATGTGACAGACTTTCTTCTCTCCCAGGGCGCATCTTTCAATGCACCTGGGAACCCTTTTGGACTACCATGACTCCCTTGGCTCGCAGTCGATTGCTTAACTATGTATCCCTGTGTTACAGTTGGTATGCCTGTATCATTTTGTATTATATATTTGCCTATGTTGGTGTTGTACTTGGAAGGAGGACCTGGGAGGGGAGGTATGGGGGGACTTGTTTGGAGAGAGGGGTGGTCATATAAGGGGGGGAGTTGTGTTGGGGTTTTGTACAACAAAATCTGAGCTTGTTTGCGTTTCATCTTGTGTATTTGCTTGATTTTCTTGTTGAGCTCAATTAAATATATTTGAACATAAATCTGCATATCCGGTAATCCTAATCCCCCCCATGCCAATTCCCCAGCAACTGAGACACCTGCAATTTCTGTTTCTTGGCCGCCCAACAAAAATGAGTAATTCCTTTATAAAAAATACCTAAATCTTTCTTCCACAAGCATAACGGCAGAATCTGCATAACATACAGCCATTTAGGAAAGATGAACATTCTAACCAAACAAATACGCCCCATCAGAGAAAGGGGCAATGCCCTCCATGTTTCCAACAAGAGCTCCGTTTGTTGCTGAAGCTTATCCACATTAAGACGATACAGACGGGGAACCTGCATAGCCATCAAAGTCCCCAAGTACATAAACTGCCCCGATGCCCACGTCAAAGGAAACCCATTCTCTCACAGGGCCTGAACCGCCACAGAAGAAGCTAATGCCTCCGATTTATCCACATTTAAGCGAAACCCTGCATATTCACCATATTCTTTAATCAAGTCCAATAAGGCCGTTAAGGAGGGTAAAGGATCTGTAAGTTTACTAAGATATCATCCGCATAGGCCGATAACTTAAAAGAGGTGGTTCCAATGTCAATTCCTTTTATAGAAGGCATTGCATATATATCTCGAATTAGAGGATCCAATATAAGAACAAACAACAACGGCGATAAGGGGAAACCCTATCTAGTCCCTCTAGAAATCGGGAATCTGTCCGTTTCAAAATCTTTCATCACTATTCTAGCCTGTGGAAGAGCATACAATGCTCGCAATGCCGATACAAAAAACCCATCAAAGCCATATGCCGCTAAAGTATCATAAAGAAAATCCCATCTCACCCTGTCAAACGCTTTTTCAGCATCAAAGTTAACCAATATAGATTGTAGATTGCCAGCCGCCCGCTGTTCCAAAGACAGCAACAATTTTCTTACATTTTTAGCTATAGTTCGTCCTTTCACAAATCCCACCTGAGCTTCATGAGTAAGGGAGGGAAGCACAGCAGCCATCCGCTTTGCCATTATTTTCGCTAACAATTTAACTTCCGTATTCAATAAGGAAATAGGACGATAGGAGCCTGCTTGTTCAAGGTCTTTATGCAGTTTAGGTAACAGCAAGATGCGTGCTGTGTTCATACCCTCCGGTAAAGCCTCTGCACCAACCATATTAAACATCTGAGCGAGCGGCTGGATGATCTCCTCTAAAAGTTTACAAAATTCAATGCACATGCCATCCTCACCCGGCGCCTTCAACAGAGGACTATTCCCTACTGCCCAAAAAACTTCCCCCAGCGTTATTGGTGCATTTAAGCACTCCCTATCTGTCTCAGAGATACGAGGCAACATTATCCCATCCAAATAAGACACTGCCTCTACACCCACCTCCGACGAGGGGGCATAAAGGTTCTTAAAATAGCGAAAAAATATATTTCCGATCTCCGGATCAGTTGTAACTCTCTCCCCTTGCTCATTCCTTAAAGCCTGAACCCTACGTGGACACATCCTGGTAGAAACCAGTCGGGCTAGTAGTTCCCCCCCCCTTAATTCCCATATCTATAAAGCTGGTGATAGATTTACACGCCCACTGATGTAGTAGAAAATTAAGAGCCAGTTGATATTCCAACAACTCCTGTTTATGCATGAGATCACTATAAATGCGCCTGTTTAACTTTCAAAATCCTATATGGTATTCTCCCTCCCTTTATCCCTCTTTCTTAGAATTCCTCAAACCCTAATACCACCAGATCCTCCCACAAATTAAAACTATCCTTCCCCTCGCTAAAAGGCATTTCCTACACAGGAAAGCTAGGGACCTCCCTCCACTTCAAAATCACTGAGCTCTGGAACAACCTTACCTCCCCTCTTTGGAACTTGAGCTCTCTCCAAGTTTTCCGCAAACATCTGAAAACCTGGCTTTTCTCAAAAAATGTAAGTCTCCCTCCAACTTAGGAATCAAGGAAACTCTTATATCTTGGCATCCCAAGTCCTCTAAATTTTCTTCACACTTCTACCTCTAACCCTCTATTGTAGTTCCTTCCTATTTCTCCTACTGTAAACCGCGTCGAGCTCTACGAATGTGGAGATGATGCGGTATACAAACCTAAGGATTAGATTAGATCACCAGTCTGACCATACCACCTCTGGGCCTTAGCAACATCTTTCTCTAAATGCAAAATTTCCCTATCTCTAGCTTTCTTAACATGACTACTATAACTAATGGTATCCCCTCTTAACACCGCCTTCGCCACTTCCCAAAATAAGATTGGGTCCCCTTCTGCGTGAGCATTATGTCCTTTATATTCATTCCATGTTCCCATCAACCGTTCCCTATAGTTCCAATCCATATACAATGCAAGCGGAAATATCTAGTGCCACTTCCCCAGATGCCACCCTCCTTCTTGCCAAATCACTTGAACCCAGGTATGATCAGAGATTGTATAAAACCCTATCTCAGCCCGCTCCAATTTCCGAAACACTTGTTCCATCACCTAAATATAATCTATGCGAGACTGCATACCATGTGCCCGGGACATACGAGTATAATCCCTCTCGGTGCCATGCAATACACTCCAGGAGTAAATTAATTCCAGGTTATCACTAAATTTTTGGAGCTCCCTCTCCCCTACCCGACGCATGACACCCCCATTTAAAAGAAGAAAAATGATTCTAACTTAGTCCACCTGTGGAGGAGAAAAAGTTTTAAGAAAAACCCCTTGGGAACTAAAGTACAGTTACTTACCGTAACATTTGTTATCCAGAGACAGCAGGCTGCAATTCTCACATGTGGGTAATGTCATCCACAGAGCCCGGATGCGGACAGCCTCGCAAGCCCCGCCGGGGCAGGAACGAAAAACGAAGCAAAAAGAAAATATTTTTTTTTTTTTTTTTTGTAAGTGAAAGAAAAAAGCACCCGAAGGTGAATAAAAACGAAAAAGAACGCGAGCGGGAAGGCAAAAAGAGGATTTCAACGGAGTTGAAAAACGCACGTCTTCTTCGCTCCGCGGAAACGAAGAAACTGGGGACCACGCACTCCTCCGTCGGGCGGGAAGGCACTCGCGCACGCGCGGTGCGGCCAACTAGAACTTTCTAGTAAAAAAGGTCCGTACCGAGGGCTCCGTCGGTGACGTCACCCATGCGTAAAGAATATGCTGCCTGCTTGTCCTGGGATAACATTTGTTATCCAGAGACAGCAGGCTGCAATTCTCACATGTGGGTAATGTCATCCACAGAGCCCGGATGCGGACAGCCTCGCAAGCAGACTTGCTTGTAGAAACTCAGAAGTTTTGAGACAGCCACACCGTGCATGCGTGAGTGTCATCCCGCCCAGCACAGGGCACATCTCCTCAGTTCAGATAGTTAGCAGAGAAGCCAACCAGGGGAGGTGGGTGGGTTCTGATAATAGCTGCCTGCTGTCCTTGGATAACAACTGTTACGGTAAGTAACTGTGCTTTATCCCAGGACAAGCAGGCAGCCAATTCTCACATATGGGTGACCTCCAAGCTAACCAGAATAATAATAATAACTTTATTCTTCTATACCGCCACAATCGTGTGACTTCTAGGCAATTCACATCGAAGAGAGCTGGACAATCAGCGAGTTACAATATGCAGATAGTCAGTGGAATTGCAGTATTCAGAATCTTAAATTTGTAGCAAATTACAATATACAGTTTGTTTAGAATTTCAGAGGGGCCCTTTTAGAAAAAGTAGTGAATTACAGAATACAATTTGTTAAGAATTTTCTTAAGAATTTTCTAGGCGGTTCACATTGAAAAGAGCTGGACTATCAGCGAGTTACAATAAAAATGCAGCGAGTGGGAGGGGATGACAGCGAATTACAATATACAGTTTGTTTAGAGTTTCAGAGGGGCCCTTTTAGAAAAAAATTACAGCGAATTACAGAATACAATTTGTTAAGAATTTTCAGAGGGGACATATTAGGAAAAAAAGAATTGGAATTAGTGTTTGGAGGGGTTTATGTTTAGGTGATATATCTGTCGAATAAGGCAGTTTTTATGACTTTTCTAAAAGCGATGTAGGTCAGTCTAGCTCCATTAATGTACGGTAATTGTCCAGCCAGTGTTGTTGTTTGTTTGCTTGGTACATAAAAGTTCTATCCAGAAAGGTTTTGTATTTACAGTCATTAATGCTTGGATATGTAAATAGATTGCAGTTTCTGGTTTGTCTTATGGGATTGTATAATATGAAGTGAGATAGCAAGTATGTAGGAGCCAGTCCCCAGACTAGCTTGAAGCATATGCAAGAGAACTTGAATATTATTTGTGCTTCGACTGGCAGCCAGTGCAGCAGTCTGTAGTAGGGGCTGATGTGGTCACTTTTTTTCAATCCAAATATCAAGCGGATTCTGGACAATTCTAAATTTTCTCACTGTTTTTTTGGGTATACCCATATAAATGATGTTGCAATAATCCAGTGTAGAAAGTACTAGTGATTGCACTAGTAATCTAAATGATAATGGGTCGAAGTATTTTTTGATGGTCTTTAGTTTCCATAATGTCAGGAAACACTTTTTTACCACTGAATTCGTGTGTTCAACCATTGTCAAATGTGTGTCTAATGTGACTCCCAATATTTTTATTGTTTTAGTAATCGGTAGTCGTAATCTTTTATATGTAACTTTGATTTGGTAATTTTGTCCGTTGGGCTTGCAAGGAAGACTTTTGTTTTTTCTGTGTTTAGTTTCAGTTTGAAGTTGATTGTCCAGTATTCTATTTCAGTCATAATATGAGAGATGTATTCTGAGGTCTCGTTTGTTATGCTGTTCACTGGGATTAAAATGGAAATGTCATCTGCATATATGTAATAGTTTAGGTTTAGCTTTTGCAGTAAGCGTCCTAGGGATGATATGTAAATGTTGAATAGTGTAGGTGATAGTGGTGAACCCTGTGGTACTCCCGAGGGGTTTCTCCAGGAATTTGAGTATGTCCCACCACTACCCACACGGTATGATCTTTTTGTTAGGAAACCCTGTATCTAGTTTCTTACTCTTCCCGTAAGTCCTATTGCATCTAGGCAGTGTAGCATTATTTCGTGATCAACAAGATCAAAAGCACTGCTGAAGTCCAGTTGTAAAATCAGGGCACTTGTTCCTTTGCTGAATAGGCCGTATAGGTGATTAAGGATTGAGGCTAGGACTGTCTCAGTGCTAAAACCTTTTCTGAATCCTGATTGGTGTTCATTGAGTATGCTAAATTTGTCTAGATAGTTTACTAGCTCCAAGTTGACCAATCCTTCAAGTAGTTTGGTAAATAAGGGGATGCTTGCTATGGGTCTGTAGTTGGTTTTCAGGGCTAATGAGTTTTTTTTGATCCTTAGGGATGGGTGTAATCAGTATATGTCCCATTTCCTTGTGAAATGTTCCTTTCGTGAGAGTGGTTATTACCCAGTTAAATAGATCCTTTTTAAAATCTAGTTTGGCTGTTTTCAAGGTCTTGGAAGGACATACGTCCAGTAGGCAGTTTGATTTTGTATATTTATTGAACAGGGTTAGAAATTGGTGCCAGTCTGGTGGTTCAAAATGGTTCCAAAGCATGGGATGATGGGAGCATTGGCAACTTACCAGAATAAATTTTGTAATACTCTCTGGCCAAAATGGCCATCCCGTCTGGAGAAAACATCCAGACAATAGTGAGAAGTGTCAGCTTTGCAAATCTCCTCAATATGTGTAGATCTGAGGAAAGCTACTGAAGCTGCCATTGCTCTGACTTTATGGGCTGTGACTCGACTCTGTAGTTGTAATCCAGCCTGGGCAAAGCAGAAAGAGATACAAGCAGCCATCCAGTTGGAGATGGTACGCTTAGAGATTGAATGTCCCAATTTGTTTGGATCGAAGGAGACAAAAAGTTGAGGAGCAGTTCTGTGTGGTTTGGTGCGTTCCAAATAGAAGGCCAAAGTACGTTTACAGTCCAGAGTATGAAGAGCTGATTCTCCAGGGTGAGAATGAGGCTTTGGAAAAAACACTGGAAGAACAATGGATTGGTTAAGATGAAATTCTGAAACCACTTTAGGTAGGAATTTAGGATGAGTACGAAGGATCACCTTGTCATGATGGAACACAGTGAAAGGTGGATCAGTAACTAAAGTTTGCAGCTCACTGACTCTTCGAGCAGATGTGAGGGCAATGAGAAACACCACTTTCCAAGTGAGATACTTCAGATGAGCCTTAGACATTGGTTCAAATGGAGGCTTCATCAATTGAGCAAGAATAACATTGAGATCCCAAACCACTGGAGGCGGTTTGAGAGGTTTGACATAGAAAAGTCCTTTCATGAATCTGGAAACCACAGGATAAGCAGAGAGGGGTTTCCCTTCAATAGGCTGATGGAAAGCAGCAATTGCACTGAGATGGACTCGAATCGATGTAGACTTGAGGCCAGAGGTGGATAAGTGCAATAGATAATCTAACACAGAAGATAAAGAGGAATGTTGAGGCTCCTTATCGCAAGAGATGCATCACGTAGAAAATCTAGTTCATTTTTGGTGGTAGCATTGTCTAGTGGTAGGTTTCCTAGAAGCCTCTAAAATGTATCTTACAGGTTGAGAAAACTGAAGAGGAGTTATGTTGAGAGATACCAAGCTTTCATTCACACACCCCTAGATCAAAGAAGTAAAACGGAAAAAACTATACGATGGCCTCCTGGCCACTCAAGCAGCTAAACTAGATAACCAAATCTCCAATCTACTGATAATGACACCAGACTACAGGATGTTCAGAAAAGAAATAAAAACTACATTCTTCAAGAAATTCCTGAAACAGCCCTAACTTCAAACTTACCGTCCTTCCCCCTTCCCTCTTCCCGCCACACAGAAACTACATAACCTACTCTTTACCTCTCAAGAAAGGACAAATGTTCTTCCATTGTAACCCTCCGTTTTTTATTTCTTTTGTAACCGCAAGGTAATAGTGGAATAGAAATCTCTAATGTAATGTAATGAAGCAGAGATCCCTGACTCTGTGTAAGCAGAGACAGAAAAACTGGTAGAAGATCTGGCTCCCTGCTGCTGAGTTGAAGTAGAAGGGAGTACCAAGGTTGTCTCGGCCACCGAGGAGCAATCAGAATCATGGTTGCATGAGCGTTCTTCAACTTGACAAAAGACTTGAGAATCAGAGGGAATGGAGGGAATGCATACAGGAAGAGATTCGTCCATTCCAGTAGGAAAGCATCTGCCTCGAGGCGATGAGAAGAATATATCCTGGAGCAGAACTGAGGTAGTTTGTAGTTGTGGAGAGCTGAGGCATTCCCCACTGTGAAAAAATGCGATGTAGGAGTGAGGAAAGAAGTGTCCATCTGTGAGGTTGCAGAAGACAACTCAAGTTGTCCGCTAAGCAATTTTTCACCCCTTGGATGTAGACAGCTTTTAGGAAGGTGTTGTGGTGGATTGCCCAGTCCCACACCTTCAGAGCTTCTTGACAAAGGGAGGAAGATCCCGTCCCTCCCTGTTTGTTGACATAGTACATGGCCACTTGGTTGTCCATCCGAATGAGGACTAACTGGTTATGAAGAAAATGTTGAAAAGCTTTGAGAGTGTTGAACATCGCTCTGAGTTCCAACAGATTGATGTGACACCGACAATCCGCACTGGTCCAGTGGCCTTGAATAAGGAGATCATGGTGGATACTACGATGAAGCTAGCGGCACAATGTGCAGCAGCCTCAAAAAAGGCAAACAGAATGTTGGGCATTATCAAAAGAGGTAGAACGAAAGAAGTTATCCTGCCGCTGTATCGAGCGATGGTGCGCCCGCATCTGGAGTACTGCGTCCAATACTGGTCGCCTCACCTTAAGAAAAATATGGCGATACTCAAGAGGGTCCAGAGAAGAGCAACAAAGATGATTAAGGGCATGAATAACCTTGCATATACCGAAAGGCTAGAGAAGCTGGGGCTCTTTACCCTGAAAAAGCGGAGACTTAGAGGGGACATGATAGAGACTTATAAAATCATGAAAGGCATAGAGAAGGTGGAGAGGGACAGATTCTTCAGGCTAGCAGGGACATCCAAAACAAGAGGGCATTCAGAAAAACTGAAAGGAGACAGATTCAAGATCAATGCTAGGAAGTTCTTCACTCAGAGGGTGGTGGACACCTGGAATGCGCTTCTAAGAGAG
Source organism: Geotrypetes seraphini (assembly GCF_902459505.1). Taxonomy (NCBI): domain Eukaryota; kingdom Metazoa; phylum Chordata; class Amphibia; order Gymnophiona; family Dermophiidae; genus Geotrypetes; species Geotrypetes seraphini. The sequence goes on from NC_047092.1 coordinate 95,049,905, forward strand.
GTGATAGGACAGAGTACAATGTTGGGTTTCAAAAAGGGCTTGGATGACTTCTTGAAGAAGAAAGGGATTAAAGGGTATAGATAGAGGGTTACTATACAGGGTACTTCAGGATTAGGGCATAAACAATGTAGGTGGTGGGGACTTAAAGGTCAAGGATCTGGGGGCCACGGCGGAAGCGGATTACTGGGCACGATGGACCCCTGGTCTGACCCGGCAGAGGCAATGCTTATGTTCTAATGTTTATGAGTGCCCCAAGCGTAGGTCGAGGAATCTGTTGTGAGGACCTTCTGATGGGGGGCGTTTGAAACAGTAAGCCTCTGGAGAGATTGGAAGAGAGCATCCACCAGCGGAGAGACTGTCTCAAGGAAGGAGTGAATGCAATGTGTCAAGAAAGTGGGTTGCAAGCCTGCGTCCACTGAGATGCCAGGATCCAATGAGGAATTCTGAGGTGAAGCCTGGCAAAAGGAGTCACATGTACTGTGGAGGCCATGTGACCTAGTAGTACCATCATGTGTCTCACTGAGATTGAAGACCGGGAAGACACTGCATGACAGAGTTGAAGGAGAGCTTCCAGGCATTGTTGCGGAAGGGATGCTCTGAATTGGATAGTGTCCAGAACAGCTCCGATGAATTGTAGGTTGTGAGAGGGCTGAAGTTGAGATTTGGGAAAGTTGATTTTGAATTCCAAACTTTGTAGGAACCACGTAGTCCGTTGGGTCGCTACAATAACCCCCTGAAATGTGGAATCCTTGATGAGCCAGTCGTCTAGGTAGGGAAACACCTGAAGACCATGGTTCCTTAGAGCTGTTGCTACTACTACCAGGCACTTGGTGAACACTCTGGGAGATGACGCCAGGCCAAAGGGTAGCACTCGGTATTGATAATGCAGATTCCCCACCCGAAATCTGAGATATTGATGGGAGGCCGGATGAATGGGAATATGAGTATAAGCCTCCTTGAGATCCAGAGAGCATAACCAGTAGTTCTGGAAGGGGATAAAGGGATGCCAGGGACAGCATGCAAAATTTTTCTTTGACTAAAAATTTGTTGAGAGCTCTGAGATGCAGAATGGGTCGCAGATCGCCCGTCTTCTTCGGAACAAGAAATTAACGGGAGTAAAAACCCCTGTTCTGTTGTTCCGAAGGAACTGGTTCGATGGCATGGAGATTAAGCAGAGCTTGAGCTTCCTGAAGAAGAAGGGAGGTCTGGGATGGACTGGAAGGATGCCCTCTTGGAGGAAGCTCTGGTGGAACCTGAATGAAATGAAGAGAGTATCCTTCTCTGATGATTGACAGCACCCAGAGATCGGATGTAATTATCTCCCATCAATGATAAAAATGATGGAGATGACCTCCAATGGGGGGAAGAGAAGACAGAGACATAACAGTGAAGATTATGCTCTGTTTTAAACAGTCAAAAAGGCTGCGCAGCCTTAGGTGCAGCAGAAGATTGAGGTTTCTGTTGCTTCTGATTCTGCTGTTTCTTGAGAGGTGGACGAGTGTAAAGAGCCGCTCTCGGAGCAAAATGCCTCTGGAAAATTGGAGGAGGGTGTGCAGGCTTGGCAGAAGCTGGCTTAAGCTTTGGTCTGACAATAGATGCAAAAGATTTTTCATGTTTAGACAATTTCTTGGTGGCAGCCTCGATAGATTCATCGAAGAGGTCATTGCCTGCACAAGGAATATTAGCTAAGCAGTTCTGAAGATTAGGGTCCATGTCTATGGTGCGAAGGCAGGCTAGGCGGCACATTGTTACAGAACAAGCAGTTGCCCTGGCAGACAACTCAAAGGCATCATACGAAGACTGGAGAAGATGTAATCTGAGTTGTGACAGAGTAGCTATGACTTCTTGAAATTCTAAGTGCTTTTGTGTATCTAAATAGCTGAGAAATTTAGGAAGGAGATCAATGAGGAACTTGAAAAAAGTGACAAAAAGATAATTATAATTGAGGACTTTAGAGGACATCATGGCATTTTGGTAAAGGCGACATCCAAACTTGTCCATGGTTTTCCCTTTCCTTCCATTAGGAACAATAGCATAAACTCTGGAAGGATGGGATCTCTACAAGGAGGACTCCATAAGCAGGGACTGATGAGACAACTGCGAATTCTCAAATCCTTTGCAATGTAGAGTTTAATACCTGGAGTCCAACTTACCTGGAACAGCAGGAATTGCATAAGGAGTCTCCAGGCATCGTGTAAAAGTCTGAGAAAAAAAGCTTATGAAGGGGAAGCTTAAGTGACTCTGCAGGAGGTTGAGGAAGATGCATGACTTTGAGGTACTCATAAGAACATAAGAAGTTGCCTCCACTGGGTCAGACCAGAGGTCCATCGCGCCCAGTGGTCCGCTCCCGCGGCGGCCCATCAGGCCTATGACCTGTGAAGTGGTCCCTGACTATTCCTATAACCTACCTCTACTTCTATCTGTACTCCTTAGAGTATTTAGAACCAGCGTCTAACTGAAAGTCCAAGTCAGCAGCCATCTGACGAAGAAAAGAAGAGAAAGATAGCTGATCCGCTGATGCTTTGCCTCGAGAGGGACTTGAGGACCTCGAGGCAGCCTGGGTCGAAGATGAAGCTTCAGCAGAAAAATAGTCATCAAAAGAATAAGGCGTCTTGGACGAAGCAATAGAAGCCACTGAGTCCTTGAGGTCTGGAAGCGGAGACCTTGATTGAGGAGTCGGAGGTCTAGTAGAGCTGGAAGGTGTCGATTGAGGCTTAGTTGAAGAAGGATGCTCCTTAGAAGAAGAGCTATGCCTGCAGGTATGCCTCGAAGTAGGCCTCGATCGACGATGAGAGTGGTGCCTGGAAGCAGATCTCGAGGATCAAGGAGACTTGGCTTTGGAGATGGAAGCAGACGTTGCCACCAATGAATGGATGGGGCTAGAAGCTGTAGATCAAAGCTCAGGAGGCTTGGTGGAGGAATCTCAAGGCACTCCCAAAGACTCTGCTCCTTGTATGGAGTGTGAGGATTCCTGTCGAGGAACTTGCAAAGAATCTACTCCTTGCTTCAAGTGCATAGATGCCAGACCAGACACTCACAGAGACTCTGCTCCCTGCATAGAGTGTGTAGCTTCAGCCCGAGGCATAGGAAGAGGCTCGACCTTTCGGGAGTCTGCAGAATGCCCAGGCTGGATTAAGAGTAGCTAGCTTCGGTTCCATATTAGTTAGGAATTTAATGAACTGCTTCTCTAACATGGTCTGGAAAGAAGCCGGCAAAGATGGATCCGCGTCTGAAACCGGACCACCTGCTTTGGCTGGAGGTTCCAAAGTGGCAGTGGAAATGTGCTTCGACTTGGAAGTCTTAGCAACCTTGATGACCACCGCTGGAACTTTCTGCTGAGCCATCTGACCTGAGGAACCAGGGGAAGATACAGCAGGTGTACTCGAAGCAAGAGCCGCCACAAACGAGGAAGGCTTGATGATGCTCGGAGTCGTGGAGGCAGGAGTACCCTCGGTAGAAGGTGGGCCCGAGGCCGCTTTCGAAGACGAGGGTGTGACTGAAAAGTCCATCCCGAAAAGCTTCTCCACTAAAATTTGACGATGTTTACGGGCACGAGGTTGAAGAGTAGCACAGCGCTTGCACGACTTTGGTTGATGGCCTGGCCCAAGGCAGTTGAGGCACCGACGGTGTGGGTCCATGAGGGAAATCGTACGCTGGCACTGGCTACACTTCTTGAAGCCCGTTGCTGGCCGGGACATAGAAGAAAAAACAGCCACCGCAAAGTCGAAGCCCCTGGGCTGCGGCCGGGCGGCCTGCCCCTCCAGTCGACCAGAAGAAATGAAATTTTTTTTTTTTTTAATTAGAAATAAAAGAAACAAAAGAACACAGCGATTCGTGAAGAAAACTAACACAAACTGTGGTGAGAGAAGGCACGAAGTAAGAAAGTTAAACGCAGAGAGTCAAAGTCAGACTTCTTGCTCCGCAGAAAACTGAGAACTGAGGAGACTCGCCCTGCGCTGGGCGGGAAGGCACCCGCGCATGCACGGTGCGACTGTCTCAAAACTTCTGAGTTTCTACAAGCAAGTCTGCTTGCGAGGCTTCGGCATCCGGGCTCCGTCGATGACGTCACCCATATGTGAGAATAGGTTGCCTGCTTGTCCTGGGATAAAGGGGAAATTACTGACATAATATCAAAGCAAGAGCAAGCAATATACATCCTTCCTATTTATTCAAGTCCACACTTATACTGGTTCATTCTGGATACCCCTTTACCCTCAAAAAAAAAAAAAACCCCAGTTGGGCAGGTTCAAAGAGAATATACTTGTTTCCTTGATAGGAGACAAAACACTTACAAGGAAACCTTAACTGAAAAACTGCCCCCAGGGAAATCACTTTTGAACGTTATGTCAAGAACTCTTTCCTCCGAGATTGTGCCCACTTGGAAACATCTGGAAATATGTACACCTTTTCTCCTAAATAGTAGACTTGCTTCATTTTAAAGTGTAATTTCAACAAGCATTTCTTTATCTTGCAAAAAGACGAGAGAAACTAACAAATTAGCACAGCCTGACACTTCTATCTCTGAAGATTCTAACAATGCTGATACGTCCAGCTCAACCTTCTTTCCTTCAGTAATTTCTTCAGAAACCTTTTTTAAGTAATAAATTCTATGTATTGGGGGTAAGTTTGAGTCAGGGACTTTTAAGACCATTATCAAAAAATTCTTAAAGAGTTCTTGAGGAGTCATGAACTTTGCTATTAGAAAATTTAAAAGTATTAAATTCAAATTTTTTTTGTTGGTTTTCTAGATTTTCAATTTTCCTCATTAATAGTATTTTATCTGCTGCTTGTTTAACAACTAAGTTCTTTGTTTTTGTAGTTGACTTTTCCAACTTAGCTAACTCCGATTCTTGCTTTTGAAAAGAAGTTTCCAATTGGGTTATCTTGGCCAAAGTATTTAATGTAATAGAGACAAAGTTAGTACATACTGCTTGCAGGTTTTCTATCGCGGTCCAGACAGAATGCAATGTCACCACTTGTGGTCTCGCGAGCGGCTTGAGGGGGAAATCACTTCCAGGTTTGCTTTGGCTCCTTCTGTGTGACGCTGCCCCTAGGGCTCCCACATTCTCACCACCGCTCGTTTCCTCAGGGGAAAAACTCCCTACATGCACCGGCTCCACCATGGGAGTCAGCGTCAATAGGTCAACATCTGGGTTTGCTGCGTGTTCAGGATGTTCCTCTCCAGATCCATTCTGGGAGTCCTCCAAGCTCGTCTGCTCCATCGTAGCTTCTCCAGGCATTGGGGGAGTGTATGGTCCATGAGGGCTCAGCGACAGCTCACCATCTAAGCTATGCACTTCCCCTAGAATAGCAGCAGATGCGCCCATTGAGGATTGATGGACTGTGAACGCTGTTATCACATTCTGCCGCGGCGTTAAGGATTCCAGGGCAGTTGGAGGATTGCCCCTCGACCTACCCCGTCGTTTGGGCATCATTGAAGGTAATTCAAACAGCTTAAGGCAAGAAAAATCCCAAACACGACGGGAGCTCTCAACAAGCATGTTGCTTGGTTGCAATCTTGCTTTTTCTCCCTCCTACACATTATATTTCATCTGCCATTTGGACGCCCAGTCTTCAAATTTCCTAAGGTCTTCCTGCAGTTTTTCACAGTTCACATGTATTTTAACAATTTTAAATTTTGAACAGTTTAGTGTAATCTGCAAATGTAATCACCTCATTCATAATTCCAATTTCCAGATCATTTATAAATAATCTAAATAGCACCGGTCCCAGTACAGATCCCTGTGACACACCACTATTTACCCTCCTCCATTGAGAAAAATGGCCATTTAACCCTACCCTTTGTTTTCTGTCCGATAACCAATTCTTAATCCACAATTGCGCATTGCCTCCTATCCCATTAATCTTTAATTTTCTCAGAAGCCTCTCATGAGAAACTTTATCAAAAGCTGTCAGGAAATCTAGATATACTACATCAGGGGTGCCCACACTTTTTGGGCTTGCAAGCTACTTTTAAAATGTCCAAATCAAAATGATCTACCAACAATAAAATTTTAAAATACACAAAGCACACTGTACGCAGAGAAAATGTTAATTATCATTTATATTCCAGGGTTTTTCAGAGGTCAAGGCAGATGACTATGCAATATCACCTCGGAAACAACTATACAAAAATAGTCAAATATACCCCCTAGCTTTTTACTAAACTGCGATAGCGGTTTTTAGCGCAGGGAGCTATTGCGGTTTAGTAAAATGGGGCCATAGTGCAAAATATAGATAGCAGATATAAATTCTCAAAACAGACACAATTTGATCACTAAATTGAAAATGAAATCATTTTTCCTACCTTTGTTGTCTGTGATTTCATGAGTCTCTGGTTGCACTTTCTTCTTCTGACTGTGCATCTAATATTTCTTCCCTTCTTTCAGCTTCCTATATGTTTCCTCTTCTCCAGAATTCATTCCCTCCCCCAACTTTTTCTTCCTCTCTCCCTGCCCTCTTCCCTTTCTTTCTTTCTCCCTGCCCCTTCTTTTTTTGTCTTTCTCTCTCCATGCCCCCCTTTCTGTCTCCCTGCCCCCCCAAGCCATCACCGTCATCAGGGAACAGGCCTCCAAGCAACTGCTGCTGAGTTCTGAGCTCTCCCTGCTTCCTGATGCCATAAACAAGACATTAGAAGCACTGGACCCACCAGCCTTATTCCTGATGTCAGAGAGAACCTTTCGGGACAGCCAAGCAAAAATTGGCTGGCCCGGAACTTCCTCTCCGACGTCAGAATTGACGTCGGGGAGGGGGGGGGAAGCTGGAGGGCCCGGCGCTTCTGATGTCCTGTTTACGGCGTTGGGAAGCAGGGAGAACACGAAAGCAATGTGAGTCTATCACGGAGCCCAGTAAGGGCTCCGTGATCAACTCGCGTTGCTTTCGCGATTTACTGGTCTATCGCGATCTACCTTTTGGGCACCCCTGCACTACATCAATGGACTCGCCTTTATCCATATGTTTATTCACACCTTCAAAGAAGTCACTATAAACTGCAGTCATGTGTTCGTGGATCTCCTTTGGTTTTTCCTCTTCTTTTGTGAGAAATTTTATCACTAAATGGTGCTCCAAATCTGGTAGCTTCTTATGTGATTCGCACGAGGACTCTCCTGATATCCTATCTCTTGGAATGTTAGACTCGCACTGAGCCGCAACTATACATGAGTAACCTTGAGAAGTCACAACATGCACAGACTTATTTCAACACGCTTGCTATTTTCTTTCATACTCAGATAGGTAAATCATTTAACACCCCTTGTATGATGTATTATTTTCAATGTATTATTATAATGTAGTAATACAATACACATACCACAATTCCATGGATTGTTCATTGCACCTCCCTATCCAGTTAACTGTACACCAAAAGCTTCTTCTAATGTATAATTCTGGAGTGAATGTCATGGGACTTTACAGTGATTTCATGGTGTTCTCTTCCATTTTCTGGTTGTAAATTTTTACCATTAACTGTTTAGGTTTTATAAAAAGATAAGCAGTATATAAAATTTTAAATAAACAAACATAAAACCCGGCCTATTTGCAGCCCTCAAGGGCTGAACTTAGATTCCATTTATACTAGACTTATCCAACTCCCAAATAATCTACAACAAGGTTCTCAAAGTCAGTGCTCAATATCCACAACTCAGCCTGGTTTTCAGGATTTCCACAATGAATATGTATCAGATCTATTTGCATTCATAGCGTCCACTGCATGCTAATTGATCTCATACATAATCATGGTAGAAATTCTGAAAATTAGGCTGGGTTGTGGATATCTGTTATGCAGATGGCCAGGGGGGTAACTGAAACTCTGCATACTACTGATATGTCTCCTCAAGTCTGCTTATCTGATCTGGGTGTTGCCAAGGCAACATCAAAGGTTTCCACAACAAGTATCTGCTATCTTGACCTTTTTTGACCTGGGAGTTGCCCAAACCGCATCAAAAGGACAGTAAACCGCAACACCTCCTTGTTTATCTGAATGTTCTGATTTCCTTTGTCTGCGTGTCGCCCGGATAGCATCAAAGGGAAGTGAAGACAGATGGTAAACCAGTCTCTGCAAACACCTCCTTAATAACATCAAAAGGACAGTAACGCCAAATGTGACCGGAATGTTGTCCAAACAACATCAAAGGTTTCCACATCTGCTATCTTGACCTTTTTGACCTAGGAGTTTCCCAAATCAGCATCAAAGGGACAGTGAAACCAGTCTCATGGGAAACCAGTCTCTGCAAACACCTCCTTATGCTTTTGAACTCAGCAGCTTAAAAGGACGGGATTCTGATCCTAACATCAGAATCCATGACATCTGGAGGGAGAATCCACGTCTAAAGGGACAGTCCTTTGGTCCACCCATCTATCTATTGCAAGGATTCCCAATTGTGAAGATGGTCGTTATATGGGGTCAAGGTGATGCTATTTTATATTTAATTCTTATATATGTATAATAAAGTGTTATTGTTTATGCTTTATATTGTCTGTGTGCTTTTCTGAGTGTCACTGATCATCCCATTTGACAGAAATAAGTGGCGGAACAATATCAAAAACAAGTTCAATGTTAACACTGAATAATGTTGCCAACAAAGCCCCAAAATAAGCCCACAAACATTTGGTTAGTCTGGATACTTCCAAAACAAGCTCTGATATACCTGGCTAAAGATGTAGACCAATCTGCCGTTAATCCGTCCCTGGCCAGTCACCACACTGTCCCCAGGATACTATAGAAAAAGGCAAAGAAAAGAAGTGAGAAATATGGCTGCAATCAACACAAAAGTGTGTACAGTACTGCTGGTTATGATGGACCTATGGTCTGACTCGGCAGAGGTAATGCTTATGTGCTTAAGTTAGCTTTGGGTTAACGGTACCACATCTCCTTGAGAAAGCATAGGCTGGAAGCACCTGTCAATTAAGAAGGGCTTCAGGGAGCTGACAAACACAAGTGTCAAATTGTGATCTGCTATGGAAATTTATGGAGCTTGAAAGAAGCCCGTATGTAAAAAAAGTTGAAAAGTGCTATGACTGTGTGGCATGCATTTCAGAATAACTGATTTATAGAATGACTCAGCTACTGAAAGAGTTACACAGGCTCCCAAATGAAAGCAGGGTGAAATTCAAGATCTTGTTGCTAACACACAAAATTGTTCATCTCTCGGAACTGCAATATCTAGCAGCCAGACTACATTTCTTTCTTTCTTTTTTTTTTTTTTAATCTTTATTGATTTTTAATCTAAAACAGTGTCATAGAAATGAACAAACAGTAGGTATTACATACATTGCACTAATATCTGTACAGGTAACATATATATCATTCAAGATTTTCAGTTTTCCTAAATATAACAATAACATAATATAACATAATATATAGTATAAATGAAGATTAAAGTTACCCAAATGTCACCATCAATATTTATTCCCCTCCCTCCAACCCCCCATGGATACACCAGCATGCACTCTGCGCTCAAGCCAAGAATACATGTTGGAAATACCCTCCTTCAGAGACATCAAATACAAAAGTGTTAGGACAAGAATGCTCTCAGCGAGTGGAACTCCCTTCTGAAGGAATTAAAACTAGAAAAGACACCCAGAAAGTTCAAGAAAGGGATAAAGACCATCCTCTTCACAGACTACTTTAACAAAGCAACATAAAGGAGATAGCTGGCTAGTCCTCATTAGGAACACAACATAGAACACAATACAGGTATTATGTGTGCAAATAAGTAGGATTTAGTATGAACATAGTACATGATACTAGTATTATATGCGAACATACATTGGATGATTATGGTGTAAATGTGTCTGTATTGAAAACCATCTCAAAAAATGCTAATTCTGTATTGTAACACCTTTACAGAAGCTTGTGTAAACTGCTTTGAATTGACACCCCAGTCATTAGTAGCAGTATAGAAGCTTTCAATAAACAAAAAAAATACAAAATAGGTCAGTTATAGAGCATGAAGTAGGCTGCACTGAGCCCGTTCCACTGAGCTCGAATTATGATGCATTGAACACGATCCCACCCTTGCAGAATCCTCTAGTGTTGCCTACATACTAATTTGCATACATTAAATTTCATGCATATTCATTGTTGATATCTTAAAAGCCCAAATAATTGTGAGGTCCCAAGGAGAGGTTTAGGAAGCCCTGCTGCAAGATGTAGGTTTGGACAAGCTAATTGGAGATTTAAACATGTCTGTGAACAGTAATTAACTAATGTGATAACAGGACCCTCTCTAACTCAGTTCTCTGGGGAAAAGACTCAGCAGTAAACTATTTCATCATCAATGAGGAGGATACAAATGTAAGAATCATGCTTTATTCACCAGTTTAGGTGAATAATTTCTCAACAGACAATTTACTAGCCACTTTCCTTACTTAACATACAACCACCTTTACTGTTAGTTGCCCATCTTTATTCCAAGTGCTTTCATCAAAACCAAACCCTTGCTAGTCTGAACTGCAGCCTATAGCTTCTAGCAAATTTTTAGAAATCTGTTTATTAAAGTTTTTATAAACAAAAAAATGGGAAACAAGACTAGCAAATGGAAGGGACCAAGGCCAAGATTAACTAAAGATAGCGATTCAATCACTGTTGGCCGATTCCATGCCGGTTTAAAACAGCGATTGATTCACTATCTTTTTTGTATGCAAATGATTTGCATGGAGGTGCAAATCATTTGCATGCAAATTCCCATCTCAATCGCTCAGTGAGCGATTGAGTCGGGGCAGCCCTGACAGTAGTGACAGGAGAAGCAGCCTCCTGTCACTGCTGTCAGCAGCTTTTTTCTTTTTTTATAAATGGACCAGATATTTTGCATGTATGACACATGCAAAATATCTTACCAATTACAAAAAAAAAAAAGAAAAAAAGCCTCCCCCCGAGACAAACACAGCCCCCCTCTAGACAAATGTGGAGGCAGCACCCCCCATAAAAAGTCAGGAGGAATGCCCACTCCCTCCTGCCGACAAATACCTCTCCCCCAGCCCCAGCAGGAGTGGGACTTCTCCAGATTTGCTACTAAATCCCATAATGAATCTAAAGTTACTTCAGGGGGCTTAATCAAGGAAAATTTAGGCATTTGTGTAGTTACAATCCGCTCACTATGTTGAGATTCCTTCCAATTACCTCCAATGGCATCCAACTCCCTCTCAGATATTTGTAAACTAGCAGGTTTTACAGATGAAATCTCCTCCAAATGGAAAAAAATTCCAAACTCACAGATGATTCAACTTGGGCCTCCAGGTCAGGAGCAACAACCAACTTCGGTGTGCCCAGATCCTGCTGCGGGGAACTCGCACTCTGCGGCTGAGGGGGAAGAGCTCCCTGGTCAGGGTTCAAGGTAGTATCCAGCTCAATGAGATCAACCGAGCCTCCATTCCATGTCAGCGTCTCCAGCGTGACACTCTCCGATGATGTCTGTTTGCAGCCTTCTCAAGGAACTTTCAATCGATAGTGCTGTCCGATTCACTGATTTGAATAGATTCAATTTTAAGAAAAATCAGCCTCCCGATTCGATGGCCGACCCTTCTCCCTGTGCCTTCCTAAAGTAGGAGCGGCAGCACTGCCTCTTGCTGGCCATCTGCTGCCGCTCCTGCCTGAGGGGGGAGGGTCAGTCGGAAAGGCCTGAATGTTTCCCCAGCTTCCTCGCTCTTACCGGCTTAAGCTAATACGGCAGTTTGTAGGATCGCTGGTGCTATAGCGATCCTTGCAGCTGCCCGTCGTCCTCAGCGGCACGTTCTTTCTGCTACGGTCCTGCCCTTTGTCTGACGTCAGGATGAGGATCGCAGCAGAGGAAACGTGCCGCTGAGGATGATGGCAGCTGCAGGGATCGCTATAGCACTAGCAATCCTGCAGGCTGCTGTATTAGCTTAAGGTAAAAGCGAGGAAGCTAGGGGGAGCAGCCTTGGCAACGGGGGATGCAGGCCTTCGTGGCAGGAGGCAGGTCTGTGTACAGGGAGGAGGAGGAAGGAGTAAGAGAGGGGAGATGCCAGACCTGGGGTGAAGGAAAGAGAGACACCAAACCAAAAAGATGGGGAGGAAAGCAGAGGAGAGGTGCTGGACTAATGGAGAGAGGAAGAGATAAATGCAAGACCACATGGGGAATAATAATAATAATAACTTTATTCTTTTATACTGCCATAACCAAAAGTTCTAGGCGGTTTATACTAAAAAGAGCTGGACAATCAACGAAATACAATAATACAGTAAAAAATACAAATATTTGTAAAATAGAATTTCAATAATAAAACTCACTAAGTAATAAACTGATCGAACAAGAGAGGTCACGTGATGCGATGAACGAGTGAGGATGGGTTCTTGCTCGCTCCGGGGCTACCCTGCTGTCTTTCATCATTTAACTGCGTCTTTCAGCCTTTTTGTGAGTGTGACGGCATCCGAGTGGTATTTTAATATATGGACAGGTATATAACTCGATCCCAGGACTCCATGACAACTAAATCTGCCAAAAAAACATTGAGAACGTGTGCGGCCTGCTGACGATGGCGGCTAGCCTGGCAGTGGCGGTATCGCATTTGACAGAGGCGGCTTTGAGTGATATTAAGGAGGCGGTTGCACAAGTTCTGGGCCCACAAATTGAACAGCTTTCCTTCCAAATCACTCATATTGAAAATATAATCTCCGTGGCTGCGGCACGCATGGCAGAGTTGGAACAGCGTGTGTCCACGATTGAAAATACTGCGTCAACACACACAGCAGATTTGGCGACACTTCAGGCCCAAGTGAAGACTCAAATGGAAAAAATGGAGGACCTGGAAAATAGGTCGCGACGTTCTAATTGTGCATCCTGGGTTTACCTAAAACCATCTCGGATCGCCTTCTATTATTAGCTACAGGAAGAATTGCCACTATACTCCTGTCTTGGCCCACTCCATCTGGAACGGGTGCATCATCTTGGATCTAGAGTGGGAATGGGAATGGAAACTCGAACTCAGATAGTTATTATAAAAATTCTTAACTACCGACATAAGGTGGAATTACTTCATCAGTACTGGGCCAAGAGGGACGTGTTGCAGTATGACGGCATGCCCATATGTATTAGCCATGATTATTCTGTGGCATTACAGGAAAAACGAAAGCCTCATTATCCCCTGTGCACTAAGTTAGTGGACTTAAAACAGCAGTTTCAATTTTTATATCCTGCCTCTCTTAAAGTTCACCATAATGGTGTATGGAAATCGTTTACTACGCCTGAAGATGCTGGAGCATTTATCAACACCTTAGGTGGAGCTTCATCTGGGGATCCTTGACTGTTTTTGTTTTTCCTTCCTGCTCAGAATCTGAGAGACACTTGGAGGGTGACCTTTTGCTTCCTGCTATAATGTTGTGCTGTGTATAACCCACAATGTTATGTTCAGGCTGTTACTTGCTAGCAACAGGGGATGCCCCTTATTCTTGGCGTCTTCATGTGACTTCTTTGTAGGGGTATGTGGGGTAATTTGTTGGGGATGGGGGGGTTGTTTTTTGGGGAGCAGCGGCAGAAATGTTCTTGTTTGAAATAGTATTTTGGGGATTGTTAGGGTTGAGGTACATTGTTGTGTATGTTTGTGTGCTGTGGAGCGTACTCTGTAATGGGGCATTTTCTGTATGGGTAGTACATCTTCTGTCTCGGGGCAAAGCTGGGCGCTCTGAGACTTCTTTTATTCCTATAGATTGGCCTTTGATTTTTCGTGGGGTGGATTATGGGTGACTGACCGCTCCGTGTAATTTCCTGGAATGTGTCTGGTATTATGTCCCCAGTTAAAAAGACAAAAATCTTGTCACAACTAAAACACCATCATGTCGATATTGCTTGTCTTCAAGAGACTCGGCTTACCGACACTGAGCATAAAAAACTACATAGAGGTTGGGTGGGCGATCTGCATTTTGCCTCATCTTCGGGGAAAAAGGCTGGGATTGCCATCCTTATTAGAAAGGGCTTGGCATGTGAGGTGCAGGTGCAAAGGCGAGATTCTCAAGGTAGATACTTATTGGTGAAGGGGCCTGGCAAACCTTTTCGACTTCTGGTGGTATATGGCCCTAATGTATACAATCATGCTTTCTTTCAAAATTTGGTAAACATCTATATACAGGACCCTATTTGCCCACTTCTTGTAGCAGGGGATCTTAATCAAGTGCTGGAACCCACCCTTGATAGATCTGCACTAATTGGGACACCTTCTTTTAGAAAGACGAAGGGGATATCATATTTATGTCGCTCTTTGGGATTGGTGATCCCTGGCGGTTGCTCCATCCATCAGACCGTGATTATACTTATCAATCCAGGGCCCACCAGACGTTCTCGAGAATAGATTATATTTTACTTTCTGAATCCCTTTTTCCTCAGGTCACAGAGGCGACTATTGGTCTTTAGAAGTATCTGACCATAATATGATCTGGCTGGATATTGTGGTGGGGGTCCCACGGGGCCACGGGTGGGCTGGAGATTCCCAATCTCCTTACATACTGATGTGCATTTTCAACAGTACTTGTTGGATAGATGAAAGGACTATCTTCATTTTAATTCTCAACACCTCATGGAGCTGCTTTATTTTGGGACACAGTGAAAGCTGTGCTCAGGGGTGACATTATTGCCTATGTATCTAAACGAGCTAAATAGATAGCCCATCGCATTTATTGTTTTAGAGAAGCAATTGGTTTCCTTGAAAGGTGTCCTTTTGCAATCTCCTACTATTGGTAACAGAGAGGCTTACCTGTCAGTGTTAACGGCTCTAAACTCATTAATTCATGAAAAAACAAAAAAGTTATTGTTTTATCATAAATTTCGTTATTATAAATATGGTAATAGGGCGGGGAAATTGCTAGCAACTATTACTAAAAGCTGGACGGAATCTAGGTATATCTCAACTATCCATGATAGCCAGGGCAGAAATCTGAACAAGCCAGAAGACATTTTGGATAGTTTCTATTATTTCGAGGCTTTTTATGCAGCTCCGGGCCCTTATACAGGACCGGACGTCTCTGACTATCTAGAAGATGCCAGTATGCCCAAATAGTCTGAGGGTCAGATTTCTCTTTTAAATAGGCCCTTGTGTCTGCAGGAAGTTTTACAGGCCATTAAGGGGCAGCGATCTTGCACGGCTCCTGGGCCTGATGGCTATTCCCCTGAGTTTTATAAAATTTTATCTTTATCAATAGGGGGCCCACTTTTGGAGTACTACACGACTATTCAGATGAGACAGATCGTCCCGCGTTATGCCAATGAAGCTTTGATCTCTTTAATCCCAAAGCCCTCTAAACCACGTACAGATTTAGAATCATATAGGCCACTATCGCTTATAAATATAGACATTAAAATATTTGCCTGTATTTTGGCGGATCGTTTAGCCCCCTTGTTGCCTACTGTTATAACACCGGAACAAGTGGGGTTTGTGCAGATGCACCACTCTGTTCTTAATGTTCGGAGAGTACTCTCCGCTTATTCCCGGCGCAACAGACCATGATATCAGGTTTGCTTGTGGGACTTGATGCTGCCAAAGCTTTTGATAAGGTTCATCGGCATTATTTATTTCAGGTATTGCACTATATGGGATACAGGGATGGTACTTTGACTCATTATTGGCTTAATATACCGCGCCTTCAGCCTTGGTCTTAGTCAATGGGGTGCACACAGCTTCCTTCCCAATTGGATGGGGTACGAGACAGGGGTGCCCGTTGTCCCCGTTGCTATTTCTTTTATATTTAGATCCACTCTTGCGCACAATTCTACGAGATGATGAGATTGTGGGCTTGCCCGAGGGCACCTCTCAGTTGCGAGTGTTAGCTTTTGTAGATGATCTTTTGCTTACTCTTGATGACCCTCAACGCTCGCTCTCTCAAGCACTGAACTTATTGGATGAATTTCACCTTTATTCTGACCTAACCCTGAATAAGCTAAAATATTTAGCACTTCCTACAACTTCAGAAGTCCGGACACAGTAGAGGGGTGATTTTCCTTTAAAGTGGGCTACTTCCCATTTGCTATACTTAGGGGTTAAAATTCCACAGGATCTAACCACATTGTATAGACTGAATGTACTGCCCTTGTTACACCACATGGAAGCCACTCTACAAAATTGGCAAGTTTTTCCTATTTCCCTTTCAGTTCGCATAGCTTTATATAACATGATGGTGGTGCCACAATGGCTTTATCTATTTCAAATGCTACCCTTAAGGTTAACTAAACATCATGTGGCACAGCACTCAACCCAACTGTCGGCCTTTTTGTGGCAGGGTAAGCGGGCTAGGATTGCATTGTCCACGCTGATGTTACCTAAAGATCAGGGAGGGTTTGGTCTGTGGGGCATTTTTCGGTTTAATATAGTTAGTCAATTACGACATATACATGACTGGTTTTGCAATACTACCCATTTTTCACTACCTGCGGTGGAATGTTCCCTTTACAGCCCTTATCATTTTAGCTATTTACTTCATGTTAAAAAGTTGCCTGTTTTGAAAAAATGGAAAATATTTTAAGGGCAAGAAATCTCCAGTTGGTCAACTTTCCCAAAACTCATTTATTGTCTTCGGAAATTTTGATTCAGAAATATTTTAAATAAGTTTTGGGGTTGGCCAACGCAGAGAAGTTGCCTATAACAAATTTATATTACATTCCACAGAAAAAGAAAATTTCTGCAGACTTGGGTGTAGATCAGTTGGAACAGAGAGATTTTGATTTGACTGATTTCCTGGAAGATTCACAAGATATAATCCAAACTAGATCTACTCTAGTGATAACTTGTGCAAGAGAGATAGATAAATCCAGCGACAGCACTCAACTTCAAGAAAGGGAATTATGATGGCATGAGGAAATTGGTGGGAAAGAAACTCAACGGTAGCACAAGGAGGATGGAGTCTGTGGAAAGGGCCTGGTCCCTACTCAGGGGCACGGTGCAGGAGGCACAGAACCTGTACGTCCCCAGATTCAGGAAGGGGTGCAAAAAAAACCGAACAAAAAACCCAGCATGGATAACAACTGCAGTGAAAGAGGCGATAAGTGACAAGAAAGCATCGTTCAAAGAATGGAAGGGGGACCAAGCAAGGGACAACCAGAGGGAGCACAGAGAACACCAAAGGGAGTGTCACCGTGTGGTTGGAAAGGC
The DNA here is from genome assembly GCF_902459505.1 of Geotrypetes seraphini. Lineage (NCBI taxonomy): Eukaryota > Metazoa > Chordata > Amphibia > Gymnophiona > Dermophiidae > Geotrypetes > Geotrypetes seraphini. The sequence goes on from NC_047092.1 coordinate 95,066,996, forward strand.
TAAAGGAGAATATGAGGAGAGACTGGCGGGGGAAGCAACAAACTTCAAATCGTTCTTCAGATATGTGAAGGGGAAGCAACCGGCAAGAGAAGAAGTGGGGCCATTGGATGATGGAGACAAAAAGGGAGTGGTAGAAGAGGAAGGAGAGATAGCGGACAGGTTGAATAAGTTTTTCGCGTCGGTCTTCACGAGGGAGGACACATCCAATATTCCGGAACCGGAGGACATCGTAAATGGGGATCGGGATGAAAGGCTGGTCCAACTGGAGGTAGGCCGGGAGGATGTCCTCAGGCAGATGGACAGACTGAAGAGCGACAAATCGCCAGGTCCGGACGGCATTCACCCAAGGGTACTCAAGGAACTAAGGAACGTAATAGCAGAGCCACTTCGCCAGATATGTAACCTATCCTTGAAGGCTGGAGAGATCCCGGAGGATTGGAGGATTGCAGGTGTCACGCCCATCTTCAGGAAGGGTTCAAGGGGGGACCCGGGGAACTACAGGCTGGTGAGCTTGACCTCGGTCCCGGGAAAAATGATGGAAGCACTGATTAAGGACAGTATCTGTGAACACATAGAAAACAATGGACAGCTAAAGTCGAGCCAGCACGGCTTCTGCAGGGGTAGGTCATGCCTCACAAACTTATTGTGCTTCTTTGAGGGGGTAGACAGACAGGTGGATAAAGGGGAATCCATTGACATCATTTACATTGACTTTCAAAAAGCCTTTGACAAGGTACCGCATGAAAGACTGCTTAGGGGGCTGTGGAGACACGGGGTGCAGGGGGAGGTCCACCGATGGATCGGAGACTGGCTGGCAGACGGGAAACGGAGGACTGGAGTGAAGGGCCATTACTCGGACTGGCATGGGGTCACGAGCGGAGTTCCACAGGGGTCGGTGCTGGGACCGCTCCTGTTCAATATGTTTGTTAATGACCTGGAGGCGGGAACAAATTGCGAAGTTATTAAATTTGCGGATGACACCAAACTCTACCGCAGGGTTGAAACCATGGAAGACTGCGAAGATCTGCAAAGGGACCTAACGACGCTAGAAGAATGGGCCAAAAAATGGCAAATGAACTTTAATGTAGGGAAATGCAAGGTCATGCATGTAGGGAAAAAGAACCCGATGTTCAGCTACAAAATGGGAGGATCACTGCTAGGGGTAAGTAACCTTGGAAGAGACCTGGGAGTGATGGTGGACACGTCTTTGAAGGCGTCGGCACAGTGCGCCACAGCCTCAAGAAAAGCAAACAAAATGTTGGGTATCATTAAGAAGGGTATCACGACCAGGACAAAGGAGGTCATCCTGCCACTGTATCGTGCAATGGTGCGACCGCATCTGGAGTACTGTGTCCAGTATTGGTCGCCGTACCTCAAAAAGGACATGGCGGTACTTGAGGGAGTCCAGAGAAGAGCAACTAAACTGATAAGAGGTATGGAAAACCTCTCATGTGCTGACGGACTGGGAAGGCTGGGGCTGTTCTCCCTGGAGGGGCGGAGACTTGGAGGAGACATGATAGAAACCTTCAAGATCCTGAAGGGTATAGAAAAAGTAGACAGGGACAGATTTTTCAGATTACGGGGAACCACAAGTACAAGAGGGCACTTGGAAAAATTAAAAGGAGACAGGTTTAAAGCAAATGCCAGAAGGTTCTTTTTCACCCAGAGGGTGGTGGACACATGGAACGCGCTTCCGGAGGCTGTGATAGGCCGGAGCACGTTGCAAGGCTTCAAAGAAGGTTTGGATGGGTTCCTAGAGGATAAAGGAATTGAGGGGTACAGATAAGAGTAGCGGTAGGTTATAGGGATAGTCTGGGACCATTGCTCAGACAATGGGCCTGATGGGCCGCCGCGGGAGCGGACCGCTGGGCGAGATGGACCTCTGGTCTGCCTCAGCGGAGGCAACTTCTTATGTTCTTATGTTCTTAATTATGAAAGCTTATTTTCAGAATAAGCTTCTTAAATTTTGTGGAGATGTTGTAATGATTTTTCCAGATGTGGCCCAAGCCACACAATTGAGAAGAAAAGCCTTTTTGGCTTTAAAATCAAGGGTGTTGGCTTTGGGAGCCACATTTTACTTAAAGTTTCCATGTAAATGCTTAGTATACTGTAAATGAATATGTATACTGGGACTCTATTCAATTGGAACAATTTTTGCAACTTCATGAAACTTGTAAAACATCCATCTGAATTAATATTAGTTTGGAATTTAGATTTATGATGCACCATGAAAGTTGATCATGTTTATGTTTAAATATGTTGATTTGTTAATATCAAGTTGTATTCTCCCATTATGTGGGCTTGAGGAGATATGGATAATATTTGGAAATTTTGTTTTATGAATTCTGTATCTTCCTTTCTTTATTATTATTTGTAAAAATTATAATTTTGAAAACTTGATAAATAAATAAAAAAATTGCCTGTTTTTCCTCAGCTACAGAAGGACTTGTTCTTACCTGCCATGCGTAAAACTTGGAAAATTGTGTGTCAGTTGCTTAAGATCTCTCCACAGCACACTCCATGCCTCCCTATTGGGGGAAATGGAAATTTTTAGCCCAGTATGATCTCCTCCGCCATTACTCATTGGCCACGATATGGACTCCAATATGTGTTTCAAGTGGCCTACCCCTGCCATAGAGAAAGAAAGGAATTACAAATTTTTGCTGAGAGCATTGTGTGCTCTGAACAGAGCGCACAAGATGGGTATTAGCACTGGAGATTGCTGTGCCAAATGCACTCATCCACAGACAAATCTCGGTCATCTGTTTTGGACTTGTCCTTTTTTATATCTCCTTTTTGGACATAGCTTATGTCTTACGTTGCCCATATTTGGGATTGTTCTTGGCAACTTCATCCTAGTTTCCTTTTCACTTTTCAAGTTCAACTGCATCCTATTCAACCTGGATGTGCTGCTTTTCTTCGGTGGACTATCTTGATGGGACGAAAAAGCATTTTGTTACAGTGGCTTTCAGCACAACCTCCAACTATTGCTCACTGGAGATCGTTAATGTTGAACCAAGTGTTAATGGAGAGACGGGACACTGCAGATTTAACTACTCGTGCAGGACAGTTATTTACTTAATGCTGGACACCATTTGGCACCACACTGACCCCATATATCAGAAAACAACTTTGGGACTCTTGATGTAGCTTTTGTATGTTTTTGACTATATTTCTACAGTTCTACACTGTTTTGATTTGTTGCTGCTGCTCCCAGGGTGGGTGGGTAGGGGACTGGGATTGATTTTGGATCTATGTCTTTAGGTGGTTGCTTTACTTTCACTGTGCAGTGCTGTTCTTTTTGACTGTTTGAAAATTCCTAATAAAAATGATTTAAGCATAAACTTATCGAACAAAGTGGTCTTAATTAATTTCCATAAACTGCAATAGGATAACATAGCTTGCTGAATACATTTACCTAACCAAGATTGTTGCCTACCAGCTTGAAAAGCTAGTGTCTTATCTAAGGGTACAAGAGGGACAGATACTGCTCCAAAGTAGGAGGGCAGGGTGCAGGATGGCAGGAGAGATAGTAGGAGAAAGTCTGTACCTGGGGAAGGGGATACAGGAGGTAAGGAAAAGAGAAAGAAGAAGCTGGATATGGGGAAATATAAGATGCTGGGCATGGAGGGAGCATAGCAACAGGGACACAAGGGGGACAGTACTGGAGAGGAGAATAGTAACAGGGACACAGAAGAGAAATGCTGGATGAAAGGGTAGTTTAGAAAAGGAGAGATGGTGGTTCTGTGGATGGCGGGGTCCACTGCTGCAGCTGCGGGGGATGGAGATGAACAAAAGGAAAGATGCCAGACCTCTGGGGGAGGAAAGGGAAACAGAAGGGGAGGACAGAAATGGAAGATGGATGGTTAGCACGGAGAAAGAAGAAAGAAGGAGAGCCTGATCAGAAGACAACCAGACCAACATGGGACCAACATGATTTGAAAAATGACCAGACAACAAAAGGTAGGAAAAATAATTTTATTTTCTGTTTTGTGATTACAATATGTCAGATTTGAAATGTGTATCCTTCCAGAGCTGGTGTTAGACCGCGAACGTGAGCTAGGATTTAACAGAGAGAGGAAAAGTATTTTTTGTTTGTTAATTTTGTTTCCACCACAGGACCAGTATGGGTAGGAGAGGGCAAAGGGGGTGAAGAGATTATAAAATAAACCCACCAGGATGTTTTGAAAAAAACCACCCACTTGGGCAGGAAAATCGAATCGAAAAATCAACTCAATAGGCTGAACTCAAATCAAAATTTTTTTCCTGAATCGGGCAGCACTATCAATTGACCCCAAAATCGCAGATTCGGGGAGCAGCGAGGCACCAGCGGCACTCCTTCGCCATCATTTCGGCATAGGAAATTACCAATCTAGCACTCCAGGTCAGTATCAAAACAAGAATAGTACAGAAAAGAACATCCAGGTGTCAGATGAGGTTAGCCATCTTGGATGCAGTACTAGAGGTTTTGGGGGGTTTTAGTGCATCTCCATGTTTAATAATAATAATAACAGTTTATATATCGCAGGTCCGTGAAGTTCTATGCGGTTTACAACGATTATAAGTATTACAGATCGAGTGGAATGAAACAAAGTTCAGAATTGATGAATAACAGTTCTAAAGATCATTTGTTGAGGACTAAGATTGTATAGATCAGTTATCTAAGTACTTCAGGAACAGATGTGTTTTTAGGCGTTTCCTGAATTCTCTATAAGTAGTAGGCACGAGCAGTTGTTCCAGGTCTTTACCCCATAATGCTGCTTGATGTGAGAGAAGATGTTGGTGATGACTTAAATTTACAACCTCTAATCGGTGGAGAAACAAAGTTAGTATGTGAGGTTCTCTTGAATCTGTTGGTTGTGAAGGAGAAAAGGTCTGTTATATATTTAGAGGCTAAGCCGTAAAGTACCTTGAAACTAAAACAACCAAACTTGAATTTCACATGTGCCTCCATTGGCAGGCAGTGTAGAAGTCGATAGGAAGGTGTCACGTGATCAAACATCTTCAATCCACAAAGTAACCTAACCACTGCATTTTGTACCAGTTGCAATCGTCGCATGTTCTTCTGGGAGAATGCCAAGTAGGCGGTTACAATAATCGAATTGACTCAGTATGAGGGATTGTACCAGAATTCTAAATGATGAGACATCGAAGTAAGCTCTAATGGACCGAAGCTTCCAGAGGGTGAGAAAGATCTTTCTAAACAGGGAGTCAACTTGGTCTTTCATGGTCAGGTTCTGGTCCAGTGTTACTCCCAGTTTCCTCGTTCACCGGCACTTGCTGCTTCTTGCTTTATATTTTTTTAAGTACGTTTTGTTGCATTGTGTCAGCACACATAATAGCAGTCCTTTAAGTGCTATTTGCATTTTTTATGTGGACTAGCTGTGCCAGTTTGTCTAGTGAATTTCCATTTTTTAACAATCGGTTGGTTATTTGTATTTCGATACAAGTAGTTTGCACATGGCGTTTTCTTTTTTTAATAGGGCTTTTTCTGGCATTTGAACATATTAGCATCAGCTGATGATTTACTCACAGACGCCATTAGAACTTCAAGCACATGTTCCTTTTTTAGCGCTCCAGAAAAATACCATCTAACTTTTCAAACAGATACTGTGACAGTGATCCGGCTAGGCCTAATAAAGCTAAGGGAAAAGCTCCTGTAAGTATCACTAAAGTTCCAGTGACTAAGTGGAAGAAACATCCTGGGTATAGTGGAAACCCTTTGCACAATGTCAAGAGTGAGCCTGCCCCTTTAAAAGTTCACAGAGCTCAGGCAGGAACTAGAAGGACAGGGCTCTTTAAGAATTTAGCTGACTCTGCTGTTAGGGGGCGTGGTTGCTGACCGAGTCTCCCTTTTTCTGAGCTTCCCTTGTCAGAAGGAGAGGAGAGGCAGCTGGGACTGGAAGCTGAGGAAAAGCTGAGAAGGAAGTCAGCTAGAGCAGCTAACTTATGGCCAGCACAGGAAGGTTCTCACATGGAGTGGGAAATGGAAAACCCTGAAATACAGACTGAGGTTTGTGACATGGACTGGCTGGAGAACAATGTTATGCCTCAGGGGGAAGAGCACCCAATGGAATGGGAGTAGGTTTGGGAAAGCCTGAATTTTCTTTTCCTTTGTGAAGGGTTTTTTTTTTTTCTTTTTGGAGTTTTATGTTTTAAAAGTATTTTTGTACACTGTTTTGAACCTGTGCTGGGAGCTACAGAATTTACCTTGATCTTCTATGATTGGAAAGAGTGGCAACACCTGTAGGAGAACCGGCCTCTCTGCTCCTACTAAGGGGAATTGCTGTTCAAGGTTACTCCAAACAGCTTTAGAGCCTTTAGTACTGTTAAAAGCCTTATATCCTAAACCATTACCAGAGACATGAACTGTTCTGTCTTACCTTGAAGGTGGCATATAGGATAAATTGGGTTTTGTATTATTATTGTCTTGAACTTATTTCTGAAAGCACAGTCGGTGCTGGGATTAGAACTTGCGTGTATGAGAAAAGAAGCAGCAGAGAAAACTGGAATGTTTGGTTTTTTTATTGATGCCAAATTTTGACCTTTTTGTTTGGAACTTTCATTGATGTTCAATAAAAGTGTAATATTTTGACAAACCAGGCCATTTTGGTGTGCAATTTATGGGAGACACCAAGCAAGCTGTGTTCCACCACCTTTATGCTCGCGCCAAGACTAGGATTCTGCGGAGCTACTAGGCCTCGCCAGGATCCCGGTCCCACAAGTGGTATCAGAGGGGATATACTGCCTCCTGGTGGACACAGAAAAAAAAAAAAAAAATTTTATTTTTTTTCTCTTGTTACTCTTTTCGAGTGGTCTTTCTTTTGGGACCTAATAACTACTTGCTCTTGGGATTTATGTTCCTGATGTAACGACGCTTGGGCTGAGTCGTTTGGAGAATCACAACGTGGGAGCAACAGCGGTGGATTGGCACCAGGATTGCAGCGTGGGCGAGTGAGAGTGCTGATCCAGGAGATGGTGAAAATGACAGGATTGTGGTTTGGGGATGCCCTAAGATCCCAAAGGCACAGACTCTTCAGTCCCTGAGGTAAGAGGTACCTAGGGGGGGAACTGAAGAGGATTCCTGAAGTAAAGAGGTCTCCCAGTTTAGACAGGGAAGGAGAATCTCTGCTTTAAGGAGCCGCACTTGGTGTTTCCTGTCCTTTTGTGTTTCAGGATGGCCGTCAAGCAGTTGGCAGCAGTGATGGACGCCGGGAGACAACAGTTAACCGAGGACCTGCGTGCAGTGATTCGTGCTAACCAAGAAATTTGGAGGGCTACCCAGGAGACGGCACAACACCGTCATGAGGAACTTGTAAAAGTACTTTCAACGCAGTTAAGGACTTCTAGTCTGGGACCTGCTGGTGGACAGACACCTATGGACGCAAGTATGCCAGGTGCCGGAGTCCAGAGTCCGGTAGGCCCTCATCCTTTGCAATTTTTGACACTATGTAAAATGGGTCCGCAGGATGCAGCAGATGACTTTCTCAATACTTTTGAGCGTGTTGCTACGGCTGCTGGATGGCCAGAGAGCCAGTGGGCTGTAAGACTAGCACCTTGTCTGGCAGGGAAAGCTCTGTCAGCATACCAAACCTTGAATCCAGAGTATGTTACCAATTATGCCCAACATCTTAGAAACTTTAGGTCTCACTAAAGAATACTATCGTCAGCAATTTCGGGGTTCCCATATGTTGGAAGGGGAACGCCCTAAAACACTACTGCAGCACCTGCAACGCATGGCGGAAAGGTGGCTACAGTCTTGTTTAACTGACGTTAAGGCATTATTTGCTGAGATCCTGAAGGAGCAATTTATTGAAGCACTACCTGAGAGGGTTCGTGGCTGGGTTAAGAAGCTAGGAGGAAATGAGTTGGCACAAGTGGTAGAAGCAACGGAACATTTTATGGATGCCACTGCTTCCTATACTGGTACAGAAGATAGTGCTAAAACCTCGAAGGGAGTTTATGTGGAGAATGAGATCAAACGATTAGCAGCTCCCGGTATAGTGCCTAAAACCTTCCCTAGTAAGTGAGGAGGGTCTAAGAGGGAGGTGATCTGCTATAAATGTGGGAAAGCAGGACATTTACAAAAAAATTGTAGGGGAACGAGAAAACAAGTCCTGGTAGGTGATAGTGCCACACACAATTCTTTTTACAAGCACCTGGTCCAAGTAGAGGACCAAATGCTGGAAGCTTTACCTAGACACTGGGGCCAATCAGTCCATGGTGGCCCGGTCTTGGTGGCAAGAGGCCATGCAGGGACGGCTAGAACCTCCAATAGTTGGACAGGTAGGAATTAAATGTGTTCATGGTGCCACAGTGCGTTATCCCCTAAGGGAGGTTAGGGTGAAATACCAGGGGCGTTTCCATAGGTTAAAGATAGCAGTGGTACCCAGGGCTCCATACCCCTTAATCTTGGGGAGGGATTGGGAGGGCCTGGGATCCATATTATCTCATAGAGAGGGGCTCGTTTCTATGCGGGCTCAGATGCGTCAAGTAGTAGAAAGGGGAGATACTTCCCAGGTAGAAGAATCTCCCCCTTTTCCTTTTCAGGAGGAGATCTTTGGTAAAAGTACACGGGCCCAACCCAGGAGACCCCGGGTGGGCAGGAAACAAGTAAAACGCCAGAGAGGCCGGGGGTTAAGAGAAGCCCAGCATGCTGGCTGTATGCCATGGGTACCTACGGATATTTTAGAGATCTTCCCTACCTTTAAAGAAGAACAGAGGCGGGACCCTTCCTTGAGGGATGGTTGGCAGCAGGTGGGCCAGGGTCCCGAGAAAGGCATCAGGTGGGTGGAAAAAAGGGGTTTGCTTTATAGGGAAACTCAGAAGGAGGGGGAGATGGCTGTATTAGAGCAACTGGTGGTGCCGAAGGGATTTCGTAATACGGTCCTCCAGATTGCTCATGATCATCCCATGGCGGGGCATAAAGCCCAAGAAGCCACGCGTATCCAAGTCGATTTTATTGGCCAGGGATGGGGTCGGATGTGGCGAGTTTTTGTGCTTCCTGTCCATTATGCCAAAAGCTGACACATCAAGGCCCGAACAAAGCTCCCTTAATACCCATTCTGGCTTTACAGTCTCCCTTGTGTAAGGTAGAAATGGATATTGTGGGACCCCTGGAGAATACGTCCAGAGGGTTTCGGTATATTTTGGTGATAGTTGACTTTGGGACACGATTTCCATGGGCTTTTCCCTTAAGAAATATCTCCACTCGCAACATCATCAGTGAGCTTATCAAATTATTTTGTATGGTAGGTTTCCCGAGGGAGGTCCTTACGGATAAGGGCAGTAATTTCCTCTCTCGGGAAATGAAGTATTTTTGGGAGTCTTTTGGGGTTCGTCACCTAAAGAGGCTTACCATCCTCAATGTAACGGTCTGGTCGAACGCTTCAACCAGTCACTAAAAGGGATGTTACAGAGGCTAGGGAAGAAATGCCTTCGTGACTGGGACCTGTACCTTCCTTTGGTTCTGTATGCGGCTAGAGAGAAGGTTCAGGATTCCCTAGGGGTAAGTCCCTTTGAATTAATGTTTGGCAGGTCTCCTAGGGGCCTGTTGGACTTGCTCAAAGAGACCTGGGACTGCCAGCAGGAGTCATCCTCCAATATTATATCTTATTTGGCAAACTTAAAACAGAAGTTGGGGGTCCTGTGGGAAAAAGGTCAACAAGGGTTGGAGCAGAGTCAGGTTCGTCAGAAGCGATATTATGATAAAGGGGCGCAAATTAGACAATTGAGCCCGGACCAAAAGGTGCTGGTACTGGTTCCAGACGATCCGCATAAATTCCTGGCTCAATGGAAAGGTCCTTATGTGGTTACCCAGCAACGTACGGCTGTAGATTATGAGGTACGGGATTCCAGACGACGTCATCAGACATACCATGTCAATCTATTGAAGCCGTGGAGAGAACGTCAGGCCCTGGCAGCTCAGGTGAAGGAAGAGGAGGAGGAGGATTTTGGACCACAGTTAGAAGACTTCTTGCAGAAGGAGGAAGTGGGGGTTAACCCAAATTTGACTCGTAGTCAATCTCAGAGTGTGCAGAGCTTAGTGACAGAGTTTCAGGATGTGTTATCCCCTATTCCAGGACGCACCGAGTTGGTTCACCATGATATTCAGACTGTGCCAGGAAAGGTGGTGAGGGTGCGTCCGTATCGGATGTCGGAGGAGCAGAAGCAGCTAATCCAGGAGCTGGTGGAAGAGATGCTGAGCCTAGGAGTTATTGAGGAATCCTGCAGTCCATGGAGCAGCCCTATTGTCATAGTTCCAAAGGCGGATGGGACCCCGCGATTCTGCATTAACTTTCGTAAGGTGAATGAGGTATCGGCCTTTGATGCCTTTCCCATGCCACGGGTGGATGACCTGCTGGACAAATTGGGAACTGCCCAATACTTCTCCACTCTGGATCTCACCAAGGGATATTGGCAAATCCCTCTGACCCACGCAGCCCGACCCAAAACAGCTTTCCAGACACCACAAGGCTTATACCAGTTCAGGCGCATGCCCTTTGGGCTTCATGGAGCGGCAGCTTATTGCCAACGTGCGATGAACGAGGTTTTACGCGGCCAGCAGGGGAATGCGGCAGCATATATGGATGACGTGGTCATTTTTTCTAATTCTTGGGGAGAGCACTTGGAGCACTTACGGGAGGTCTTGGAAGCACTGCGAAAGGCAGGCTTCACGGTGAATCCTAAGAAGTGTGCTTTCGGGCAGAAAGAAGTTGCATATTTGGGTTACGTGGTAGGGAATGGTCAGGTATGCCCTCTAGTGGATAAAGTGCAATGCATACGTGACTTCCCTATTCCTGAATCCAAACAGCAGCTAAGGGGATTCCTGGGTCTGGTAGGGTATTATCGGCACTTCTACCCTAATTTTCCTACTAGGGCCACTCCCTTGACCAACATGCTCCGTAAGAACTGATAGGTTACAATGGGATTTTGAAGGGAGGAAGGCCTGGGAAAGCCTCAAAAATAATTTGTGTCAGCAGCCCGTTTTGGCGGGCATTGATTTTCAACAGCCATTTGTACTCCAAACCGATGCTTCGGGGTCAGGTTTAGGAGCTATATTGTCATAAGAACGAGGGGGCATTGAACATCCAGTGTTGTACCTTAGCAGGAAGTTGCACCCAAATGAGCGTAATTATGCTACTGTCAAATTGGAGTGCTTGGCCGTAAAGTGGACGGTGACCAGTCTCAACCATTATCTCAGTGGACGAGCTTTTACCTTGGTCACAGACCATGCTGCTTTACGGTGGTTGGACTCTATGAGGAATAATACTAGGCTCACACGATGGTATTTGGCTCTTCAGGGATACAGATTCCAGGTGATCCACAGGCCAGGGAAGCTTCACACAAATGTAGATACTTTGTCGCGTCTGTCAGAGCTATCTTCACATAATCCATCTCTTACCCGAGGTAAGATTTTGAGGGTGGGGGAATGTGACAGGGATCCGGCTAGGCCTAATAAAGCCAAGGGAAAAGCTCCTGTAAGTATCACTAAAGTTCCAGTTAGAGAATGACACAGTGGCGGTTTACCCGCGGCTACCGCGTTTAGCCGCGGGTAACCCACCAAAAACGGAGAATGAAAATTAGCAGCCTCTGCGGGGACGGGGACAAGGCCATCACCGCCCCGTGGAGCAGTTAATGGTCTTGTCACCGCAGTGAGGCATAAAGGATAATGCGGTCCCCGCAGCCCCCACCCGCATGCCGGCTCGATCGTTTAACCAGCTTCCTCTCTCTACCTCACCTTAGTTTACCGGCTTTCTTTTTCGGCGATCGGAACGCTTTCAAAAGAGCCGCGCACGCGCGGCTGCTCAGTATTCAATCTTCTGCTCTGACCCAACCGGAAACAGGAAGTTGCAGCAGAGCAGAAGATTGAACTTTGAGCAGCCGCGCATGCGCGGCTCTTTGAAAGCGTGCCGGTCGCCAAAAAAGAAAACCGGCAAACTAAGGAGAGCTGGAGAGCAGTAGCGTACCAAGGGGGGGAGCGGGAGGGGCGAAAAAGGTAATGGCGCTAGGCCTTGGAGCACCGAGGCAGACCGCTTCTCCCCCCTCCCAGCCGAACCCCCGCTGACCCTCCTATCTCTCCCCCCCAAGTGAACCTTTCCGACCCTCCCAGCGAAAGCAGCAAACCTTCCTCCAGTAGCGTCGGCTTTCTCCTCCCTCTGCCGCATCACAGATGATGTCATCAGTGACGCGGCAGAGGGAGGAGAAAGCCGCGAAGGAGGTTGCTGCTCTCACTGGGAGGGTCGGAAAGGTTCTCGGGGGGGAGATAGGAGGGTCAGTGGGGGTTCGTCTGGGAGGGGGGAGAAGCGGTCTGCCTCGGTGCTCCATTACCTTCTTCGGGCAGCAGCAGCATTTACAATTCGCTGCTGTTGCCGGCTTCAGGCCTTGTTCTCTGCTGGGTCCTGCCTACTTCCTGTTTTCATGAAGACAGGACCCGACAGAGAGGAAGGCCTGAAGCGGGCAACAGCAGTGAATTGTGAATGCTGCTGCTGCCCGATGAAGTTCAGGACATCAGGGAAGGAGCAGGGAGAAATCGGCTGCTGGCTAGGGGTGAGGGTAGGGAAAGAATCGTGGAAGTGGAGAAATTGGCACGATGGCTTTGTGGGGGCTAGGGGGAGAGAGAAAGAAAGGAAAAAATAAAGAGGGGGGACCAGGGGGAGAGAGAGTTATTCTCGGAGTTATTCTAGATAACAAACTTTCCTTCCATGACCACATCAATAGCGTCATTAAATCTTCATTTTTCAGACTTAGACAAATACGATCAATCTCTAAATTATTCAATACTGAATCTTTAAAGAAACTCATTCATTCTTTCATTATATCCAAATTAGATTACTGCAATGCCCTGTTTAAAGGTATTGCCCAAAAGGAGATTAAGCGTTTGCAGATCATACAAAATACAGCTATCAGACTTATCACAAAAGCTAAAAAATTTGATCATATTACTCCTCTCCTCAAGGAGGCCCATTGGCTCCCTGTGGCCCACAGAATAATCTATAAGCTCTGCTTACTTACATTTAAATCCCTTCTATTTAAATCTCCGGCATTCATTTATAAATTACTAATTCCTTATTCTTCTATCAGAACTTTAAGATCAGACAAACAGCGCTTATTAACAATTCCCTCATTAAAAATAATTAATACACGTCGACAATATATCTTTCAGTTACAGCGCCCCAAACCTGGAATTCTCTCCCCATCCATTTACGTGAAGAATCCAATTTGGACAAATTCAAAAGTAATCTTAAAACTTTTTTATTTAACGACGCTTTTATTATTTAATTTTATTCGGTTTTTCTATTAAATTTTTACAAGTTTCAGAATCGAATCATTTTATCGCTAGAATAATTTTCAATCTTTTCCCCTCTCATCCCACCCATATGTGTTTTCCCTTATTTGTTTCTTTACTCTGCTCAAATATATTGTAATTTCTCCCCCTACTTACCCTAATGTTTCCAATTAGTCTAGTAATTTAATTATTTTGTCTTGTCTGTTTGTTTTTTTTGTTAGTCTTTTTTTATATATTGTAATTTTAAACATGTGTTAATCGCTTTGAAATTGATAAAGCGATCAATCAAATATATTATTAAACTTGGAAACTTTGAAACTTAGAAAGAAAGGCAGAAATAAAGAGGGGTCAGGGGGAGAGAGAAAGAAAGGCAGAAAGAAAGAGGGGGACCAAGGGGAGAAAGAAAGAAAGGCAGAAATAAAGAGGGGGGTCAAGAGGGAGAGAAAGAAAGGCAGAAAGAAAGAGGAGGGCCAGGGGGGGAGAGAAATAAAGAGGGAGGCCAGGGGAAGAGAGAAAGAAAGGCAGAAATAAAGAGAGGGGCCAAAGGGAGAGAGAAAGAAAGGCAGAAATAAAGAGGGGGTCAAGGGGGAGAGAAAGAAAGGCAGAAAGAGGGGGACCAAGGGGAGAGAGAAAGAAAGGCAGAAATAAAGAGGGAGTCAAGAGGGAGAGAAAGAAAGGCAGAAAGAAAGAGGAGGGCCAGGGGGAGAGAGAAATAAAGAGGGAGGCCAGGGGAAGAGAGAAAGAAAGGCAGAAATAAAGAGGGGGGCCAGAGGGAGAGAGAAAGAAAGGCAGAAATAAAGAGGGGGTCAAGGGGGAGAGAAAGAAAGGCAGAAAGAAAGAGGAGGGCCAGGGAATAAAGAGGGAGGCCAGAGGGAGAGAGAAAGAAAGGCAGAAATAAAGAGAGGGCCAGGGGGAGAGAGAAAGAAAGGCAGAAATAAAGAGGGGAGCCAGGGGGAGAGAGAAAGAAAGAGGGGGGGCAGGAGAAGAAAGAAGAAGGACCAGAGACTCATGAAATCACCAGACAAAAAGGTAGGAAAAATGATTTTATTTTCAACTTAGTGATCAAAATGTGTCCGTTTTGAGAATTTATATCTGCTGTCTATATTTTGCACTATGGCCCCCTTTTACTAAAACGCAATAGCGGTTTTTAGCGCAGGGAGCCTATGAGCGTCGAGAGCAGCGTGGGGCATTCAGCGCAGCTCCCTGCGCTAAAAACCGCTATTGCAGTTTAGTAAAAAGGGAGGGGGAATATTTGTCTATTTTTGTATAGTTGTTACTGAGGTGACATTGCATAAAGTCATCTGCCTTGACCTCTTTGAAAACCCGCGGAATATAAATGATAATTAACATTTTCTCTGCGTACAGCGTGCTTTGTGTTTTTAAAATTTTATTGTTGGTAGATCATTTTGACTTGGCCACAAAGGTAAGGGGGAGGGAGGGAGGGGAGCTGCTGAAAGACATCTAGTAATCCTTGCAGGCTTGACTGTGCAGGGAATTATTTTTGTAAAATCATGTTTTGTTATGTGACTGGCATTATCTAGACTTTAATTTCTATGAATGAATAGAATGAAAATGATCTAAAATTACTTGCTTGCGGGGACCACGTGTTCCGGCTCACACAAGGAAGGAGGGGGTGAAAGGGAAAAAGTTTCTCTTCCTTGGAAATAGATTCTAAAGTGACCTCATCAAAGAAGACCAGCACCAAATGTACAAGAAATCCCTTAAACAATGTCAAAAGAGCCCAAAATAGAAAACTGCTACTGCCTTGAGACTCCATTATTGAAGGAATCAACTTGAAATCACAGAAGAGACAGGAAAAGGTTAAATGCCTCATGGAATCCTCAGGTACAAAACACAAACCAAATTGTGAATGAAATCAGAGCAGACAGTAAGAATTATAAAATTGATGTCATTATCCATCTGGAAAAAAAGGCGTACTAGAAATAATGCCTCAGCAATACAATTTTCAGAAGTTCTATTTGCTCATGGTAAGGGAGAAGAGAGACTGCTAGTGATGGTGGGGGGACTGATAGAAGATATGAAAGAAGGGTGGTAGAAAGGAACAGATGGTAAAGGAGGGAGGGAAGGGTGGTGGTGGAAAGGAATAGAACAGACATTGAAAGAGGGTAGAGAGGAACAGACCCTGAAAGGAAATGTGGAAGGCAGAGTGGGGATAAGACGCTGGAAGGGAAGAAGACAGATGCCAGACTATGGGGGAGCGGAGGGAAGAAGATGGGTGCTAGACGGGGACGGTGACAGGGCGGTGAATGGGATGGCAGTGGCGGTGACGGGGCGGTGAAAGGGATGGCGGTGACAGTGATGGGGCGGTGAAGGGAACGGCGGTAACGGGGCGGTGCAGAGGATGGTGGGCCGGGGACGGTGCAGTGACGGGGACAGATTTTTTCCCCGTGTCATTCTCTAGTTCCAGTGACTAAGTGGAAGAAACATCCTGGGTATAGTGGAAATCTTGTGCACAATGTCAAGAGTGAGCCTGCCCCTTTAAAAGTTCACAGAGCTCAGGCAGGAACTAGAAGGACAGGGCTCTTTAAGAATTTAGCTGACTCTGCTGTTAGGGGGCGTGGTTGCTGACCGAGTCTCCCTTTTTCTGAGCTTCCCTTGTCAGAAGGAGAGGAGAGGCAGCTGGGACTGGAAGCTGAGGAAAAGCTGAGAAGGAAGTCAGCTAGAGCAGCTAACTAATGGCCAGCTCAGGAAGGTTCTCACATGGAGTGGGAAATGGAAAACCCTGAAATACAGACTGAGGTTTGTGACATGGACTGGCTGGAGAACAATGTTGTGCCTCAGGGGGAAGAGCACCCCATGGAATGGGAGTAGGTTTGGGAAAGCCTGAATTTTCTTTTCCTTTGTGAAGGGTTTTTTTTTCTTTTTGGAGTTTTGTGTTTTGAAAGTATTTTTGTACACTGTTTTGAACCTGTGCTGGGAGCTACAGAATTTACCTTGATCTTCTATGATTGGAAAGAGTGGCAACACCTGTAGGAGAACCGGCCTCTCTGCTCCTACTAAGGGGAATTGCTATTCAAGGTTACTCCAAACAGCTTTAGAGCCTTTAGTACTGTTAAAAGCCTTATATCCTAAACCATTACCAGAGACATGAACTGTTCTGTCTTACCTTGAAGGTGGCATATAGGATAAATTGGGTTTTGTATTATTATTGTCTTGAACTTATTTCTGAAAGCACAGTCAGTGCTGGGATTAGAACTTGCATGTATGAGAAAAGAAGCAGCAGAGAAAACTGGAATGTTTGGTTTTTTTATTGATGCCAAATTTTGACCTTTTTGTTTGGAACTTTCATTGATGTTCAATAAAAGTGTAATATTTGGACAAACCAGGCCATTTTGGTGTGCAATTTATGGGAGACACCAAGCAAGCTGTGTTCCACCACCTTTATGCTCGCGCCAAGACTAGGATTCTGCGGAGCTACTAGGCCTCGCCAGGATCCCGGTCCCACAATACATAGGCCTTGATTCTGCAAAGCACGCATAAAGTTAGGCGCAGTTTGGGCATCCAAGATAGGCGTCCTTTGCAAAATTGCGCTCAGCGACATTAAGAACTGTTTAGATGTCCAATTTTTGAGAGCCCTTTAGAGAATCAGATTTTAGGCAAGAGATAGACATCCAAACAATGTCCTTAATCTATCATAATAAAACCCTAAGCCCGCATGTGCACTTCAAACGGCGTGATCTCTGCCTCCATGATTTGTGCTTCCGTGGTGCGCATGAGCAGTACAAAATACAGCACATGTGGCTCAGTACAGCGTGCGGCAGTGGAGCCTGTGGGGTTTTGCAGCGTTTGCGGCACTTTCCTCAAACTTCTTCCAACAGGAGCCTGGGGTGTATTATGTGCCACGGTTTCCCTGCGTCGGACCCTGTTAGAGCTGCTTGATTTTACAAGGTAGGTGGGAGAATGGGGCTGGTGCTAAAACGTCTCAACACATGAGAAACAGACAGCGGCCAAGGAGAGAGACAGAAAGAAAGACAGACAGTAGTCAAGGAGACAGAGAGAGATACAGAGAGAAAGAAAGACAGACAGTGGCCAAGGAGAGAGGCAGGGAGAGAAACAGAGAGAAAGAAAGACAGACAGTGGCCAAGGAGAGAGACAGGGAGGGATACAGAGAGAAAGAAAGACAGACAGTAGTCAAGGAGACAGAGAGAGATACAGAGAGAAAGAAAGACAGACAGTAGTCAAGGAGACAGAGAGAGATACAGAGAGACAGTAGTCAAGGAGACAGAGAGAGATACAGAGAGACAGTAGTCAAGGAGACAGAGAGAGAAAGAAAGACAGACAGTAGTCAAGGAGACAGAGAGAGATACAGAGAGAAAGAAAGACAGACAGTAGTCAAGGAGACAGAGAGAGATACAGAGAGAAAGAAAGACTGACAGTAGTCAAGGAGACAGAGAGAGATACAGAGAGAAAGAAAGACAGACAGTCAGGCCCAGATTTAGATGAAAAGAGGCCCTAGGCTATTCCACATATGAGGCCCTTTCACCTCCCATTTTTTAAGTTTGTAAATTACATGAGAGATAATAAAATACATCATTACTGTGATATATATCAATATGTTAAATGAAACATGTTGTTATTGGTACTAACCTTTATAAAAAATGTGACACAGATCTTGAGGCCCTAGGCTGAAGCCTAGTTAGCCTATAAGAAAATCTGGCCCTGCAGACAGTAGTCAAGGAGACAGAGAGAGATACAGAGAGAAAGACAGACAGACAGTAGTCAAGGAGACAGAGAGAGATACAGAGAGAAAGACAGACAGTAGTCAAGGAGACAGAGAGAGATACAGAGAGAAAGACAGACAGACAATAGCCAAGGAGAGAGAGAGATACAGAAAGACAGACAGACAGGCAATAGCCAAGGAGAGAGAGAGATACAGAAAGACAGATAGGCAGTAGCCAAGAAGAGAGATACAGAAAGAAAGACAGACAGTAGTCAAGGAGAGAGAGAGATACAGAGAGAAAGAAAGACAGACATTAGCCAAGGAGAGAGAGATACAGAAAGACAGACAGACAGTAGCCAAGGAGAGAGAGAGAGAGAGAGAGAAAGAAAGACAGACAGTAGCCAAGGAGAGAGAGAGAGATACAGAAAGAAAGACAGACAGTAGTCAAGGAGAGAGAGAGAGAGAGAGAGAGAGATACAGAAAAAAAAGACAGACAGTAGCAGAGAGAGAGAGATACAGAAAGAAAGACATACAGTAGCCAAGGAGAGAGAGAGAGAGAGATATAGAAAGAAAGACAGACAGTAGCCAAGGAGAGAGAGAGAGATCCAGAAAAAAAGACAGACAGTAGCCGAGAGAGAGAGATACAGAAAGAAAGACATACAGTAGCCAAGGAGAGAGAGAGAGAGAGATACAGAAAAAAAGACAGACAGTAGCCAAGGAGAGAGAGATACAGAAAGAAAGACAGTAGCCAAGGAGAGAGAGAGACAGAGATACAGAAAAAAAGACAGACAGTAGCCGAGAGAGAGAGATACAGAAAGAAAGACATACAGTAGCCAAGGGGAGAGAGAGAGATACAGAAAGAAAGACAGTAGCCAAGGAGAGAGAGAGAGAGAGATACAAAAAAAAGACAGACAGTAGCCGAGAGAGAGAGATACAGAAAGAAAGACATACAGTAGCAAGGAGAGAGAGAGAGAGAGAGATACAGAAAAAAAGACAGACAGTAGCCGAGAGAGAGAGATACAGAAAGAAAGACATACAGTAGCCAAGGAGAAAGAGAGAGAGATACAGAAAGAAAGAAAGACAGTAGCCAAGGAGAGAGAGAGAGAGAGAGAGATACAGAAAGAAAGACAGACAGTAGCAAAGGAGAGAGAGATACAGAAAGAAAGACAGACAGTAGCAAAGGAGAAAGAGATACAGAAAGAAAGACAGACAGTAGCAAAGGAGAAAGAGATACAGAAAGAAAGACAGACAGTAGCCAAGGAGAGAGAGAGAGAGAGAGATACAGAAAGAAAGACAAGACAGACAGCAGCCAAGGAGAGAGACAGAAAGAAAAAAAGTCAGGCAGACAGCGGCCAAGGAGAGAGACAGTAAGACAGACAGACAGATAGCGGCCAAGGAGAGAGACAGAAAGAAAAAAAGTCAGGCAGACAGCGGCCAAAGAGAGAGACAGTAAGACAGACAGACAGCGGCCAAGGAGAGAGAGAGAGGAAGAAAGACAGACAGACAGCGGCCAAGGAGAGAGAGACAGAAAGACAAACAGACAGTGGCCAAGGAGAGAGAGAGAGACAGAAAGACAAACAGACAGCGGCCAAGGAGAGAGAGAGAGACAGAAAGACAGACAGACAGCGGCCAAGGAGAGAGAGAAAGACAGACAGACAGCGGCCAAGGAGAGAGAGAGACAGAAAGACAGACAGACAGCGGCCAAGGAGAGAGAGAGAGAGAGACAGAAAGACAGACAGACAGCGGCCAAGGAGAGAGAGAGAGACAGAAAGACAGACAGACAGCAGCCAAGGAGAGAGAGAGAGACAGAAAGACAGACAGACAGTGGCCAAGGAGAGAGAGAGACAGAAAGACAGACAGAGAGACAGCAGCAAAGGAGAGAGAGACAGAAAGACAGACAGACAGCGGCCAAGGAGAGAGAGAGACAGAAAGACAGCGGCCAAGGAGAGAGAGAGACAGAAAGACAGCGGCCAAGGAGAGAGAGAGAGACAGAAAGACAGACAGGCAGCGGCCAAGGAGAGAGAGAGAGACAGAAAGACAGACAGACAGCGGCCAAGGAGAGAGAGAGAGACAGAAAGACAGACAGACAGCGGCCAAGGAGAGAGAGAGACAGAAAGACAGACAGAGAGACAGCAGCAAAGGAGAGAGAGAGACAGAAAGACAGACAGACAGGCCTTAGATTTAGCGGGGATGGACCGGGAAGGGGCGTGCCATCTCATTTCCACGAGGCAGACCCGTCGGCTGGACGGCAGCAAGACCCGTCCAGCTGACCAACATTGAAAGGTTAGTTGGGGGAGGGAGATTAGTTGGGGCGGGGGGTCGTTGGGCTTTCCGGCAGGAGGAGTTGGGCATCCTCCTGTCGGCGATTACGAGTTTGGGGGTGAGGGGGTTCCGGGGTTCCGACAGGAGGAGTTGGGCATCCTCCTGTCGGTGATTACGAGTTTGGGGGGGAGAGGGGGTTCCGGGGTTCGGGGTTCCGACAGGAGGAGTTAGGCATCCTCCTGTCGGTGATGGGACAGGCGGCTGCGGCCGCTATACTTTATTGCAGCAGGGAGATCCCTTGCCGCGATCAGTATAGCGGCCGCGTCTACTTACAATGTAGACCAGCATTTTGCTGGCCTACATTTTAAGCGTCTCTTCCTCTACTAGGGAGACGCGTAGGGCCGCCTAAGTTCGCCTAAGGCCTGTAGGCGAACTTAGGCATCTTGCGGGTCTCCCTAGGCTCCCGGAGGCGCCTTCAGGCCTGCCTGGGGAGCATTTTTTTTTAAAAAACGTGCATCCCGATTGGCTGATTAGACAGCTGTAGGACGTCTACAGCTGCCTAACATCGGGACGCACTTTTGGAGAATCAGGGCCCAAGAGCGGAGATGAACTTACAGGTACCCACTCAATGTTAAAAGCAGCCGGCAAGCTCTTTCCTACCTCCTCCTCAAGCCATCTAATCCTGGCTTTAGGCAGCTGCGCCCTGTAGTTCATTTTCTGCGTAGTTCGTTACCGTACCTTTCATTGCTATGTACTACTGGTATTTACTTGTAGTGTTACCGTACATAGTGATGCTGCCATCTAGTGTTTTAAAAGCAAACTGCAAATCTGTATCTGATCTGTACGGTATGTGGAGGATGCTGTTTTCTAACAGATTTGAAAGCTGATTTCAAGTTCAAACTTTACAAGTGTACATTTACCGTGTTACAGACACATTTCCAAAAACGTTAGCTTGCCATGTAAAAGGTAAATAAAAATTGGCATGCAAATCCTTTAAACCAGATTGTTAACTGTAAAATCAAAAATCTGGTTTAAAGGATTTGCATGCCAATTTTTATTTACCTTTTACATGGCAAGCTAACGTTTTTCTCTCCATACTGTTAAGATGGTAACCGCCCATCCCCCTGATTCTCTTGTGCCATTTTGATTCCCCCCTCTGATGCCCTCTGTATCATTTTAAAAGATCACCCCCCCCCCCACCCAGGATACCCTAGTGCCATTTTTTATTCTTTTACCCTTAGGCATGGCCACAAAAAGAAAAAGCTACTCTGTAGAGTACAAGAGGAGAATCGTGGAAGATTCTTGGGGCCAAAATCTTGCTGCTTTCTGCAAAGAAAAAATGTTGAATATACGATTGCTCCGCAAGTGGCGAGCAGAGTATGGTAAACTAGTTGAACAAGTGGAAAAGGGAAATTCTAACAAACGCAAGTGTGGATCAGGTCGGAAACCAATATTTTCTGAGCTGGAAGATCTGATCTGTGAATGGGTTGTTGACAGGAGAACAAAGGCTTTGGTTGTGAATAGGGCTCATATTCAAGAATTCGCCCTTGCAATGGCGCCACAGTTTAACATAGCCTCTGAAAATTTCAAAGCATCACAACACTGGCTGGATAATTTCCTTCAGAGAAGTGAATTGTCTTTAAGAAGATCCACGACATTGTTTAGGCTGGAAGATGCTCAAGTGATTAAGCGAGCACTTGCATTCAAGTCCTTTATTGATGAGATTGACTTCTCTAAATACAAGCTTTCCAACATGATTGCTATGGATGAAACTGCAGTGTTTATGGGCCAATCATCTCAAACAACAATTGAACAGCGGGGTGCCTCCTCAGTGTACATTCCCTCCACTGCTTATGAAAGTGCACGTGTGACCTGTATTTTGGCAATTCGTCTGGATGGCACTAAAGTCCTACCTCTAATAATTTCTAAGGGCAAGAAGGAAAAGATTGAACGTGTTTCAGGAATTTTTGTCCTTGAAACTGAAAAAGCCTGGGCCACACAAGCTGTTATAAGAAAGTGGGTAGATTTAATGCTGCCACTTGTTATGCGAGGAGGTCAAAGAGGTCTGCTAGTCTGGGATGCAGCTAGCATTCACCGTGCTAAAGATATGAAGTCATTTCTTCATGAAAGAAAAACAGATCAAATAATGATTCCTGCGGGAATGACGGCCTATCTCCAGACCCTTGATATTGCAATCAACAAGCCATTCAAGGACAATCTGTGCTTGGAAATTAATGACTACATTGAAAATAGAATGGAGAGAAATCAGCGTGGAAACTTTGTGAAACCTAAACTGCAAGAGGTTGTGACTTGGGTGAAGAATTCATGGGATAAAATCACTGACAGTTGCATTGAACATGCATTACGAGCAGGCTACCTTGATAAGAAGTACTCATTTGAGGACACTGCTATTGCTAAACATGAGAGATTTGGTCCACTGATTGTGAAAGAAATGGAGTCCCAAGTAATTGACCTGGAACCTCAGGGTGTGAGTTATTATGATGATGTTCCAGAAGATGATGACTTGATTGTCATTGATTAAATGTGTAAATGTATCATACTGTAAACTGTTATACAGTAAATGTTTTTCTGGTTTGTGATACAGTTTTTTCTGGTTTGTGATACAGCTTTTCTGGTTTGTGATGACCTGTACCATATACAGGTAATAAATGTCTTTTTTTCAGCAATAAATGTGTACTGTATTCTTCTTCATGGAAAAATAAGACATCCCCCTGAAAATAAGACCTTGTGCATATTTTGGAGTTTTTAAAAATATAAGACAGTGTCATATATTCGGGGAAACAGGGTATCAGGGGTGTAAGACGCAACAAGTTCACGATTCCACAAGTCCCGAAGAATATTTAAGGGCCCCGAAGAGACAGAGGAACGAATCACCCTATACCACACGTAAAGGGAACTCTGGGAAGCCGGTACACTGAGAAGAAACTCATCGAGAGGGCCACACTGCCCCGCCGTGCCATACTGCGAATGGAGATTCTGAAAATAATGCCGAGCTTGTAAGTAAGCAAAAAATTGATGGCGAGGGATGGTCCACCGATCTTGGAGTTGGAGAAAAGTAGAAAAGATCCCCGTTTCCTGATCAATCAGATGGAGAAGTCTCCTTTCTTTCTTTCTATCTCCCTGTCCCCCTTTCTTTCTCTCTGTCTCTTTCTGTCTCCCTGTCTGTCCTTTCTTTCTCCCCAAGCTGAGGCTAAATTGGAGTTTCCACCACAGTCATTTACAATAAACTTTTTTTCCCTCCTTTTTATTCTTTCCAAACCAATAGAAGTTGAAAAGAATTGTACAAAAGGGGTTGAGAAAGTCTCTCTCTTTGCCTGTCTGACTGAGGGCAAAATAACTGAATATTTAACAGAATAAGATGAAAATTGGCATGTGGGAAAAATGATAAAAAGATACATTGATTTTGAAAATGGGCCAAAGCAGATGTAGAGTTCCAATGAAATAAGCCTTCCCCACCAAAAAAAGGTTCAGTGCATTTCAAAGGGAGAAGCAGTTCCAGGTCCTATAGCACAGACACTTGAATGCATACTGTACATAGCAGTTAGGCAAGTCCTCCTTTCTGCTGTTTCTCCCTGTTCTCTAATCTCCCAACCCTCTAAACTGCCCCTACTCTGAAATTATTCCCTACCACTGCCCTACCTGATAATATGAAGCCCCAGCAACTGACTCATCATTCTCAAAACTTCCCTTTCAACCCAACAAATACCTCCCTCTACAACAGCCCAACACAAAAAATATTCTGTCACTGCAACTTGAACTCAGCCCACTAAACAACCTCCCCAAGCCACCGTTGCTGCCGAGTTCTCCCTGCTCCCCAACGCTGTAACAGGCCAGCAGCCTTCCTCCAGACGTCAATTCTAAAGTCGGAGAGGAAGTTCTGGGCCAGCCATGCAGTGATTAGCTGGCCCGGAACTTCCTCTCCGACATCAGAATTGACGTCAGGGGGGAAGGCTGGTGTGCCCGGCACTTCTGCAGTCTGGACTGTTACACTGCCAGGGAACGGGGAGAACACAAAGGTAACGCGAGTCTATCGTGGAGCCTGGGATGGGCTCCACGATCGATTCACGTTGCCTTTGTGATCGACTTTTTGGGCATCCCTGCTCTAGGCTTTATTTGGTAGGTTGGCTGAGCCCAGTCAGCCTTGGTTATGTCATTCATAAATCAAGATTAAATAACACACAAATGATTCAAACACTTCACAGCACTGCTCAAAGTTCAGATATCACAATACCAATTCTCCAAGAAAAACTGCTATAGATACTTCAAAAGACACTCCAAAAAGTAGTAAAAGTTAATGGGCTCTCAGAGGGGTCCAAACTGAAAACCACACACTAGAGAAAGAAATCACAAATGTGATATTCCTTTCTTATTACGCACTTGTGTGATTAATGAATTTGATATCACTGTTTAAGTTATTACACTATTATCTGAGCACACATGAGGTGACCTATGATGGTGTGCAGGCTGAGGTTGCTTAACTTGTGCCTTGCTCTGTAAAGCGTTAGAGAATCTTCTCCTTTCGCTGACCTCTTACACTGAGGATACCCCGTTTCACAAATTACTTTATTTTTGCAAAGTTCAGATATGGCATTCAGGCAGATTCCCTGGACTTTACATTGGTCAAGATAGTCCTCTTCACCAGGGTTCAGGTAAGTGGCAAATCATATCAGTCTATAGATGCCATGAAAATAAATCCAAAAGGAAACACCCCCCCCCCAAACATTGAAGGTTGACAGTGTCAGAATAGCACGATACAGTGTCCAGCTTTTCTAATAACACAGCCAAGTTAGCTTTATGCTGTTACCTGAACTCTGGGGATGCCAAACCTCAGCTTGGGGGTTCCTGTTACTGTTTAATTCCACTGCCACAGCTTCCAGCCCTTGCTCCGTTTCCTCAGAGGGCTTATTAGTAGCAGCTGAGCTTTTTCAAGGATGTAGCATGGCAGGGTGTTTTAGCCAAGATACTATGGCCTAGATTCACTAACCCTCCAAACCGTGTGCGATTTGTTTCCGTTTGCATGCAGGCCGACGAATTCACTAAAGGCCTGCATGCAAATGGGGACGATTGTTAACAAGCCCCCTACCCACGGCCAGGATCACTAGAGAGCGATCCACGCTCATGCGCACACCCTGACAGTAGTGATAGGAGAAGCAGACTCCGGTTACTGCTGTCAGGGCTCAGCCCCAATCTCTCTTGCCTGCTCGCCAGACTCTCCTGCTCTCTGCTACCGTTCCCTGCAGTGCAAGCCCATGGTTTTAAAGCACTGCGGGGAACGGCGGCAGAGAGCAGGAGAGTCTGACAAGCAGGCAAGAGAGATCAAGGCAGAGCAGGGCAGGCAGGAGAGCCTACACTAGCCCCACCCACCGGCCCGACACCCCCCCCCAGGCCCCGATCTCTTCTGCCTGTCCTGCTCTGGCAGGCTCCTCCCAGGGAGGAGCCCGAGGCACCTCAGCCAATCAGTGCCTTAGGCCCCTCCCTGTGCATCAGATAATACGCAGGGGTAGGGCCTAAGGCCACTATTGGGCGGCAGCCAGACGGAGGAGCAGGTGCGGGAGGACTTTCCTCCTGCTCCCGAATATTGTATTAAGAGCAGGAAGGTCCGGGCACCCCTCCTGCTCCCGAAGATGGAGGGAGCCTTGTCCCAAGGAGCAGGAGGAACTGGGCACCCCTCCTGCTCCCAACTATTTTATAGGTACCCAGACCGCCTGGGCCGACCAGGAATGGGGGGGGGGAGACCTAAGAACAGGAGGGACTGAGCACCCCTCCTACTCCCAACTTTTTGGTGCTGGGGGTGGGTGGGATGTGCCGGGAGGGGAACGAGGGCCGTGCCGTGCCGGTCACGGGAAGGGAGGGCAAGGGCCATGCCGGTCGGAGGTGGGGGACGGCCGTGCTGCAGCATTGGCAATGTGAGATTTTTGGGGGGGTTTCAGTGCTTATGGCAGGAGGGAGTTGGCATCCATCCTGCTTGGGGGACGCGTTTTCTCCTGTCTTTTATTAATTTTTTTTATGGGGAAGATATTTTGCGTGTGTAACACACGATGCCATGGAAAAAAATGAAAAAAAAGAAAAAAAAAGATAGGCAGGCCTGTCAAAAAGCCTGCAGACCTGACGGTAACTCAGTTACCAACAGGTCTGCAGCAGTCGGGTTAGCTAATAGTAAAACCCAATTCTAGTGAATCAATCGCTTGGCTATTTTGCATGGGGTTTTGCTAATTTGCATGGGAGGATCGCTACAGGCTTTAGTGAATGGGGTTGGAGGGAAATTTGGTCGCAAAGGGCTCGCAAACTGATCGGTACAGAGGTTGCAGAGCTTTTATCACAGAGGCTGCAAAGGCTTTTATCACAGAAACTTAACAGGTTTAAAATTCACAGCTTCTCAGCAAACAAAAATAGTTAGGGAGAAAACAGGAGAGGGTTTTCCTTCTCCGTTTAATTAAGGTCACCTGACTCTGCTTGCAGAGAGTCAGCAAGCACAAGTCCCTTTTTAAATTAAAAAAACAGACTCTTTCCTTCCCATATCCTGTATACTTGTTTGGATACGTTAAAAAATTTCAATTACAAAAAACCACTCTTTCTTTCACTTTGGCTTAGGAACCTCCATCCATTCCTGGTTAAAGCTTGCTCCTTGAGGCAATTCAAAAGTGTCCATAGCCTCTGCTCCTACCAAGCTCTCAGCAGCTGGTCCCAGACTGGGTAAGTCCTCAGCCATTTCCACATCCTCACTATTGTGAGGTTGGAGAGAAAGACTCCTCCCCTCACCTTCTTGGTTGCACTCCTGCTGGTGCCTCTGTCTTGCTTCCCCTGTTTTTCAACGTATCATAGCCCCACCCCTCTCTCCTCAGAGGGGGGTTGCGCTGAGATTCCCTAGGAAGTGGAACCTGGTTTCTCCTAGGCTGTTGATACTGAGTGTACCTTAAAGCAGTGATTCCCAACCCTGTCCTGGAGGAACACCAGGCCAATCGGGTTTTCAGGCTAGCCCTAATGAATATGCATGAGAGAGATTTGCATATGATGGAAGTGATAGGCATGCAAATTTGCTTCATGCATATTCATTAGGGCTAGCCTGAAAACCCAATTGGCCTGGTGTTCCTCCAGGACAGGGTTGGGAACCACTGCCTTAAAGGACCAGGTTTCCATATATTTGAACTGATATGGCACTTTGTGCAGCATATCCTTAGGCTCATACCTTTCCTGCTCTACCTAATTGTCTGAGGGTAGTCAGCCATTTCTATCTCATTACTACTAATCTGGTCAACTCTCCTGATCAGGGACTGTGTTCTGTTTTTATTAATCCCAGGGACAAAGCTGGCAATGGGTTTGTCACAACCTGCAAGGTAGAATGCCACAATTAAAATATGTGCTGGAATTTGAACCCATGACCTCTGGAACATGAGCACAGGACTTTTATCCAGTAAGCCACAGTTGCTTCCTTTCAGTCAGGTGCATTCCTACCATGAGAGCTTAGTGATCCTAGCCATGTCAAGGTGAAAATACCCGACAAGATCATAGCTCAGCAGATCCCTATGCTATCATATTAGATGTGAGGACAGACATTAGTTGAAGCTGCTGTGGCTCAATGGGTAAAAGCCCTGTTCCCATTTTCCAGAGGTCATAAGTTCAAATCCCAACACATTTTAATTACCATGCAGTTGCACCTTTATGATCTCACAATGAGGTCAGCATTGTGTAGCTACACACTTTCATTTGCAATGAAGTAGAAGCCATGCTAAGGTGTGTACCAGGTTTTTCAGTTTTTAAGCTTTTGCAAATGAAATTATATATGCAGTCTATATATTTTTTTATCTGCTTTAATTGCTTTCAGTAATGAGCTGATTGCAGCACTGTTTAGTCAGAAAAAAGGGAATCTTTTTAGCAAGAAATATAAAGCTGTGTTTTTCATATGCTGTGCTTCAGTTAATGGATCTTTTCCTCTAAATAGTAAATAGCATTGCTGTTTGTCCACAAAAACAGGTTTTGCATGCAATATATCTGTTTTAATGTGCCCTGTTTATGTGGTACAAGCAAAAGATTGACCCTTAATCCCACAAAAAGCATAGTTACTTACGGTAACAGTTGTTATCTAGGGACAGCAGGCAGCTATTAACATAGTAACATAATAGATGATGGCAAATAAAGACCCAAATGGCCCATCCAGTCTGCCAAACCCGATTCAATTTAAATTTTTTAATTTTTTTCTTCTTAGCTATTTCTGGGCAAGAATCCAAAGCTCTACCCGTTATTGTGCTTGGGTTCCAATTGTCAAAATCTTTGTTAAAACCTACTCCATCCCATCTAAACCCTCCCAGCCATTGAAACCCTCTCCAGCCCATCTTCTCCCAAATGGCCATATACAAACACAGAACATGCAAGTCTGCCCAGTACTGGCCTTAGTTCAATATTTAATATTATTTTCTAATTCCAGATCCTCTGTGTTCATCCCACGCTTCTTTGAACTCAGTCACCGTTTTCCTCCCCACCACCTCTCTCGGAAGCACATTCCAGGTATCCACCACCCTATCCGCAAAGTAGAATTTTCTAACATATGGGTGACGTCATCCACGGAGCCCGGATGCGGACAGCCTCGCAAGCAGACTTGCTTATAGAAACGTAGAAGTTTTGAGTCAGCCGCACCACGCATGCACGAGTGCCTTCCCGCCCAGCACAGGGCGAGTCTCCTCAGTTCAGATAGCTAGCAGAGAAGCCAACCGGGGAGGTGGATGGGTTATGAGAATTTCTGCCTGCTGTCCCTGGATAACAACCATTACGGTAAATAATTGTGCTTTATCCCAGGACAAGCAGGCAGCCTATTCTCAACATATGGGTGACCTCCAAGCTAACCAGAATGGGATGGTGGGAGCGTTGGCAACTTATAAGAATAAATTTTGTAATACTTTCTGGCCAAAATGGCCATCCCGTCTGGAGAAAACATCCAGACAATAGTGAAAGGTGAAAGTATGAACCGAGGACCAGATAGCAGCTTTGCATATTTCCTCAATAGGTGTAGATCTGAGGAAAGCTACTGAAGCTGCCATAGCTCTGACTTTGTGGGCTGTGACTCGACTCTGTAGTTGTAGTTCAGTCTGGGCATAGCAGAAAGAGATACAAGCAGCAATCCAGTTGGAGATGGTACGCTTAGAGATTGGATGTCCCAACTTGTTTGGATTGAAGGAGACAAAAAGTTGAGGAGCAGTTCTGTATGGTTTGGGGCGTTCAAAGTAGAAGGCCAAAGCAAACTTACAGACTAGAGTATGAAAAACTGATTCTCCAGGATGAGAATGAGGTTTTGGAAAAAACACTGGAAGTACAATAGATTGGTTGAGATGAAATTCTGAAACCACTTTATGTAAGAATTTAGGATGAGTACGGAGGACCACCTTATCATAATGGAAAACTGTGAAAGGTGGATCAGCAACTAATGCTTGCAGCTCACTGACTCTTTGAGCAGGTGTGAGGGCAATGAGAAAAACCACTTTCCAAGTAAGATACTTAAAATGAGCCGTAGACATTAGTTCAAATGGAGGCTTCATCAGTTGAGCAAGAACACCACTGAGATCCCAAACCACTGGAGGCAGTTTGAGAGGAGGTTTGATATTGAAAAGTCCTTTCATAAATCTGGAAACCACCAGATGGGCAGAGAGGGGTTTCCCTTGAATAGGCTGATGGAAAGCAGCAATTGCACTGAGATGGACTCGGATTGATGTAGACTTGAGGCCAGAGGTGGATAAGTGCAAAAGATAATCTAGAACAGAAGATAAGGAGGAATCTTGAGGCTCCTTATCATTAGAGATGCACCACGTAGAAAATCTAGTCCATTTTTGGTGGTAGCATTGTCTAGTGGCAGGCTTTCTAGAAGCCTCTAAAATGTCTCTTACGGGTTGAGAAAACTGAAGAGGATTTATGTTGAGAGGTACCAAGCTGTCAGGTGCAGAAACTGCAGGTTGGGATGAAGTAGAGATCCTTGACTCTGTGTAAGCAGAGACGGAAAAACTGGTAGAAGGTATGGCTCCCTGCTGCTGAGTTGAAGTAGAAGGGAGTACCAAGGTTGTCTCGGCCACCAAGGAGCTATCAGAATCATGGTGGCATGATCGTTCTTCAACTTGACAAGAGTCTTGAGAATGAGAGGGAATGCATACAGAAAAAGATTTGTCCATTCCAGTAGAAAAGTATCTGCCTCGAGGCGATGAAAATATATCCTGGAGCAGAGCTGAGGCAGTTTGTGTTTGTGGGGAGATGCAAAGAGAACTATCTGAGGCGTTCCCCACTGTGAAAAAATGTGATGAAGAGGCAAGGAATTGAGTATCCATTCATGAGGTTGCAGAAGACAACTCAATTTGTCCCCCAAATAGTTTTTCGCCCCTTGGATGTAAACAGCTTTGAGGAAGGTGTTGTGGAGGATTGCCCAGTCCCAAACCTTCAGAGCTTCTTGACAAAGGGAGGGAGATTCCATCCCCCCCTGTCTGTTGACATAGTACATGGCAACTAGGTTGTCCGTCCGAATGAGGACTATCTGGTCATGAAGATGATGTTGAAAAGCTTTGAGAGCATTGACGATCGCTCTGAGTTCCAACAGATTGATGTGACACTGACGCTCCAAACTGGTCCAGTGGTCTTGAGTACGGAGACCATCGAGATGAGCCCCCCAAGCGTAGGTCGAGGAATCTGTTGTGAGGACCTTCTGATGAGGGGGCGTTTGAAACAGCAAGCCTCTGTATTGGAAGAGATTGGAAGAGAGCATCCACCAGCAAAGAGACTGCCTCAACGAAGGAGTTACTGTAATGTGTCGAGAGAGTGGTTCGCAAGCTTGTGTCCACTGAGATGCCAAGGTCCACTGAGGAATTCTGAGGTGAAGTCTGGCATGTGTACTGTGGAGGCCATGTGACCTAATAGTACCATCAAGTGTTTCACTGAGATTGAAAAGCGGGAAGACAATGCATGACAGAGTTGAAGAAGAGCCCCAGACGTTGTTGCGGAAGGAATGCTCTGAGTTGGATAGTGTCCAGAACAGCTCTATTGAACTGTAGATTCCGAGAGGGCTGAAGTTGGGATTTGGGAAAGTTGATTTCAAATCCCAAGCTTTGTAGGAACCACATAGTCTGTTGGGTCGCTACAATAACCCCCTGAGATGTTGAATCTTTGCTGAGCCAGTTGTCTAGGTAGGGGAACACCTGAAGACCATGGTTCCTTATAGCTGCTGCTACTACTACCACCAGGCACTTGGTGAACACTCTGGGAGATGAAGCCAGGCCAAAGGGTAGCACTCTGTACTGATAATGCAGATTCCCCACCCAAAATCCGAGGTACTGATGGGAGGTCGGATGAATGGGGATGTGAGTATAAGCCTCCTTGAGATCCAGTGAACATAACCAATTGTTCTGATCTAGAAGGGGGTAAAGAGACGCCAGAGACATGTGAAATTTTTCTTTGACTAAAAATTTGTAGAGAGCCCTCAGATCCAAAATGGGTCTCAGATCGCCTGTCTTCTTCGGAAAGGAAGTAATGGGAGTAAAACCCCCTGCTCTGCTGTTCCATGGGAACTTCCTCAATGGCATGGAGATGAAGCAGAACTTGAGCTTCCTGAAGAAGAAGGTCGGTCTGGGATGGATTGGAAGGATACTGTCTTGGAGGAAGCTCTGGTGAAACCTGAGTGAAATGAAGAGAGTATCCTTCCCTGATTGTTGGCAGTACCCAGAGGTCAGATGTAATGGTCTCCCATCGGAGGTAAAAATGATGGAGATGACCTCCTATGGGGGGAAGGAAGGACAGAGGCAGAACGATGGAGGTTATGCTCTGTTTTAGACAGTCAAAAAGGCTGCAAAGCCTTAGGTGCAGCAGAAGGCTGATATTTCTGTTGCTTCTGTTGCTGCGGTTTTTTGGGAGGTGCTCGAGTGTAAGGAGCCGTCCTTGGAGTATAATGCCTCTGGAAAACCGGAGTAGGGCGTGAAGGTTTTGCAGGAGCTGACTTTGGCTTTGGTATGACAATGGAAGCAAAAGATTTTTCATGTTCAGACAACTTCTTAGTGGAAGCCTCTATGGATTCATCAAAAAGGTCATTGTCCTGACATGGAATGTTAGCCAGACGGTCTTGAAGATTAGGATCCATGTCAATGGTGCGAAGCCAGGCCAAGCGGTGCATTGCTACAGAGAAAGCAGTGGCCCTAGCTGACAGCTCAAATGCATAAGATGACTGGAGAAGATGCAATCTGAATTGTGACAGAGTAGCAGTGACTTCTTGGAACTCGAAATGTCTATATTGATCCAGTTCTTCAGAAAACCTGGAAGATCAATAAGGAACTTGAGATAAGTAACGAAGACAAAATTGTAATTGAAGACTTTGGAGGACATCATAGCATTTTGATATATATGGCATCCAAACTTGTCCATGGTCTTACCCTCCCTTCCAGGAGGAACTGTAGCATAGACCCTGGAAGGATGGGTTCTTTTCAAAGAGGACTCCACAAGGAGGGATTGGTGAGATAATTGGGAATTCTCAAATCCTTTGCACTGCAGAGTTCTATACCTCAAGTCCAATTTGCCTGGAACAGCAGGTATAGTATAAGGAGTCTCTAGACAACGTTTGAAAATTTGAGACAAAAGCTTATTAAGAGAAAGCTGAAGTGACTCTGCAGGAGGTTGAGGTAGATGCATGACCTCAAGATACTCCTTAGAGTATTTAGAACCAGCATCTAACTGAATTTCCAGGTTATCAGCCATCTGAGGGACTCGATGACCTTGAGAATGAAGGTGAAGCCTCTCTGGAGAAATGGCAATCCAAAGAATATGGAGACTTGGAGGAGGCAATGGAAGCAGCTGATTCCTCGAGCGAGGAGTTGGAGTCCTCCAAGAGCTGGAAGGTCTGGAATGAGGCCTAGACGAAGAAGGCTGCTCTTTAGAAGAAGATCTGCACCTTGATGGATGTATTGATGAAGACCTCGATTGGCAATGAGGATCGAGGAGACTTCACCCTATGTATGGAAACAGGCAATGCTGCTGGTGAATGGATAGGGCTACAAGCTGTAGATCGAAACACAGTGGATTGGATCGGGGAATGTCGAAGCGCTCCCAAAGACTCTGCTCCTTGTATGGTGTGTGACAATTCCTGTCGAGATACTCACAAATAATCTATTCCTTGCATAGAGTCTGTAGATGCCAGACCAGACATTCACAAAGACTCTGCCCCTTGCATAGAGTGTGAAGCTTCAAGTCGAGGCACAGGCAGGGACTCGACCTCACAGGAGACTGCTGATTGCCCAGGCTGGATTACAGGAGGCAGCATCGAGGCAGATGCATATTTGCTCAATAACTGAACAAACTGCTGCTCCAACATGGTCTGGAGAGAAGCCTGCAAAGGTGGATCCGCGTCTAAAACCAGACCACTTGCTGAGGCTAAGGGCTCCAAGGTGGCAGTGGAGATATGCTTGGACTTAGAGGTCTTGGAAAGCTTGAGGACCACCACAGGAACCTTCTGTTTTGGTATCTGACCTGAGGGGAGCTCAGGAGAAGATAAAGCAGGTGTACTCGAGGCTAAAGACGATCCAAACAAAGACTGTCTGATGAGGCTCGAGGTCGGAGTCACGGAAGCATGAGGACTTTCGCTAGAAGGTGGGACCGAGGCAGCACTCGAGGTTGAGGGTGTCACTGAAGAGTCCATCCTGAAGAGTTTCTCCACTAAAACTCGACGACGTTTAAGGGCTCGAGGTTGAAGAATAGCACAGCGCTCACACGACTTCAGATTATGGTCAGGCCCGAGGCACCAGCGGTGTGGTCCGTGAGAGAAATCGCACGCTGGCACTTTCTACACTTCTTGAAGCCTGTGACTGGCCGGGACATAGGAGGGAAGAAAAAATTAAAATAAGTCGTCTTTTTTTTTTTTTTTTGAAAAGGAAAATAAAGAAAGTAACAGCGATTCGCGACTAAAAAGAACACAAACCGTGGTGAGAGAAGGCACGAAGTAAACGAAGTTCAACGCAGAGTGTCAAAGTACAGACTTCTCGGCTCCGCGGAAAATTAAGAACTGAGGAGACTCACCCTGTGCTGGGCGGGAAGGCACTCACCATGCGTGGTGCAGCTGACTCGAAACTTCTACGTTTCTACAAGCAAGTCTGCTTGCAAGGCTGTCCGCATCCGGGCTCAGTGGATGATGTCACCCTTATGTTGAGAATAGGCTGCCTGCTTGGCCTGGGATAAAATGCAAATCCAGCAAAAACTCAAACTCTGTGGAGATGGTGATGTTCAAGATGCAGGCTTTATTTTAAAATATGCAGTTTGATAATCCATATAAAATATATCTAGGACCCAAACCGTGCAGAGATACAATTGTTTTCAAATTTTTAATCCACTTGTTCTTATATCAGGACTTTTAGGGACCCCTGAGTAAGACAGCGTTGTCGAAACACGGACCATATTGGGTCCACAGTTCCCAACGGTTTGGGTCCTAGATATATTTTATGTGGTTCATCAAATTGTATATTTTAAAATAAAGCCTGCATCTTGAATATCACCATCTCCACAGAGTTTTCATTTTCCCTGTTTATGTGGTGCCTTATTAAATGTATTTTGAGCTTAATAAAGCAAGAATAAAAACCCAGAGAGCTATTTAGTAGATCACATTAAGGACATCCAAACTGTGCCTAAATTTTATCCATAGATTCCTCCTTCGCCTAAAAGCTCTTGTTTTGGACGTTTGGGGCTTAGGCTTTTTTTAGGTTGATTATAGGGTATAAGTTTAGACGTAGTGGTGGACTGGGTGTTTAAACAGCTGAACGTAGAGGCAGGCCATTATCAAAAAAACCTCCTATTGGATGTTTTTTTTTTTATTATGGACATTTTCCCTGCTTCTACTTTCAACGTTTAAGGCCTTAGGCCAAAAGGGGACTTAGACGTTTTTTTGATTACGCACCTCCACGCGATTTACAATATAAAATGGTAATAAAAGGTTAAAAATTATAAAGACATAGACGGATAAAAGAAACAAGAGGAGAAAGGGTTGAACTACAATATAATCAAGAAGAAAGAACAAAAAATGGAAAAACAAGAGGTAGGCAGTATATCTTCATAGGTGCCATTTCCTTCAGGGCGAAAGGATGGGCTAATGTCAGTGTTCAATTTGCGGCTTTAACAAAAAATATTTCAGAGCCCCCTTGAATTTATCCATGTTTATTTCTTCTCTATTGATGGGGCAGGGAGTTCCATGTGAGGGGGACAGTTACTGAGAACATTGTTGAACAGCGCGTGCTAATTGACTTAAGTGAAGAGACAAAAAATAGATGTTGGGAGGTAGATCTGAGGATTCTGGACATAGTA
Organism: Geotrypetes seraphini; assembly: GCF_902459505.1. Classification (NCBI taxonomy): domain Eukaryota; kingdom Metazoa; phylum Chordata; class Amphibia; order Gymnophiona; family Dermophiidae; genus Geotrypetes; species Geotrypetes seraphini. Next base: position 95,102,548 of record NC_047092.1, read on the forward strand.
TGGGGAATAAGCATTTTATCAATGAAAGCCAGTTCTCTAGTTTTATGAGCTTTAAAGGCGAGTAAGATAATTTTGTAGGTGATTCTGTGGGGGATGGGGGGTAATGTGGTCGTATTTTTTTGAATTGGTAATGATTTTAATGGCTGTATTCTATGATTTTATTGGTATGATTTTAATGGTTGGTATGATTTTAATGGCTGCATTCTATTTAATTTCTTTTTGTAGTATCCCTTTGTAAAGGGAGTTACAGTAATCAATTTTGGAGATTACAAGTGAACAGATTAGTATGTTTAAGGAGGAAGGATCAAGTAAACTAGCTAAGGATCTGATCATTCTAAGTTTGTAAAAACAATTTCTAACTACTACCCCAATTTGTTTATGAAAATTCAGTTTGCTGTCGATGATTATGCCCAGGATTTTAGAAGTAACCTCATTGATCGGAGTATTATCTATGGAGATTGGTGATGCCATCCTTCCATGGGAACAGAAGGCAATGCTTAAGGATAATATATTATCTCTTAGCCAGTTTCTAATGGTATTTAGTTTCTCGTTGATGGAATTTATTTCATTATTTAAAGGATCAACTGGGTGTATGAGCTGAATGTCATCTGCGTAGGCATACGAGGTGAAGCCTATATGTTAGTAACGGTGCGAGATAGATGTTAAATAATAACAGAAAGTATTCATCCTTGGGGGATGCCGAAGTTGTTCAAATATGTTTTAGACTTTGAGTTATAAAGGATCACTGTGGAGGTTCTATTCATAAATTAGGATTGAAATCATTCCTTGATTCCTACCGATGATAGTGTTTTCAAAAGAAGTTGATCAGCTGTATCAAAGGCAGCTTATAGATCCAATTAAATGAGAATGACAGATTTGTGTTGGTCAAGGAAATATTGAAGTGGTCAGCCCTAATAACAAATGTTCTGTGGAATGATTTAAAGGAAAGCCTGTTTTTTTTTTTTTTAGTTCAAATAATTTTATTATTTTAAAATATAATTCAATACCAGTCAAAGAGTGATTGATGTACATGAGATCATACATGTGACTCCAATATTATAAACATGCATATACAAGGGATCAAAGGAAATAAGAAAGAAGGATATCGCTCTAAATCTAGCTTATATAGTAAGTAGAAACATATCAGATGTATAAGGCATAATGCAGAACAATTCACAAAAGGTCAAACAGAACAATAGTCAAGTAAAGGTTTTCATGCATCAAAATATCTAGGCAATGAGCAAGACTGTTCAGCAAATATTTTCTTATATTTACCCATGAGGCACAGGGCATTCCACCACATGTGGAAATCTGCTTTAGTGAGGTCTTTCCAACAATACAGAACAGTCTGGAATGCTAATGCAACCATTATGGTGTAAAGTCGTTCCGAGGATCTAGAAAGGGGAGTCAATAAGTCTTGACCCATGCCAATGAGAGTGGGGAGTGATAGAACATCGTTAATATGCATAATGTCACATATAGTGTTCCAAACTCTATGCCAAAAGGGCTGAACTTGTGAACAGAAAAAAAGTAAATGTTCCAGAGAACCTTCGTACATATTACATGACCAGCAAAGAGAAGATGAGGTCGCATCAATTTTGTGAGATAGTATTGGAGTCCACATGGCTCTATGCAGTACGAAGAAAATAGATTGTAAAAGTGAGGCGGAGCGAATGGACCTGAAGAAAGTCTTCCAAACCACCTCCCAGTCAATAGCATCAGATGGCAAATCGAGCTTGTAGGACCATTTTAGCTCCAGCTCCAGAGATCCTAAAAAGCCGCTCTTTGCATAAGTTTATACCACATAGACGCAGTAGAAGGTGCTCCAACCGACATATGTAAGAAACGCCTCAACCCCGATTCAGTGTTACAGTCAAGAATCGTGGGGATGGAGCTTTTAATGCAGTGCACAAGTTGCAGCCATTTGTAATGTTGGGATTCAGGGAGGCCTGTGATACCTGAGAGAGTTTGAAAAGGTGTCCAGTAATTTGAAGTCATAAGATCTTGTACAGACCATATATTGCAATTTTGCCATTCTAGCCAGGATATAGTAGAGTTGGAGATCTGGAAACGCTCGTTTCTCCAAATGGGAATCAGAGACGAATCCTCCCAGCTGTCCGGGAACGTTGAGTCAGCATTGATTAAGGCAGCTTTATATGCTAACAAAATTTTGTCAGATGCATCTTTTTTAGACAAGAGCACACCAGCTAGGAGTTGCAGTCGGTGCTTCCCTTACAAAGCACGCTCCAAAGAAATCCAAGGTGAGGGATCTGAGTCTCTATCAGCATGGTAATGACCCGCAGCCCATTGTCTCATGATAAACGCATTATGATAATGTAGAAAAGAGGGAAAGTTGACCCCTCCGGCCAGTCGTGGTGCCTTCAATTTGTTGAGCGCAATGCGTGGTTGTTTGGAATTCCATAAGAATTTTATGAGAAGAGAGTCAACCTGCTTGTAAAAGGAGGAAGATAAATGAAAAGGCAACATAGATAATACATAATTAATCTTAGGAGTCAACATCATCTTAATGGTCTCAAGTCTGTCCCACCAAGACAAGGTCAAGGGGGACCATCTGTGAACAATCAACTTAATGGTGTCAAGCAGGTAGTCACAGTTTAGTTGAATGGTTTCCGATGTTGTGGGACCAAAGAGTACCCCTAAGTATTTCATAGATGAGGTCGACCATTTGACTCCGTAGGAAGTTATGTCAAATTCAGCAGCCGGGCATGTAATAGACATCACCTCTGTTTTACCCATGTTCAGTTTGTAGCCAGAGACTTCCGCATACAATTTAATAGTATCCAATAGATGGGGAAAAGAAGCCGGTGTGATATATAACAAAATGTCATCTGCATAAGCAGATAATTTAAATTCCAGGTGTGCCATCTTAAGACCAGTTATATTGGAGTTGGTGCGTATTTGTAGTAATAGGGGTTCCAGCGCCAGATTAAACAGAAGCGGTGATAGGGGGCACCCCTGTCTCGTACCTCTAGAGGGTCTGAAGGGCGCTGATAGATAGCCATTAACATACGTTCTAGTGGTGGGCATGGAATATAAGACCTTGAGCTTATTAATGTAATCCTCAGAAATGCCAAACCAACGCAGCGTCTGGAAGAGAAAAGGCCACTCAATACGATCAAAGGCCTTCTCCGCATCCAGCCCCACCTGTTGTTGACTATGTGCTTGTGTAATAACATGGGAGAAAATACGCGTATTTTCACAGGAGTAACGGCCAGTTATGAAGCCAGTTTGATCCGGTACGATGATTTTAGTGATAACTGATTGTAAGCGTGTGGATAATAATTTGGCATAGATCTTCGCATCGACATTAATTAATGACAGCGGACAATAATTGGTTATAATTCTCTTATCCTTATTAGGCTTCGGAAGTACAATGATGGTCGCTTCTGTAAAGGAGCCAGAGGCCACACCCGTGGAAATGAGATGTTCAATAAATTGTAAGAAGTATGGAGCCAGGATATCCTGAAATTCTCGATAATATTCCACAGTCAGCCCGTCAGGGCCTGGAGTTTTTTTGAGGGCCATAGATTTAATTACTGCGGATATTTCACAGTGTTATTTGTTCGTCTAAGAAGGCATTGTCCTTTAAGGAAAGTTGGTTATGAGGAATATTTTCCAAGAATTCTGTAACTCTTTGCGGAGAACAAGATTCGGAGGTGTACAGCTTTCTATAGAAATCCATAAAAGCTTGGGATATGTCTGCTGGTTCATTGATATCTACACCCAAATCAGATTTGATAGATGTAATAATTGATTTTCCCCCCACGGCATTTAAGATAGTTAGCCAGTAAATGGCCGCTTTTATTATTACCTGCAAAATATGATGCTGATTGTTGAAACACAGCCTGTGAAGCGCCATGACTCAACAGTGAATTATAGCGGAATCTCGCTTTATTAAGTCTGCTTAGTAAGGAGACATCTGACGGCTTATTCTGATGTTGGGTTTCAAGGGTGGAGATCTCGTTCTCAAGAATTGTCTTCTCTTCTTTCCGTTTTTTGTGAGTATGTGCTGAGTAGTTAATAGTGATCCCTCGAACATAAGCTTTAAAGGCGTCCCACCAGCAGATCCACGAGGTATGTTCTGGTTTGTTATAATGGAAGTATTCTTCTATCTGGGTTCTCATTAGTTGACAGAACTGGGAATCTTGTAATAATGAGTTGTTGAAACGCCATTGTTTGGGTAACGAAGAAGGCGATTGGCATTTAATCTTGATGGTAATAGCTGCATGATCTGAGACACATATAGGAGATATGTCCGCATTCACAACAAATGGGTTGAGAGGTTCACTGATCAAAAACATGTCAATGCGTGAATAAGAGGAGTGAGGAGGAGAAAAAAAAGTGAATCCTTTGGTGCTGGTATGCATATGTCTCCAGATGTCAATAAGCGAGAGATCTGTTATTAGATCTTGGAGTGCGTACCAAGATTTAGTTTTTTTGTAGGTACAACTGGATTGCCTATCCTGTACAGGATTCAGTACAATATTGAAGTCTCCCGCTACTATTAACTGCGAATCGATGTCTTCTAGTAGCGACGCTTTAATAGCATGAAAGAAGTCTGGTTGATCAACATTCGGACCATATAAATTAAGTAGACAATAGGACTCTCCTGCAATTCTGAGTTTAACTTTAACCCATCTTCCGTTTAGATTTGTAGAGGAGGAAAGGATAGTGAGGTCTGCTCTATTACGAACTATAGTTATTACCCCACCCTTACGTTCACATGCAGGGGAGTAAAATGGAGAAAGTGACCATGGAAACTGGACTTTGGAAGAAGTTTCCGTGTTGAGGTGAGTCTCCTGGAGCAGTACAACATCCGGATTGAAGCCTTCAATATATGTTTGGATTTTTTTCAGTTTAACTTTGTTATTGAGACCTTTTGTGTTCAGTGATATGATATTAAGTGACACTGAAAAAGAGAGGATTTGTCAAAGGTAAACATATAAGCAAAGAAGCAAGCTAATATCAAAATCAACATCAAGTAGTAGGTGATATCCCTGAAAGGAAAGCATGTCATTTTTAGGTTAAGGAAAGAATATAGTATGATGATCAGCAAGATGTACATCAGTTTGGCTGTAGTGCTAACAAGAGCACCTCTAATATACAGCGCGAGTGCAGCCAAGATAACAGAGAGGCAGATAGAAAACCCATACTCCCAACACATTAACAATTGTTAAACATGCAAACTTTTCAAAATCAAGTATCTTTATATGAGCAATGAAGCAGTGAAGTAAAATAGTATCAATAGGCATTTGGAAGCAATAAAAGCAAACAGATCAGCAGACAATAAGTAAACATTGGCAGTGAGTCCTGCAGATTACTGGAGCAGTCGTGGAGGCAGAAGGTAGCTTTATCAAACCTGATTGATCGGTGTCGGAGAGTGCTGCTCAATAAAGGTAGCCAGCTCTTCTGGAATGGTAAAATCTTTCGTTTGGTTGTTCAAAGTCACTCTTAGACGGGCCGGATACATCATTCCGAATCTGGCATTTAAAGCTTTGAGTTGCGACCTATAGGAGAGGAGTTGCTTACGACATGAGGCTGTTGTCTTGCTCAAATCTGGAAAGATCAAAATGGTGGCCCCCTCGTGTTGCAGTGGTGCTTTGATCTTGGCTCGCTGTAGTACATCTAGCATCTGCTGGTACCTCAGCAATTTAAGGACCACCGGTCTCGGACGACGATCAGCAGGCAAATGGGAGGAAGGTACCCGATGTGCGCGTTCTATTTCAAAGTTGCGCTGGAAGGTTAGGTCAAGTAATTTGGCAAGGAGCGTTTCAAGTTGTTTGGTAAGCTCATTATCTCTCCCATTTTCAGGGAGACCCAAAATTCGTAAATTGCATCATCTAGAGCAGGGGTGCCCACACTTTTTGGGCTTGCGAGCTACTTTTAAAATGACCAAGTCAAAATGATCTACCAACAATAAAATTTTAAAAAAACACAACGCACACTGTACACATAGAATTGTTAATTATCATTCCTATTCCGGGGTTTTTTCAAAGAGGTCAAAGCAGATGACTCTATGCACTGTAACAACCATACAAAAATAGACAAATATACCCCCCTCCCTTTTTACTAAACCACGATAGCAGTTTTTAGCGCAGGAAGCTGCGCTGAATGCCCAGCGCTGCTCTCGACGCTCATAGGCTCCCTGCGCTAAAAACCTCTATTGCAGTTTAGTAAAAGGGGACCATATTGTAAAATATAGAGACCAGATATAAATTCAGACACATTTTGATCACTAAATTTAAAATAAAATCATTTTTCCTACCTTGTCTGGTGATTTCATGAGTCTCTGGTTGTACTTTCTTCTTCTGACTGTGCATACAATCTTTCTTCCCTTCTTTTAGCCTGTATGCTTCCTCTCCTCCTGACCTCATTCACCCCCCCCCACCACCAACATTTTCTTCTTCTCTCCCGGCCCTCTCTTTCTTTCTCTCTTCATGCCCCCTTTCTTTTTTTCTGTTTCTCTTCTTTCCTTCTGTCTCCCTGCCTGCCCTCTTTCTCCCTCCCTGCCCTCCCCCAAGCCACTGCCACTACCGCTGCCATCGGATAACAGGCCCCCAAAGCCGCCCGCCGCAGCCAAGCTCTCCTTGCTTCGGGCCCACCAGCATTCCTCTCCCCGACGTCAATTCTGCCGTCGGGGAGAGGAAGGCTGATCGGCCCAAGATCGACCTATTGGGAGAAATGCTGCCGGGTCCTGCCTTTGAGGAAACAGAAAGTAGGCAGGACCTGGCAGCAAGAAGAGCAAATCGCAAGATTCACTGACCTGTCTCCCGCTTTAGCCCACGAACGGGGCTCTAACATATGCGTGCCGGCTTCCCTTCTCTCTCTCCCCCCCCCCCCCGGACATAACTTCCGGTTTCAGAGGGAAGAGAAGGGAAGCTGGTACAAGCACACATTAGCCCCCGGAGCATAAATTCTCCAAGCCGTTTTTTTTTTTTTTTTTTAAATGTTGAGCAGTGGAGGCAGCAGCAGAATTCAGGAGCAGGCCAGTCAGGAGGGGAAAAAAGAGAAGGGAAGAAGGGAACCCGCTCTGCGATCGACTGGGGTCGCCTGAGCGAGCGAGCTGTCGATCGCGATCGACGTGTTGGGCACCCCTGGTCTAGAGCGATTATTGCTGTCTTCCAGCTCCTGCTCTAGCATATTAATGCGGTGCATTTGCCTACGAAGTTCAGCGAATTGCAGGGAAGACGCCTCCATCTTGGTTTCCAGCATGCTGACACGTGTTTGTATGAGAGCGAAATCAGCCGTTAGCGTAGTGAGTTTTTCATTAATTTCGTCACTTTAGTGTCGGCTGCTAGTTCTTTTAGCTCTCTCAATTCATTTAGAATCTCGCGATTTGTGTCTTCAGCCGCGGGAGGAAGCGGCGTTTTCGATGGGGAGACAGGATCAGATTTATGTCTTTTACCCACTTTTTTTTCAGACATCACTGCAATTCGGGGAAGGCGCTTTTATGAGTCAGTGCACGATACAAGAAGCTTGATGTGTAGCCGTTCTGATCTGGTAAATTGCTCGTTTTAATAGCGTAGTTTGCTTATATAAGCGGGAGATCGCGGGAGCTTAGATTTCAGGCTGCCATCTCATGCGGGCTCAGCAGCGCCCCCCTGTTTGATTTGGATGCAAAATTTTTTTTTCTACAAAGTTTGAAATTTGATTGTATACTATCTTTTCGGACAGTTTGGCCAAAAAAGGTAGGTTTGCAATGAGTCTGTATTTGGACAATCTTGATTATTGCCTTTAAGGTGGTTTTTTTTTTATAATGGGACAAATAACGAGTGTATCCACTTTGCTGGAACAGAAGAAGTACTAAAGCTCTTGATAAGTTTGGAAATGAATGGGCTGAAAATAGGAAATAATTTTTTAAGGAGAAATGGAGAGATTATATCTGTTTTTTTATCCTTTAGGATTGAGTGTTTGGATTATGCATTGAAGTTCACTAATGAACAGAGGTGAGAAGTTAACAAAAGTAGAGTAAGGTAAGTTAGATTTTAAGAGACTCCTGATGAAGGCTTTTGGCCGAAACACAGCTTGGGTTCAGTCTGGCATGTAAAATTCCATAGTAAGAGAGTTCATTATGCTTATTGGACTTGGTCCCTTCCATTTGCCAGTTTTGTTTCCTACTCTTTGCTTGCCTACCTTGCTTTTGTGGGATTATTAAAGTTTTTGTACAGATAAACCATAGCAAGATGAAGCAAGGAACAATTATAGCAACTACAACGGTCGAGGTCATGTTTCTTATAACCTCAATTCCAAACAACAGTAACTAACAATTGCTCAAAGAATTTAAGCCAAACATCTCCCTATAAGCCTTGTTCCCATTCCCTCTTCCCTTTCCATCCCACCCTACCCCCCTCATTAACCACCATCTAAGCTTAACTTAATTAGGAGGAATTAGTATAGGCATGCAATTGCTTTGCAATTTGTTTAAGATTTGGCTACAGGTCCTGGAGGACAATGTATTCAAATAGGGAGAACATAAGAACATAAGCATTGCCTCTGCCGGGTCAGACCAGGGGTCCATCGTGCCCGGCAGTCCGCTCCCGCGGCGGCCCTCCAGGTCCATGACCTGAAAGTGTTTCCTACCTAACCTAAAATGTCCATACCCTATTTGCTCAGTGTCCTGTAAGGTAAGCCTCTATCTGTACCCTGTTATTCCCTTCGCTTCCAGGAAGTCATCCAGTCCCTTTTTGAACCCCAGAATTGTACTCTGGCTTATCACCTCTCCGGGAGCCCAAAGCAGAATTAATTCCTTGTATTTTCTATGAGAAATAAGTACACTGCTCTGGATTCCTAAAGCATCAGTGTGTGAAGTTTATTTCACCAATACCAAAAAGAAAGGGTTGAGAGAGGAAGCTGGTGATTAAGAATACATTTCTTCCCTAAAATATAGCATAGTTACCGTATTTTCACTCATATACCGCGCACCCGTGTAAAACGCGCACACGGGTATAGCGCGCGGGGAACAGAAATTTATGTAATAAAATTTTAATATAGCGCGCACACGCGTATACCGCGCATGCTAAAACCTCCTCCCGCCTACTCCGAACCAGCATCCCTCCCCCGCTCACGTCACCCCCCTCCCCCGCAATCCTACATCCCCCCCAGCACCGCAAAGACAACTCTTACCTGATTGGGCACCGGCACCGGCACCAGCACCAATGCACAGGATGTGCCAGTGCCAGTGCACTGAAGTGGTTTCTGAAGCAAGTCCATTTGAGGATACAGAAGAAAAAGGAGGAAAACTTAAAGAGGATCCGCTTTAGAACCTATTCCTCCATTCATCTTAAAACGGCACTTTTCCATCTTCGGCCCCTACATTCTACAAATTATACATAATAGTCTTACTACGGCCAGTTTAACTACATACTGGAAACACTCCATCCTTCATCCGGTTATCAAAAACCCAAAACAAAATACTAAAAGATTGTGCAAACTACCGCCCAATTGCTAATTTACCATTCATAGTAAAATTAAGAGACAATTGTTTTCAATCAACTTTCTGACTTCGTTGACAGAACCCAAGTTCTACATCCTAATCAAACTAGTTTCCGCAGAAATCATTCCACTGAATACGCCCTCTTAGGACTAACCACTACTATTTACTACTACTTAGATCAACACAAATCTATACTTCCATTTCCTTGGATCTTGCAGCGGCATTCGACACTATTGATCATCAGCTTCTACTTCAAAGATTAGCTTCTATCGGCATTACCAACCAGGTTCTTGACTGGTTTGAATCATATCTTTCTAACAGATTCTCTACTGTCCACTTCGATGGCTCTAATTCTAAATCATTTCATACTGAACATGGAATTCCTCAAGGCTCAATATCCCTTCTGCTTTTCAACATTTATCTCGCTCCACTATCAAACTCTGCCAATCCGTTGGATTTACAGTATATACCTATGCTGATGACTGTCAGCATAACTATTGCTAGCAATCAGCATTTTCAGTTGGCATAACTAATGTCAGCAAAGGCCTATGGGAAATTATATCAATCTGACTCTGGGATGTTGATGCAGATAGATCACATACAGTAAGCATCCAGGCAGACTGTTTCATACAGCCCTAAAGTCAGTTTCAAATAGCCCTAATTAAATCATGATTACAAACCAACTTGCAGCTAAGACGGGCGAAGAGGTGCTAAGAAGATGTGTTAATGTCTGATGCTTAGGATGGACAGCTTAGGATATACAATGGGTCCAGGTGCACAGATAACTAAGGTTAATCAGAAACTATTGTCAGAGGCATACCGGAAATTACATTTGACTTCCGTCTATTCTTTTCCTGTCTAGCACAAGTTTACTAAGGATGGGGACGCTTAACTTCTATTGAAGCTCAATAGATTCTATATTTAGAATAAGTTTCCAAACTATAAAAGCCCCCTTGCAACATCCCCCTCTCTCTCTTGCCAGTCTTGTTCTTCTTGTTCTCTACCTGAAGCTTGGGACATCACCTTCCCCACCCCCCTTTTCTCTCTCTCTCTCTCTTTCTTTGTGTGCTCGCTCTCTCTCATTCACAAGAACACAAAAGCAGTCTCTAATTGTAAAACTTATATCTCTCATTAATTTTAATGTTTAAGTGTAACTTTTATGAATCTTATTTTTCTGTAAGCCTATTTCTATGATATATTCTTTATGCAATCACCTCTGGCTGTGCTTCTTATTTGAGTCTACTTCCTGGTGAATCTTCGGTGACGGTGTTGAACCTGGGACCTGGCGTTTGTAAGGGCGCCTAACATAACCCCTACAAACCTAACATTGTGGGGCAATTACAATCCTTACATTTAGGGGGCTCGTCTCGGTCCTTCCTGCTGATTTCATCTGGGTAAGTAGAATTCAATTTTTTTTTCTTGTATGGAATAGGCAGTATTTTTTCTTGTATGCACTGTGCCATAGCATTATTGGCTGCATAAGATAAGGTGAGAGATGGTATTTTCCACTCAAAATGCCTTGTGCAGTATAGACAGAGTGAGAAAGAAATCAAAAGACCTTGGGAAATTCTTAAATTGATTGTGCTTTAGACTAGATGACACATTGGTGAAAAGTTCCAGTAATATTGTGAGGTTTTATACTTGGTGAGATTTTACTTATCAATAGACTTTGTATTTTTGATTAATAAACAGAGTGAGATAGAAATCAAAAAACCTTCTGGAATCCTTAAATTGTTTTAGACTGGATGACACAGTTGTGAAAAGTTCCAGTAATATTTTGGGTTTTATATTTGGTGAGCTTTTACTATCAAAAATCTTTGTAGTTTACCTGTGCCAGTTTGCATTTTATGCTTTGCTATCATAGGCTTGCTAGAGTGTGTTGCATGTAAGAATATTTGAGCTGCTCTGAAGAAAAGCATGGTCCAAAGTTAAAACAGTCACTCAAATAAGACATGCCACATCTTTACTAATAACTTTTACTTTTTGTTTTTACCTTTGTGCTTTTAATTCTATTTCTTGTCAGTCTCTGCTCTGGTGAAAGGCACAGTGCACACTGGACTGGAACTGGCAGCTGCTTTTCTAACAAACTACTTATATTTTTTCCTGTTAAACTTCTGCCTGTAAATTTCTGCCTGCATTTAAAGTGTGGGCAAGTGTGGGCATAAGTGTATTCTTTATGCCGGTGACTGTTGCCTAACACACTTTACCTCATTTTTCTACCTATTAACTAAAGTCTCCCTCTTTCATCAGTGGGAGCATTTCAATCTCAAAGGCTACACACAGACAGGGATGAGCAAGGCCCACGTACCAAGGCAGACTGCAGCCTCAAATATGAACCCTTTTGATTTTCAAGAACTCACAGATATTGTACACAAATATTTTGTCAAGAAGGGGGGTCCATATGAGGGTAATTTTCCAGAACACACATGGCACGATATTCAGAAAAGCACAGTTACTTACCGTAACAGGTGTTATCCAGGGAAAGCAGGCAGATATTCTCACATGTGGGTGACGTCATCTACGGAGCCCCAGCGCGGACAGCTTTTCAAGCAAACTTGATTGAAGTTTCAAGTTTGCTACACTGCACCACGCATGTGCATGCCTTCTTGCCCACTAGAGGGCGCATCACACCTCGTGGTCCTCAGTTCCATAACTAGCAAAGAAGCCATCCCCGGGGAGGCGGGCGGGTTGTGAGAATATCTGCCTGCTGTCCCTGGATAACACCTGTTACGGTAAGTAACTGTGCTTTATCCCAGGACAAGCAGGCAGCATATTCTCACATGTGGGTGACCTCCAAGCCAACCAAAAAGAAAGGGCAGGTGGGAGGATGGCAATTTAAGAAAACAGATTACGTAACACCGACTGGCCAAACCGGCCGTCGCTTCTGGACAAAGTGTCCAGACAGTAGTGGGAGGTGAACGTATGAACTGAAGACCAAGTGGCAGCTTTACATATGTCCTCCATAGGAGTGGATCGGAGGAAAGCAACCGAAGCTGCCATCGCCTGGACCTTATGCCCCGTGACTCGACCCGGGAGTGGGAGACCAGCCTGAGCGTAGCAAAAAGAAATACAAGCAGCCAACCAGTTGGACAAGGTGCACTTAGAAACAGGGTGTCCTAAACGATTAGGATCAAAGGACAAAAACAATTGAGGAACCTTCCGATGAGATCTGGTACGTTGGAGATAAAATGCCAACGCCCTCTTACAGTCAAGCGTGTGAAGCGCCTTCTCGCCAGGATGGGAGTGGGGCTTAGGAAAGAACACAGGAAGGACAATGGACTGATTGAGGTGGAAATCAGACACAACTTTAGGTAAAAATTTAGGATGGGTGCGGAGAACCACCTTGTCATGATGGAACACAGTGAAAGGCGGATCCGCAACCAAAGCTTGCAACTCACTAATCCGTCGAGCAGATGTGAGAGCAATCAGAAATACCACCTTCCAAGTAAGGAATTTCAGGAGAGACTTGTCGATAGGCTCAAATGGAGGTTTCATCAGTTGAGCTAAGACCACATTCAAATCCCAAACGACAGGAGGGGGCTTCAGAGGGGGACAAACATTGATTAGACCCTTCATGAAACGCGTCACCAGAGGATGAAGCGAAAGAGAACGTCCATCCAAGTGCCGATGGAAAGCTGAAATGGCACTGAGATGTACCCGGACAGATGTCGTCTTCAGGCCGGAATTAGACAAATGTAACAAATAGTCCAGTACCGAAGACACCGGGACCGAATCCGGATCCAGATGACGCGAGGAACACCAGGAGGAAAACCTGGTCCACTTCTGGGAATAACAAAGCCTGGTCGAGACCTTGCGCGAGGCTTCCAAAACTTCCCGCACCGACCGTGAAACCTGGACCGAAGTCAAGGGGAAAGAAACCAAGCGGTCAGGTGTAACGACTGAAGATTGGGATGTAACAGCGAACCCGACTCTGAGATAGCAGAGAGGGAAA